>NW_020664393.1:74523694-74571194 GCF_002925995.2 Terrapene triunguis | reverse complement strand
ACATGGAAAAGGAGATAAATGAGCACGTTTCTTGAAGCCATCTTATACATTTTGGGGAAAACTCACTGCTCCCTGGAGGAGCAGTGGTTGCTCTGAAGAATGTGCAGGAAGACATGTGAGAGGATATGGTGGGACATCCCACATGGGCTATGTCCTTACTGTATGGACAATTGCCATCTGCTGTCAGTTCAAAGGTAAACCTAGTACAATGGGTTTTTATCATGTGATACATTTTAAATTAATCAGATTAATGATAAAATACAAAGTGTTGAAGACATACAAAATACATGTATTTAGACACACTTATAGACTGACGTGTAATATAATGCATACATTATGTATAACATAAGCAGTAAATACACATACCCCCTATCCAGATAATTCAGTAAGCTCTTCTTGCTAGTTTTACCAGAGAAGCACTATGTCTTCTGGTTTAAGCCCAAGAATAGGAGTCAGCGGAAGTAGATCTGGGTTCTAGTCCTGTTGCTGACACTCATTTTCTGAATGATGTCACTTGTATGAATTTCCCTAGAAGGTGACTGATTTTTGGTAGTTGCAGGAATCTCACAAGAGCTGATCTCTAAAGGTTTCTACCACTCAAGATGGAAGAAGTATCACACTGTCAGCTGACTTTTGTGAGATCAGCAGTTTGGTGATACAAATTTTATGAGAGCAGCTTCTGAGTCCAAACCAAACTGCAATACTGGATTATGTCATAATGAACCCATGCCTAAGCCTGATCCAGATGTTAACAGTAGCTCCTCATTCTACTGATTATCCTATTATGTAAGTAATAACTGTGAATTGGAGCAAACTCTGAAACCAATCTGAGTACGTTAACATCACGCTATGGTTTGGTGTAAATGTCATCATGGCAATTCGAACCTCGGATTTTCCCAGTGCTGGAGATGGGCCCTTCCCTGACACTCAGTCATGGTGAAACAGCCAACTTTTTCTTACTTCATTGTTCTGCATGATAGTGATAGGTTTTTCAAATTCAGGGTTTTTATTACTTGGACCACAGACATGTGAGCACCTTACTCTTCAGTCCAGGAGCCAGGTGTTTCAGAGAAGGGATCTTTTTGACTAGCTGCTTCATCACCTTCTGATCCTGCCCTTTGTACTCTGAGAATGTACTCCTGGAGAATGTGCCATCTTCCAGGATCTGGTTGTGTGACTAAAGTAGGCTGAAATGTTTCCATCAAAAGATAATTTCACTTAAAAAATGGCTTTGTCAAAAACAAAAGTTTTAAACTACCCCCCCCCCTTTTTTTTCCAGTAACATTTCTGGTAAAAAAAAAAAGTCAATTTTTGACAAATGCAAATTTTACCAAAAAACAAAAACCAGAAACAGTTTTGAAAACATTTCCATTTTTTTTCCATCGACAAAGAAACAAAACTATGTTTATGGGAAATTTTGACAAACAGTTTTTTTTTTTTTTAATTACTGTGAAAAGTAATTGTTATTTTCCAACCAGCTCCGGTTGTGAGGTGATCTTGAGGATAACATTGGAGCACTCCAGACCATCCGAGTTGATCTCTTGAGGTTCCAATTTTGTTTACAGATGTACAGGCAGAGCTGAGTAAGGCAGGTGCATATTTCTTACCCCATTTGTCCACCCTATTTTTTAAAAAAAATCTCTTACCTATTCATTTTGTTTTATATATACTTTCACTGTATGGGTCATGAGATTCCATGAGAATAAATTTGGAATAATTCACGGGAATTGTCTCTCCAGCTTTATCCCTGTGTTAATGTTAGAATAATCAAAATCTGGCTCCAAAATCCTAGGGAAAACGAAGGAGTTTTCTGAAAATTAAGAGATTTATCACGGGGTTATTGATCAGAGTGGTAACATTCTCACCTCTTGAGGAGAGGGTGCTTGTCAATTTGAGAGAGGCTTTACTAAAGTTTGGGCTATGCCTTTGGAAACTCTTTTCTTTCCATTTTGTGTTTCTCCTCCTAGATGGCAACTTGGCCTGTCAGTTTTGTGTCACTGGTTGTTTATGCCATAAATGTCATTTGGAATGACAACACTAGGAAAAAGGTCAGGGCTATTACTGCACATGCTTAAACCCTGGAGCTTAATACAGTCAAGACACTATGTTTCACCTCCTAGGAGAGGCTGGAGAGAAGGCATTAGGAGGAAATAGGTATTTTGCAATGCTACTCCATGGAAATCATTCCTTGGGGCTCAGAACGGGACATAACAGAGTGACCTTTTAATTCTGATCCAGGTAATGTAAGTTGATGAATTAACAGCAACTGTTAGCATTGCTGCCATAGAAGCAGAACTGATTGTGCCTTATTAGTTGTTTGCAGTGTTGTTGTAAGCAGTGTTAGTCCCAGGATGTGAGAGACATAAGACAGGTGAGGTAACATCTTTATTGGACCAACTTCTTCTGGTAAAAGAGACAAGCTTTCGTGCTTCAGCAGACCTGAAGATGAGCTCTGTGGAGCTCAAAAGCTTTTCTCTTTCACCAACAGGAGTTAATCTAACAAAAGATATTATCTCACTCATCTTCTCTCTCTTTATTAGAGCATGGAAACTGAATGGTGGTCATATGACAGGACGCAGGGGCGGCTCTATGTATTTTGCCGCCCCATGCACGGCAGTCAGGCGGCTTTCGGCAGCACACCTGGGGGAGGTCCACTGGTAATGCGGATTCGGCGGCATGCCTGCGGGAGGTCTGCGGGTCCCACGGCTTCGGCGTACCCGCTGCCGAATTGCCGCCAAAACCCCGGGACCGGCGGACCTCCCGCAGGCATGCCGCCGAAAGCAGCCTGACTGCCGCCCTCACGCCGACCGGCAGGCCGCCCCCCACGGCTTGCTGCCCCAGGCACGCGCTTGGTGCGCTGGTGCCTGGAGCCGCCCCTGACAGGACGTAATCGATAGATCATATGCTAGTTGTAATTGTTCTGCATTGGCTTCAGTGCCTAGACTCTGTGCCAGAGGGACTATGGCTGTCCTTGCCCCTTTCTACTTGCTTAGGAGTCTGCTATTCTGGGGAGGGGTGGGGGCAGGGGAGAAGAAAATCAAATTCTAAATGAATGTAGTAACAGGAGGAGAGAAAACAACCTTTGCTAAATGCTACTTCCTGACCTCTGTGGCTTTGTTAAGGAAACTCATGCCCAGGTGACTCTCCAAGTGTTAGTAGACTCCCTTGATGATTTTAAAAAAAATCCATGTGAAATGTCAATCACACCATTTGATCAACAGCAGCCTGATCTGAAGAGAGGAAACAAGTCAATCCCTCTTTTCACCTCTACATATCACAAGCTTTTGATTGGTCTATGGCAAACGTTGGTAAGAGAAAATATTTGGTTTTGATGCACAGCCAGGTGGATAAGTTATTTTTTTTAACTGCATATGCTGTTAGCTGGACAATATCATACTTGCTGCATAGCCCCCCATTCAGGTACATGCTTAAGTAAGTATCTTACTAACTTTCATTCAATGAGACTACTCACAGACTTAAATTAAGTGCTTTGCTAAATTGGTACCACAGTCAGGAGAAAGCAATTTTAATTGTCCCCATCCACAGAAGAACATCTAGGATCTTGGAATTTAGTGAATAAATACGCAACTATATATTTTAATGTACCAAACATCTATTGAGTTCTCCATAAGCTTGTTCACTACCTCCCTTGGTAACATACACAATTCCCTGTCCCTCACCAGCCTTAGCCAGCCCTGAAAGGGATGGTTTTCATTACACTACAGGTTTCAGCTCTGAATCTAGCAAGCACCTGCTTAAAATAAGAAGGCAATTGCTGTAAACCCAGCCAGGAGAGGTTAGGTATTTGTCCCTATTCACATTGACACTACAGTGGATCCTTCTCGAGTCAAACTTCTCACTAAAACAGAATGAAAGTGTCTTACCATACAACTGACAAGTTCATTACGTTGTTTTCAGCAGTGGTGCAGCTGTGCTGGGCGCAGTATGTGAGAGAGACAAGGTAAATGAGGTAATATCCTTTATTGGATCAGCGTCTGTTGGTGGAAGGGACACACTTTCAAGCTTCACAGAGCTCTTTTTCAGCTCTGAGGATCTGTGAAGCTCAAAAGATTGTCCCCTTCCACCAAGAGAAGTTGATCCAGTAAAAGGATATTATCTCACTTGCCTCAAGTTTATTATGGGAAGCAGGTGGTTGGAATTCACCTTTCTCCCCACAAGCAATTCATATAGAAGTGTTGTCAAGGTAAGCCACCTTTTAAATAAAATAATACCCTTGCCTGTAAAAGGAAACCACTAGAAACGGACTGGGTCTCTTTGGGACTTTAAGAACTTTGATAGAACCTGCATCATTCCTCCCCCATTTGGTTAAAACAAAATGAAATTTACAGTAAGAAGAAAAAATCCTCAACATTTGACATGAAGCTCAGGTGTGACTTCTTGATCAGAAATTTTGTACAGCACAAAGTGGGCAGCTGCTGTGCTTATTTATCTCATTTTAATTATTTATTTCAATTTTACAAGCACTTATCTAGTAATCTTGGCACTTAATGGTCCGTGAAAACAGGGCCAGAAATTCAAATTGATCCAGAGCTACCCAAAACGCTCCTGGTTTGCTTTCAGTAAAACTAGAGTCATGACTCCCAATGGTCTTGCTGTACGATACATGAAGAAAACAGAGACTCTTTAATTATTATTATTCCATGGGGGCAAACAAAAATGTGCATTAAGGAACCTTGATTGGTCCCATCTGCGACAGTAGATTCCTGGCACATTTTGACGGGGACTTTACATTCACCGTCACAGCTAGTGCTCCTTCTTTTTCAATAAAGGCACATTCTTTATTAGGATTGGTTTTGGGGGGCATTTATCTGCAACCATTCACCTAACTCTGATAACCCTGCAGCCTTTGATGAAAAGAAATACCAAGTCACAGCTGGGGATTAAAGTCAGGCCTTGCAGCTACCTTGTGTGTGCTACACCAGCTCAGCTCCTAGGCACACCACAAAGTATACATACTGTAGTTGAACCCCCTGGGTTTATGCCGCAGCAGTCTGACTGGATTAGGAATGGAATCCTAATTGTTGGTCTTAGTCAGAACAGATCTGATTCCAATAGGAGGCAAACATACGGAATCAGGCTCGTGGTACGCCCCCTCCCGTCCCCCAGTTCTCTTGTCATAAACAATAGTTGCAAATGAAAGAACATCAAGGAGCAGCGCTGTTAATGTTAGTTATTCAGATCCCAGCTCCAATTTGAACTTCTTCTGGGAGTTGAGATGATTGGCTTAACTCTTTGAATTCAGAGAAATGATGGATTTATGTAGCAAAGGCAACACAGCAGGGGACAGGAAGCGAACACATCTAGAATTAAACCATCTGAACCACTATAGGAAAACTAACAAAAGAATTATTGCATAGGACAAGTAAAAGTGTATGTCCCCTTAGCTTCGCTAGATGCAAAATCCCCGTAGATGTGTCTGGTTTGATAAAACTCGGGGAACAATAATATTTTACTAAAGAAGGTGGGAGGCGGGGACGGTGGGAATAAACTGTGCTTCCCCATGTCAACCAGCATTGCAGAATTAAATAGATTCACTTGACTTCCTCTCCATGCCAGGGCCTGTTTGTTTCAATCTCAGTGGTTATTTCTTACCACTGGAAATTAATAATATTTCCAAAAAATACTGTTAAGTGGTGAATTTTGCCTACAGCCATGCAGCTTTCCATTAAAGTAAATTGAGGATGCATTGCTATTACAGTCATATAGCCTTCTGCAGTTGTACCTGTAAGGTACTGGAGGATTTGGTGCCATTATGGTGCATGGGTCTATTAGTGTGCCATGGGTTAGGGGATAGGGCACAGGTGGAGTGACGAGATCTGGATTCTATTTCTACCTGTGCCACAGGCTCAATTGGCTGATCTTGGGTAAATTTATCCTCCTGGTGCTTCAGTTTCCCTGTTTCTATTCATAAAGTTCTACATATTATTTTTCTTGAAGCCCCATTATAGGGATATAATTTTACCCAATTTTGGAGAGAATTTTTAAGGCTGGAATTAGTCCCAGTTATCCACCCAGAACTGGTAGTTAGGATTGTTGCATGTAAACCCATTGCCTCTTTAATTTGCACAGGAGTCTATAGAAAACCACAGAGTACAATAGCAAAAGCATCTTAGGTATGGCGCTTGACCTACAGTAAACAGAAAGACTGTGGTGTCTGAAAAGTAATATGGAGCAGGAATGGATGGATTGCATTGCAAGATGAATGGAAAGCAGTGTGGTCTGGGGAGTGTTCAGATTTTTTTTGTTGTTGTTTCAAAAGGAATTTTTTACCCCAGGCCAGAAGCCTGTGTGTCAGGGAGACTGTCTCATTTCTCTGCTCAAAGGCTGTCAGAGATGACTGAGATTTGAAAAAGCTTTCTGATGTTGATGAGGTCAAGGGAGGCAGCGCTGCTAACCATCAGTCACTGCGTCACTGGTGAGCCGAGATGACACGTGAAAGTGAAGAAAACATGAAGCAGTGATCTCTGGAGGACCAGGGAAAAAATAAAATAAAATAAAAATTAGGAAAGAAAGAAGAGGTGCAGGTCAAATGGTCATGCAAGAGTTTGTGGCATTAGTATTCAGCTGGAATAAGGGAAAGTATCTCGGTTCCCAGTTGGAAATGTTCTGAAGAAAGGGAAACTGACTGGAGGCAAAAGATATATTAATATTACTCCACTTAATCAATACATAAAATCCTCCAATGTATTTTTGTACAAGCCTCCTCTGCAAAGTTAGCACCTGCAGTGGTTTCTGATTCTATCGAATTGTGCTTGCAACAGGTTAAGTCGGGGCTGCCCAAAACAACCGGCAACAGAAAAGGGCCGTACAGGTTGGCAGCCGAGCAGCCAGAGGGCTGCACTTGATTTGCATAGAATGGAGCAGATAGTCACCACTGTCGCCTTAAAACTGAAGTGCAGAGATTATTGGTCCCGACGTGCAACGAGCCAAGAGGAAGCTGCTCATAACAAGGTGGAGCATCACAAGCTGTGAGGTTTAGTCCCCACTGTTCACATGGTTCCAGAAGGATCATTCCATGCTGGGACCTGTAGTGGCTGGGGGTTGCACTTCTGTATTAAGCAGTTGTGTAGGATAACTGGCCTTGAGGACATAAATTAAACCATAAAAGGCAGAGTTATATCAGAGTAAGAGATTGTGCATGGGAAGGGGTGATGCTATACCAGCATAGCTATATTGGTTTAGAGTTACACCTTATGTTATTTAAAAAAAAAAAAAGTCTCCTACAGAGACAAGGCCTAAATATGATGCCTATACTGCAGACCTGTGCTGTCATAGCTATGCCAGACGGGGGTGTGAGGAGGTGTGATCCCTGACCGAAAGCGCAGTGCCAGCAGAAGCCTCTAGTGCAGACGCAGTTATACCAGCAAAGCTGTGCTTTTACCAGTACAACTTGTTTCACTTCTGGAGAGTGGTTTTATCATATCAGTGCAAAGCACAGCTTTGCCGGTATGGCTGTATCTACACAAGGAGTGCTTTGCCAGTTCAGCATACCAGTATTCCTACACTGGTAAATCACTCCTAGCCTGAGTCTGCTGAGACTTCTGGAAACATCTAGTTCACACAGGGAATGCTTAAGAGCACCAGCTGATTCAAAACCCAGAGGAAAACTCAGCTGAAATTGCCAATTCTGCCTCATAATTGGTCAAACCACAGGGGTAGAGTCTCATTGATGCTAAGGCCTCTTTTTTCCTGTTTTGGCACTGTAAAGTGGCCTTTGTGCGGGTGTCAAGGACAGCGCATACCCACTCATGCACTCTGAGGGTACTTTCACACTGCATGACAGCATAAAGGTGTCAATGATAGGCCCTATAGAGTTGAATTTCTCAAAATTGGCCCAGTTCTCTTGAAACCCATGTGTGTCTGGCTGCCTGAATGTGGACTAACTCATTTCCAAGGGGAGCAGTGGGGTCAAAAGACATATCTGGCTTCAAGACTAAGCTTGATAAGTTTATGGAGGGGATGGTATGATGGGATAGCCTAATTTTGGCAATTAATTGATCTTTGATTATTAGCGGTAAATATGTCCAATGGCCTGTGATGGGATGTTAGATGGGGTGGGATCTGAGTTACTCCAGAGAATTCTTTCCTGGGTGCTGGCTGGTGAGTCTTGCCCACATGCTCAGGGTTTAGCTGATCACCATATTTGGGGTCGGGAAGGAATTTTCCTCCAGGGCAGATTGGCAGAGGCCCTGGAGGTTTTCGCCTTCCTCTGCAGCGTGGGGCATGGGACACTTGCTGGAGGATGCTCTGCATCATGAGATCTTTACGATTTGAGGACTTCAGTAACTCAGACATAGGTTAGGTGTTTGTTACAGGAGTGGGTGAGTGAGATTCTGTGGCTTGTGTTGTGCAGGAGGTCAGACTAGATGATCATAATGGTCCCTTCTGACCTTAAAGTCTATGAGTCTATGATGTATCCAGTCCTGCTTGTCTTGTGTGACTAGTCCCATTGGGTCAGATCCTCAGCTCCTGTAAACTATTGTAGCGATACTGAAGTCAATCGAATAACTGATTTACACCAGATTAGGATCTGGCCTATTGTAATCTTTAGGACTAGCTGAGTGAGAAAAGCAAATTGGATGTAGCCTTAGTTGTTTTTTTCATTTTTTAAATCCACAGTGAAGACATCCACTGCCAATTCCTGGTCAAGTTGTTTTATTTTAAGTGTAGGGAATGCTAGATATCTACAGCACAAGTCAAATAGTGCGGGAACAGTTACAAAGACTGATCCCAGCTGGTGTCATAGCTCCATTGACTTCAATGAACCATAGCAACATTCACCTGCTAGCAAGAGTTTAGTTCACCCCTAGGTAGCAGTCTGGAATTTTAGATAGCAATGGGAGAACTGGTTCAGGTAAAATAGTGACATATCTTTATCTTCAGTTGGCTAGATGCAATCTGGGGGTGGCCCTGGAAACGGAACCATTGATTACAAAAGTGAAACTCATTAAACACAAAGTGTCGTTGAATGCACAAGACAAAACTAAAGAGTTTGTGTTTGTTTTTAATTGGGTGCTTAAGAGCAGGCTCTTAAGTCCATATTTAGGCTAAATGAATGGTTTTATAGAAGTGCTGAGCACTCAACAGCTCCCATGCACCTATTTCTGAAAACTTGGCCTCAAAAAAACAAGAGAAAAATATGATTTTTCCTAATCTCTAAACTGCCCCTCCTGATTCAATGTATTTGAGTGGGACAAGGAAAGATTTGTCCCTTACACTAAAGCCCCGTCACTATAAATTTACAATACAGCATGTTTTTTCTTTCCTATAGGGGAAATCTTTTGGGGTGTCTTTCCTGTTTCAGACAGCTATAAGACTTGTCACTGTTACAGAGGAAAATAATTTGCCCTTTGTAACAAGATTTTACTCTGGAGTAAAATATATTTTTATTGTGTGTGATTTTAGTTTATATGGCTACAATCAGCCTGCATTGAATTTTTTGTCATCCAGAAGTAATTTACATTAGTCATTTAAAAAATCATGCCTTTCTATTAAAAATAGAGACACAGAGAGAGTACCCAACAACAACTTGGAGTAGATTTACAGTTCTTCAGCCTTTTCTCTTGCCCTGGAGCCTGATGGGACTCTGGTGTCCTTGGAGGAATGGGAGAAGGAAATGCTAGGGGCCAATTGCTGATTTTATCATTCAAACACAAAATTTGTTACACCACTTTATCGGTCACAGGGAAAGCAATTATAGTGTGGTTCAATTTTCCACTCAATGGCTGTACTGGGGATCAAAGTCAGTTTTTATGATGGGAAAAAATGTTTTGCTATTTTATTTGTTATTTAAAACTAAAAAAGCTGGCACTCTCAGTACAATACATTCTGGCGGTATTTTTTTCCTTTCCATGAGATAAGCCAAAAGAATCAATGCTTTCTCCTTTTAAATAATCAGTCGTCCCCCCCACGCCTTCCCATCATAGCATTAAGCCCATTGCAATGTAGAAATGAAATTGCCACGCTTAAAAGCAATACAGCATTAGAACTCTAATCACAAAGACTGGAGGTGAAATTGACAGTATGCCACACTGCTTATTATGAGTTGTTTTCTTTTTGTACTTTTTTCAAAAAAGGATATTCGGTAAGTGTGTGTATCCTCTTATAAATTAATTGCCACGGAGATATAAAATACTTCAATGGTGGCTAAACATCTGATCAGTTTGTGAAAAGTAGACTGATTTATTTTGTGGTCATATGAGACATTTTGGTTTGGATTCCATTACTGCAAACAGATCACTCCAATTAAACATGCATTCTCTCTTTTACTGTAAAATTTTTATTTATTCCTCAACAAGGGGAAGAGGGAAGCAGACTACAAGACAACTGAGAAAATGCATTCTAGCCACAGCTGTAAGTGTAATAATAATACTTACAGTAGCCACTTATGAAGAGCTTTTCATCTCCAAAGCTCTTTACAAACGTTAACTAATAAATCCTTAAAACATCCCTGTGAGGTAGGAGAGTATGAGCAGTAAGAGCAAAATGTCACCACATCAAAGAAAATCACATCAATTATTTAGTCAAATATTTTAATCACACATTCTCAGAAAGCAAGACAATCTCATGACGATTTTCTTGCTTTTTGCACTTATTTGATGTGTTGCGTTTCTTAGATTTTCTGGATAACTTAATGCCACAGACCAATCAGCAATTTTAAGTTCATTAGCAGTCTTCCATTTTTGCAAAATTTACTTTTTCCCTTCTTGACATCAGAGGTGTCCGTGCTATAAATGATTCTTGTGCCGTGCTAATATTTAAGCCCTGATCTTGCAAAGTTCTAAAGCAAGTGCTCCACTTTAAGATTTAAGACTTTAGTATTGAAGTCAATGGGGCCACTCAAGTGCTTAAAGTTAAGCATGGGCTTGGCTAGATCTGGGTTTAAGATAGAAATCATTAGGCAGATTAATAATACATGGAGATATACCTATCTCATAGAACTGGAAGGGACCCAGAAAGGTTATCAAGTCCAGTCCACTGCCTTCACTAGCAGGACCAACTACTGATTTTGCCCCAGATCCCTAAGTGGCCCCCTTAAGGATTGAATTCACAACCCTGGGTTTAGCAGGCCAATGCTCAAATCACTGAGCTATCCCTCCCCCCCTCTAATAATGGGTATTGAACCATTTTGTAAATGGGGACACTGTGTAGCTCAACTCCCAGTGCAGCTGATCTGCTCAGCTTCCCACAAGAGGCACCCACCACATCACAGGATCTGGCCCCAAGCCTCCAGGGACAAAAGAACCTCAGCCTTAAAGGCAATCAGTGTTCAAAAGCATATTTGCTCTGACAGTTCCCCCCTCACTTGTATCTATAGACCCATTGATAGCGTACAAGTAAGTTCTTAACACAGCATTCATGTAACCTGGCTCGCTTTTCCAGGTTGGTAGGGAAAGTACACTGCTGCAAGTCTGCTGTGTTTTATTGGAGGAGGACTCTGGAGTTTCTAAGGCCTGGTCTACACTAACACCCCAATTCGATCTAAGGTACGCAACTTCAGCTACGTGAATAACGTAGCTGAAGTCGACATACCTTAGTTCGAATTTACCGCGGTTCAGACGCGGTCCACACACGGCAGGCAGGCTCCCCCGTCGACTCCGCGGTACTCCTCTCGCTGACGTGGAGTACCGCAGTCGACGGCGAGCACTTCCTGGTTCGAATTATCGCGTCCACACCAGACGCGATAAATCGAACCCGGAAGTTCGATTGCCAGCCGTCGAACTACCGCGGTAGTGTAGACAAGCCCTAAGAAAAGGTCAGGCTTGTTTTGAGAAAGGTGCTCAGTGGAGCTGGTCAGAAAAAAAAATGTAAAACATTTCAAAGTTATTTCCATTTTTCAGGGTTCAAAATGGATCCATTTTATGACTTTTGCTTCAAAACTGCCATTGGAGATGTTGGTTCACAAATCTGGTTCTCGGTCAAACTACTGATAAAAAGTACCACGAGAGAGAGAGAGATTTTAAAAAAAGCAAACTTCTTATTTTTCCAGATTTGAAGAAAGTGTTTTAATTGAAAAAATTTAGACATGCTCTGGTGTTCAGATACTACGGTGAAGACTGCCAGTGTAGGAATCTGGCAAGATGGGGGTGGGGGAAGACCCCAAACGATCTTTCTGTGAAATCAAAAACAGGTGGAAGGTGCTTCTTTCAGACTGGATGTTGCTTTATTTGGGGATTGTCGGACCCTGAAACTCATACTGGAAGTTCCAGCAAGGTAGGAAGGAACCCATGTAAATAGGAGCAACCTATCTGAATGGAAGCCCTTCAATTTCCTGGTTGCTGTAGAGATCAGGAGGTTAGATTCTAGCCCCTGGACTCCATTCCTATGGCAGCCTCAGTTCCCAAAGCCCCCAGAAGAATTCCCCCCTGCACAGGAGCAGCTTAGAGCTGGCTTAAACCCTGCAGTGCCCTGCTCAGCGCTAACACATGGCGATAGCAGGGGCAGGTGGATGAGTGGCCAGAATGCTCTATGTTCCAGCTATTCTGAGTTGCAGAGCAGCCGTTAGCAAGCTGTGTAACAGTGCTGTTTTACAGCAGCTTTTGGGTCTCTTTTAATTTCTCCTAGGGGCAGCACCACCCTCAAGGCAAGGAGAGTTTGGGAGGCCATAAAATTAGTATCCCACTTGGGTTGTGGTACAGCCCGGGATTTTGCCCAGTGAAGGGAAAGAATTACATTAAAAAAAGAAAACAAAAACAAAAACATTGAGGGATTTAAGCCAACCCTCTAAGTGTGTGTATGTCTGAGTACGTATATTTTTATGCATTCTCTCCTGCTTTTCAAAATGTGAAGACTAAATTGAGATCCAACCATTCTACAACAGCTAGTGTGTTAAAAAGCTTCCTTCCCAGGGAGTGTTTTAGACACCTGTTTTCCCTTTAATATATTTGCCTTCTTATAGTGAAAAAATAAAAATTCATTACTTTGTCCTCCCCGGCCATAAAAGGCACAAGATGCTTTGCTCTGACAAATTTAAATTAGTGGAAGGGTTCTCCCACATGGGAGACTGCAGCCATGGCCTGTGGTCAGAGATAAATTTTTCAGTGAATCTGCACCCAGGGTGATTAAGGGAAGCCTCCTGATTTTGTCCTTTTACTGCTGAGCTGATAATGCAGCAATGTTGCCTTCTGTCAATCCCCAATGGTGTCATGCTGGGGGAGAGAGGTTGGTGACTTTAGGGGGCCGCTAGAGATCAGCTAAACAGGCTCAAACACCTGATTGTGGGTGAGCAACTGCTGGGTTGCTACATGCCATTGGTTCATTTCAGCTGTTCCCTGCACCTAATATCATCCAGGAGATTCCCACTGAATTGAAGAGCGGGGAGGAAGAAGGAAATTGCTCCCCACTTCATTTATATACCTCCTATAAAGCTAACTGCATTTAGGCACCGGGAGCACATCACATACTCCCCCCACACTCATTGTCCTGGCACCTCATCTCCCCCTAGTTGACATCTCCCCACTTTATGGTCACATTTTAAGAGACTGTCTCTTGATCACACTGTCACCCCCACAAAAATATTGCTAGTTGTTGTAGAGGCAATTTTTATTTTTTAGACAATGAGATTAGCTATTGGCCTAGCTAACCTAGGGACATGTGGATTCTCTATCACCTGGAGCCTTTAAAACAAGATTTGAGGTGTTTCTAAAATACTGTGTGTGCGAGACACTGCAATCCCATGCAATATCTTTGGGGACCTTATTGTATGAAGTGTACATAGAACTATGGGCCAGAAATTATATGAAAGGCTGGAGAGGGTAATTATCACAGCTCGTCCAAGAACCAAAGACATTGCGGGGTGGTAGGGTGATTAAGATGAATTGCTGAGGTTGTAAAGACCTCCAGAGAGGTCCCACCCCCAGGGGAGGCTCACATATACACTGGTTCAAACTGAGTTTTCCAGGGGTGGGGGAAAGAGACAAAGAAAGAGCTTTGGTATTAAAAGCCTGGGTTTCAACTGACTCAGGCCCACCCTTCTGATCCCTTCTTTCCAAGAGCCCATCCCTTGCAGAAGGGTTGGAAAGACTTTGGCTTACCATGGCCCCATAAGACTGACGGGTGACCGCTGGTATGTTTTGTGTGAGTTGAAGTCTGTTAGTGATTTTATGATGTTTTTTTCTGTAATGCTTTTACTTTAAGAATAAATGTGCTTGCTTAGAAAGAGCTGGGTGGTAACTGATAGCTGGATGCAATATACTGAGAGAGAAAGCAATGCCCAGGTGCTGACCTTTATGCAGATTGGCTTATGGGGGCTATTACAGGGAATGGTCAGAAAGGAGTTGGACAAGGGTCCCTGCCCAAGACAGGTGATGCTGGAGACCTAAGACCTGGCAGGGAACACTTGAAGAATATCATGGAGGGGTGCTGGAACAATTTGTGTAGTGGGGGTTCTGAGAGCCCTTGAACCAAACTGTAAATCCTGTATATGATGGAAACCACTTCAAGCTAGGGGGTGCTGCAGCACCCCCCGCACCCTTAGGTCCAGCACCTATGGTATCATGGAGGAAGGATACAGCTCCAGTTACTCTGAAACTGTGACACTATCCTGTAACTCTAGCAGAAGTTATTGGGCCTGATGCAGAGTTTACAGCAAGGTTCTATTCTCTGGCCTGCGTTCTGTGGGAGGTCATTCTAGATGATCATAAATGGTCCCTTCTGGCTTTAAAGTCGGAATCTTTCTTCCCTGAAGCTTTTTGCACAGGTGTGGCTGTGTCAGCCTCTGTTTTGCCAACATCCAGGGGTTCCCAGCATTAAAAGCATGAATCTCCACAATTTGAGCGCAGACCCACCTCCTCCATGGAGCAAGCACAGAAAGGAACATGCTCTAATATAATTATGCCAACTCTCATGATATTCATGAATCTCAATATTTTTGTTCTCAAAAGCCCCAGCACCAGGAGTCATGTGATTAAATGAGTCTCTCAGTTTCCATTTACCAAAAAACCCCCAAAAAACCCAAAAAAGGCCGTCAGGTTCTAGCCCTCAGGCTTGAGAAAAAAAGCATGAAAGCAAGATCCCTAAAGGCTCAATGTCCAGGGGGCAAATACAAAGAATCCAAAATGCCATTTTATTTTCAAATCCCATGATTTTAAAGCCAGTCATGATTTTTAGGGGCCTTTCTCATGATTTTTGAATGCTTGGGATCGGCAATTCTGCTAATAGTAAAACACCCTTGTCTTTTGGAAGGCAACAAAACTAAGCAAATAACTGTGGTGATTATGGAGAATTCTAGCTTTGGGTAGTAAGAGTGGATAATATCTACAATTGCTGGGTGTGGGGGTCGGTTAAAAAGACTTGTTTTTGTCTGAAAATACCAATTTGTCAAAACTAAAACTTTTCATGGAAACTTTTCATGGTTCTGACAAAACTTTGGTTGAGCAGGCTTCTCAAGTGCAGGATGGAATTTCCTGTCCAAGTAAGACAGAGAATAACCTACTAGTAAGGGCACAGAATTAAAAGAGCAAGGACTTGAACAGGAGTTTCCTAGATTGTAGGCAAGGAGCCTAACCACTGGTCTATTCACTATTATCCACCTAGAATTGCTGTTAATATCATATAAATAAACAAACATTAATTGGGCCAGAGAAAGCGAGACAGGCTCCAGAGATTCCTGGCTAGGCCACCCACCTGAAATGTAAGAGAACCAGGTTTAAATCCTTGCTCTAAATCAAACAGAGCAGGGAGGAGAACCTGTGTCATTCTGACATGTATCTGAAATAAGAATAATAATATCACTCCTTTATTATATTGCCGGGTGAGGTTGACAGGAAGGCAATCCTTTATTCCTGTACAGTAGTAGCAACTCTATTGTACTATCTTTTGTATAAAAACAGAGGATAAAGTGTTTTGTTGTTTGTTGGTTGGCTGATTTTAAGCCCTAGAATGTTCTCACTATACAATACTGTATCATACAGGAAAGAAACACTAATATTTGATGGCATTTCCTTGACAAGTTGTCATGTATCAATCTAAATTAAAACCAGATCTGACACACCAAAAAAACTCATCTTGATCTGTCTTGTTTGGACAATGCCAATCCATGATGATCTACATTTTATGACCTGAAATCCATCCCTTGAGGTGATCAAGCTAGACTCATCGAGGCAATGAGATTTATATACTGGCATGTGGTCAATGTAAACATTGGCTAATGTGATACTGCAGACACTATCCTTGCCTGAAAGTAGGAAACTACTTTGTTTCTTTGGGGAGCTCTCAGCATTCCCCCATATAATACATGCATGTCCCTAATAATGCAACAATTACTCACATGAGTAAGTGTTGGACTCCTTCCATTCTCGGTCTAATGTGGTTTATGGGTGGCAGTCTGACACATTGGCTAGGCACTGGGATAGTGGAAGCCAAGAGAGCTGACTGCCATTCCTGGCTCTGCCATTGACTCGCTGTGGGACCTTGGGAAGTGCCGTAAGATTTTTGTGCCTCAGTTTCCCTATCTATAAAACAGAGATAATCCCCACTTTGTAGAAGTGCTTTGAAGCTGTGCATGGAGAGTGCTAAACATTATCAATCCTATTAAAGTCAATGGAGCCGTTTGCATGAGTAAGGATTACAGGAAGATTGGACTACAGTAAAATTTTTAATTCAAGCTGTGGAGGATGTGTGGTGGGGGGGACGGGGGGGGGAATAAAACTTATTCTGAAGCCTCTGCCTTTTTTTTCTCCTGGGCATTATGAGGTGTGTAACTAAATAGCTCATAGATCAGGATGTCCCGCTACAAGCCAATAACCACCATGGGCCCAGGAAACTGTGCTTCCCTCTATGGTGCCTCCTCATTGAGGAGAGATGTTTGCTCTCATGTAAAAGAAAATAAAGTTCTGACCCGCTAATCAAATGGATTCCCACAATCTGATTCTCTGCACAGAGAGCCTGTGTCCCGCCTCATTGTATTCATAGTCTTGCTTCCCTTCCCCCCAGCTCCTTGGAGCACAGCTCCCTCACATCCATGCTACCAAGGCTTCCACAGTGGGGAGTTGCCCCAGGACCTTTCCAACTGGGAATTCACTATCATAGGTGTGGAGCGTTTGGCGAGGTGTTAGGCTGCAAAGGGAAGTCCTCAGGGCTGGTAGGAGGATAGTGTGAACCCCGTTGATTCTGCCCATCTCTTCCTCTACTCAGAGCAAGGTCACATGGGAAAGGGTTTTGATGCCCACCTTCCTATGTGGGAGATCTGTACATAGGTATCCAGCATACAATGTGGACCATTGTGTTTTATGTGTGAAGAGTTGGGTGCATCAGATCATTTTGATCAAGAAGAGTCCTTCTCTCAAACAGGAGAGAGAAATGTGCTTCTTTGCCTTTGCCACACACGCAGTCCCCTTTATTATCTCAGCAGGGCCATCAGGTGAGCCACAATGAATGTTTAGGGAAAACTGCCCAGTTTCCCCCTAACATGCACAGATTAATTAAGTAGCCCAAACGGGTAAGAGAAAGCGGGGAAAGAGCAATTCTTCATCATGCTGCGTCTGCAGAGAATGCGCCAGAAGTGTTGTAAAAGTCAAACCAGATTGCATAAGAAAGAATCCAACAGTAGTTCTAGACAGCATCTCCAGGAAAGTAAGTGCTTGATTACTATTAACTCTCCAGGTTCCTAAGAGTCAGTGCACATTTTACTGCAGCATGCGTCACTGTATCTGTATATTTCGCCCTCATCACGGTCCTTTGAAATTGAATTGATTAAAAGCAAACTCATAGGGAAATATTTCACCCCGGGGGAAGCTTTTCTTCAGATCCAAGTTTAGGATGTGTGTTGCCAAACACATCTTTCTCATGTGCAGGACATGCTACATTTCGATTTCATAGGTTTTGCTCCTTTCCCTCACACATTGGAGCTTATCCTTGTAATTCTGCCACTGTTCCTCATATTCTCCCCTCTTTGCATGTCCACTCATCCCATTGTGCCTCTTTGCATTGTGTTGTGTTTCGTTTCATACACTCTCACCTGTGGCTACTTTGTTTACCACTGCGAGTGTCAGGTACGTCTATGGCTTTATCAAACTCTTTCAGTGTAACGTTCTCAGTAGACTCCTGCAGTCTTTGTGATTGCTGCCTCCGTCACCAGATAGTCCTTAATTTCCAGGACTACTTTCAGTCATGGCTTAGTTCACACAGAGAATGCACAGGACCTCTTTGCATTCCTTTATTATCTTACATTTTCTGTAGGCACAGAGCCTCTTGGTAGTGAGTTGTGTTTTTTGTCCTTCTTCCTGACTTCCCTGTCAGAGTCTCTACTTCCAGAAGCAATCCAGATTGCCACCTATCAGGATTGCCTCGATAAATTCTTCCATCATGAACACTTGGTGCTGTTTTGACACAAAGTCTTTTCTGGAAGCCCCGCCATAGCTCAGTTACCCTGTAGCCAGTTACCCAATTGTGAGGATGTGAGCTTTTCTTAGAGTGGTATTCCCATCCTCAAACAGAAGAAGAATTGGTAGCAGGAAGTTCGAAGTAGGATTTCTTACCAGTCTAACCAATTGGGCTTTTTTTTAACAGGGAGGCAAGCTCCTCCCTTCTTCCCAGTCTTTAACAAACAGGGACTTGAAAGACAGGCATAGATCTTTTTCAAAAAGGCAGACACATTCTTCACACAGAGAGTAAGGGCTCCACACAATATATATCATATGTTTATTATGAATTATACATACAGCTAGGAAAGCTTTAACCCAGTCTTTTACAACTGTTGAAGTCAATGGGTCCAATTTGCTTCTTGAGACACTGTTGATTTTGATGGCACCGGTGATTGGTTGAAGAAGGTATACTTGCCCTAACAGAAGCAGGATGCATCTTGTGGCCTTTGATATTGAATTAATAAAGCAAGAACAATGTCGTCTAGTCAGCTGACCATAGAGTTATGTTGACTTAAATTACAAATTAATTGGAGCACAACATGCTGATAATCACTAAAAAACTAAATTCAAAACGTATCATTAGACATGCAAACATTTGGAACATGAGACATGTCAGAAATGTCTGCCTAATTGCTATGAATAAGTATAGCAGGGATTTTCCTTTTACATTAAAAAAAAGAGAGAGTCAAGCACTCCAAAGGGAGAGATAGCTCAGCAGTTTGAGCATTGGCCTGCTAAACCCAGAGTTGTGAGTTCAATCCTTGAGGGGGGCCACTTAGGGATCTAGGGCAAAATCAGTACTTTGTCCTGCTAGTGAAGGCAGGGGGCTGGACTTGATCCCTTCCAGTTCTAGGAGATAGGATATCTCCATATATTATATTTATAAAACAACATTTCATCCTTGACAAGCCAATCAAGAAGCAGATACTTTTGTAAGCTCATTGGCTGAGAGATGAATATTTTTTTTTAAAATGTGTCTACCGCCACTTAGCATTCAGATATATACATATGCAATCGGATTGGTTAAGGTCATTACAGTACTCACTACTTATCCCTGTGAGAAGACAATTTCTTGACCGGCCTCATCACATGACTGTTTTCAGCCAATAGTAAACCTAGATTTTCTGGACTATAAGCAGCAAAAGGTTCTGTGTGCAGTACTGAAACTCATCCTGGATGCTTAGTTTCAGAGCGACAAATGTAATTTGACCAGTTTTGACAGGTTCGATGTTGCTTTGGTTGAGCTTTAAATAGCTGCCCAACGTATCAATGGCTCTTGTGCTTTTTCAGGTTGAGTCATTCCTTTAAGGGGTTGAGTCAAAACTAGTTGATGGAATGTCAAACGTAATGATGCTGAACCTGGAAAAAAAGATAACACAGATGTCATGCTGAGCAGCCCAAATCAAAATAGTTGTTGTTGTTTGCAATAAAAGGAAAAGAGATCCAGATGTCCCAGTTCTTATAAAAGAACTGCATGCTTTGAAACATCCCAGTTGTGGAGGGGGGAAAAAGTTGCTTATTGGTGAAAGAAACCTATTAAGATATTTCCATTTAAATTAAAACTTGGGCCACTGTTTTAGGCACAGACAGTTGTTTAATATGTTCCCACATGGAGTAGCATTGCAGAAGTTCCTCTGCATGAATTTAGAGCCAAAGTATCAATAGCAGATGCACATAGCATAACAGTCTTCTGTTGGGAAGCATGTGATATGATGTGAGGTGCTGGTATTTGCATTCAAGGAGATGGCAACTTTTCAGGAGACAGATAATGGAATAGTTGAGATGTGGAGTGGAATTTATCATAACGTGTCTAGCGATGATTAAAAGCCTGTGCTTATTAGATGCATAAAATGTATTACTAAATCATTTTTGGGACATATAATTTCCCAATTATTTATGCATCACAGTAATTAATGATAGGAGGGACAGAGTCAATGATTCACTGTGTAATACATTGGTAGTTACCTGGGGAGGAAAAAATTACAGCACCACCAATTATTTGCTTTAATGTTTTTGTAATTATGCCCTACACCCAAGTTGAAAAAATCTTTTTTTTTAAACTCCGTTCCTACCAATGAAACTGCTTTCCTTTCAGTCCTTCAATTAAGTCTCATTTTTAAGCTGCCATCCAAGAAACATTGAATTTCATAAAAACCTCGTTTGTCATTACATTTGGCTGGCAATACACAGCAATTGTGAAATCTTGCTCTTAGAATGTTGGGTTGATAAGCTAATTGAGACAGTTGAAGGATGATCTTAATGCACAGGGCTGGGATTCAGGTGTTCTAGGTTCGATTTCATAGAATCATAGAATATCAGGGTTGGAAGGGACCTCAGGAGGTCATCTAGTCATTGGAAGGGACCTCAGGAGGTCATTTCTGCTTTGGCACCAGATGCAGGACCTTAGACAAAGTTCTTCGCTCAAGATTGTGTGACCAATGTGATTGGGTGAGACTGCACCATTGTGTGTGGAGGTGGGCGGAGCCAGTGTTGTGTCCACAACACTTTCTCTCTCATCCCAAACCTCCTACAGTCCCCTCTGAAAGGTTGGGGGAAAGGGAAAGGGTGCAACAGCCAGGGGTGGGAGTTCTCCAAGGGCAGGAGAACGAAGCCTTTGCTATGAGGCACTTACAGTCACTCCCATCCCCTGCCAAGACAACAGTGGAGAGGTAAAACCTGGGGCTGCAATTGTTCTTCCACAGATTCCCTGCATGCTGAGGAATGCCTGATAGGAAGTACTTTATGTCTATATGTAAATAGATACTGGATAAGGTACCAGTAGGTAGCACTCAAGAATGTGTAGTGTTGTTCCTAGGTTTTGTAGGACCGATAAACCTTATTGCTCTGTGTGCACATGTCTTCCTCGGTGCAGCTCCTTACACCTGTTCTTAACATGTACATCCCCTTCTTCAAGGGGGTCCCTGCTGCAGCAGTGGGGGGAGGGGAGTCCTAGTAGCTTGAGCTGGAATCACCCCTGTGGGATTAAGAGTGTGGGGTTTCTTAGTGCCATGATTCACAAGGAACAATCTGCAGTGTAGTGACCTGATATGAATCCTCCTCCTCTTCCCAAACATCTCCTCCACCCCATCAAAACCTCCGTTTTGCTGTCAGTGGTCACCGATGAGCAGATCTCTCCAAAATCAGCTCTGCTGTGCTGTCTGGTGACCGTGCTCCAACACTGCAACCAGCCCCCTTATGAGAAGAGAATGCATTACCTTAGAGACATGCCTTGCCAGGCAAACCTGGTACTATCAGAGGGTTTCTTTATGTCCTTTCCCCCCAAATAAATGAGCTTGGAGGGTTACATTTTCCCATGAAGACTTAAAAAAAAAATTGTAGCACATTTTGGCAGCTTATGTGGATGGTATATGAATCAATAAAGCTTCCAGCTGTACAAAGCCTTTGGGTGCAAAACGCTTGTGTTGAGATGTTTGTTTTTTATTTATTCCAAACACAGCTAAATCTGAATAGGTTTTCATTCCTGCCAAGAAATCAGTATGTACCCTCACCCAAACCAGATCCCTGCTGTGTTACAAGTATACCATAGATAAAGCATTCATTTACTGCAAGTATTCATAAGGCAGAACTGTTGATCTTCATGATGGAAGATTTTGAGTGATGCTTCCCTCTGTCTGTATTTAGACATACCTGGCAATAAAGTGCATACTCGTGCAAGGCTGGATTCATATATATCTTCTGTGCCTAGATTGCAGGATAAATGCACTGCTATTTAGAGTGGCAGAGATACCACTGGTCTTAATTGGTCCTGAGATACTTGTGTCTTAAAGGATTTTTTGTTTGGTGCTGCTTGTGCGTAATAACACCAGGGCCAGGCCTTAGTGTCCTAGGATCACCATAATAAGCACCGCTTTCATTTTTGGTTTCTGTATTCTCACAGAAACTCCTCAAAGCAATGTTTGCTCTAACACTCACTATGCTACATCCATGCCATTATTTCAGATGTTCGGTACGAAGGGAATAAAAGGAGCTGAAAACTTACTCAAATAGCCAACACCTCTCAAAGGGAGGGGCTGTACTTCAGTTATACTAGTGCCCCTCCTTCTATCCCAGCTGAAATCTTTATACAGAGAGTGTCATAAACAGACAGTTAAGGCTTAATTCCTCTTTTACCTGTAAAGGGTTAAGAAGTTCACATAGCCTAGCTGACACCTGACCAGAGGAACCAATGGGGGGGACAAAATGTTTTCAAAGAGGGAGGAGGGAAAAAAAGTCCTTTGTCTGTTCAGTAAGCTTGTGCCGGAGTGAAGGATCCAGGAATCAGCCATCTAATATTTCTTAAAAGTAGTAAGTGTTTAGAGAAGGAATGTATTAGATTATGTTTATTTTCTTTTGTGACTTTCTTTTGCATAAGAGGAAGAATCAAACTGTGTTTCTTTTGTGTAACTTTAAGATTTTGCCCAGAGGGACATCCTCTGTGTTTTGAATCTGTTGTCTGTGAGAGTAGCTTGCATGCTAATCTCACAGAGGTATTCCTTTCACCCTTTTTCTTTAATTAAAAGTCTTCTTTTAAGAACCTGATTGATTTTTTCTTGTTTAGATCCAAGGGTTTTTTGGATCTGGGCTCACCAGGAATTGGTGGGAGGTGAATCAGTCTCAATCCTGCCAGGAAAAGGGGGATAAAGACTGGGGAAATATTTGGGGGGAAGACAGAGTTTCCAAATGACTCTCCCATAAACGTTTGTTTAAACTATTTGGTGGTGGCAGCTACTAGATCTAAGCTGGTAAATAAGCTTAGGGATTATCTCATGCAGGTCCCCACATCTGTACTCTAAAGTTCAGAGTGGGGGTGACACCTTGACAGAGAGGCTGACCACATTATCTCCCATTGGGAAAAAAAAGGCTGATCCTGCATGAACGGGGATCAAGAGGTTTTCAGTTGTGTGTGTGTTGTGGGGAGAGAGGCAATGACCCTTGCTTTGCAAGGAAGGCTCATGGCCCGGGAACTCCGTGAGCATGTCCGCACTTCGGCTGGCAGGTGTGGATTCCCAACACGGGTAGACACACTTGTGCTAGGTCCACTTAAGCTAGAACGTGGATGGTGCAGCCCTGGTAGTAGCATGAGCCCTCCCCATCCTCCTGGGTCCGAGTTTGGGAGGGTAGTATAAGCTGACATCAGTGCCACAATATCCACCTTGCTAATTTTAGTGCGCTAGCTTCAGCTGAGCTAACATGGGCATGTCTGCCAGCACTGGGAATCGCATCTCTCAGCTGCAGTGCAGACATAGCCTATGCACCATCAGCTGCAGCTGAACTGCAAAATATACCCAATGACATTAATACGGATGGTACGAAGGCACTCTGCTGAAGTGATGCACCTCTCACCATCTGAGAAGGCAGAGAGTTCAGGCTTGGTTGAGATGCCAGAACAAACCATTTGACTTCACAAGTAAGCACATTTTGGCTGGAAGTTTCCTGAGAATAAACATCAAGATATTCAGATATCAACATACCCAGAACACCCTGCTTCCAGCCAGAAATTTCCCATAATAAAAAATTTCCCATCCCAGTCACCACATGAAACCAAAGTTATCCAACTGTGGAAAACGGTGTGTTTGTGTAAATGCCAACTGACTGCAACGTCCATGCAGATACCCTGATGCTTAGTGGGGATAGAACCCACCACAGCATTTACAAACATGTGCCCCTGGAGCTGAAAGAGCAACTTACCAGGCTTAATTAGAGCTGAGGGAACACCTGATTTCTTGGTTTGGGGGCTAACCAGAAAAAGAGGCAACTGTTCATTTTGAACCAATACTGCTTTTTCCCCATGAAAATGTTGTTTGTGTTGAACTAAACGTTTGCTATGTCAGTTCAAAACAATATTTTCAAAATGAGAAGTCAGAATGATTCATTTCAGAGTGTTGAAATGAAATGTTTTGACATTGGGTGGGGGTGGGGCGCGGTCGTGTTTTTTTCCCTCCTGAAACAATACATCAAGTTTGACCCCAGTTCTCAAACAGTTTCTGTGCCCTGAAAAATGTGTTTTTATGGTGAGTTTTCTATTTGCAAAAACTCCCCACCAAGCTGTAGGCTCAATACAGGGGTAACTGGGCTAAATTCTATGGCTTGTTTTATGCAGGAGGTCAGATTAGATGATCACAAAGGTCTCTTCGGCCTTAGCTGTCTATAATTAGGAAGCTTTTGTCCTCAGTGGGGCCAGCTAATAGAGGTTGTTGAGTTCTAGAAACACAGACTTTGGGCTAAGAGAGTACCTATGCTTTCTGTAACAACAGGGTGAGCTATTTGAACATCACGTTCTCACCTTCCCACATGAAGTTTGAAAGAGTGTCATGGCACCATGTAGCCTTTGGGGGCTCCAATCTGATCAAAGATTGAACTGTTCAAGACGAAGGAAAACCAGGACTGCTGCTAGCACTGGTGATGAATCAGGAGGCAAATTCTTCCTATAGAGTTAGCATTTGTCACAAACCAGGATGTGGGCAGTCATGTCTGGTGGTTGGAGCGGGAATTGGGAGTCAAAAGCCAGAGGTCAGAGCAAGAGTCAGGAAGCCAATAATCAGAGCCCAGGGGTCAGAGCTGGAACCAGTAACCAAAGCCAGCAAGCCAGTAGAGACACAGTGCTGGAGCAGACTGGGTAAAACAGGAACAAGGCTGGAAGCAGGACAGGCACCGGAGAGATTGAAACTTAAAAGTATGTGTTGAGCAGCCAGAGATTAGTTGTCGCTATTGGGTTTAAGAACAGGTTTGCTGACTTCCTCGGCCAATCAGGTGGAGTGATCAATCAGGCGGTTCTGCTGAGTTTCGAAGAGTGTTTTTAAGATATCATTATATGAACAAACTATTATTAGGGTTGATCAGAGATAATTAACCAGTCACAATAGGAAGTGAAGGGTGGATGCATGAATGGTTCTCATTACTATAGCATCCAAGCATCTTTCAATCTTTAATGTATTTATCCTCACACCATTCAAAGTAATATTAGCCCCATTTTACAGATGTGGAACCGAGGCATAGCGAGAGTAAGGGGACAAATCCTTAAAGATATTTAGGCTACCAAAGATGCATGTCAGGGGCTAGTAGAATTTACAAGAAGGCCTAAGCAGGTTGGGAGCCTGTCTCCAGCTTTAGGCAGCTGAATGCATTTGTAAGGGCTTGTCTACATGGAAGAGCAATGTGCCCTAAAGGGGTGCGAGTTCTGAAGTGCGCCAATGTGTTGTGCACTCATTGGCCCATGCAGACACTGCTGGCATGAACTAAAAGTTCCCTACAACGCATGAATGTAGTACTATTTTGGAACAGCACTATGTTAATGCACAATAGGGAACTTT
Organism: Terrapene triunguis; assembly: GCF_002925995.2. Lineage (NCBI taxonomy): Eukaryota > Metazoa > Chordata > Testudines > Emydidae > Terrapene > Terrapene triunguis. Next base: position 74,545,501 of record NW_020664393.1, on the reverse strand, counting down.
TAGTTTGTGCCAGGCAGGTCCACGCAGGCCAGTGAGTGCACAACACATTGGTGCTCTTTAGAAATCACACCCCTCTTGTTGCATTGCTTCTCTATTGTAGACAAGCCCAATGTGGCCTTAAGCAACGTGCTAAACATCATAGAGAAGAGACTAGGCCAGAGGAGGGAATTCAACCTGGGTCTTCTAAGTGCTAGACCAGCTCCCTAACCCGCAGACCACTTCCATTCTTCCTGTCAGTTTTATTACAGGGACAGTCCCACTTCAGCTTAATTTCCCACTAGTTAATTTTTTTCTCCTTATTTTCTGTTACTCTCTTCCTCCTCTGCTCTTGTAGCCTTTACACATCTTTTGTCTGTGTGGTGCAATGGATAGTTATTAATGTCTCCTCTCATTCCCAGTCCCTTGTGCGTCCCTGTCCTGTTGCTGCCGCCAGTGACACGTAATGATGATAATGGGCTGCATTGCCACTGGCAGGCTGCCCCAAAGCCCTGCACGGACTAGTTCAGAGGCGCACAATTGCTCACAAATCCAGGAGCTTCTCTACCCAAGGGGGAGAAAGAGAGATCACTTGCTGTATGAGGGTCTGAACATTCCCTGCCACTTCCTAGCAGAGTAGCTTAGGCTCAAGCTGCATTGGATGATAATTGTTTTAACTACCCTTGTGGCTCTGTATATTATCCAGGGGCATGGCCAGAGAGGCTGGGCAAAGCTGGGTAACTGATGTCTCCCTAATTCTGAGAGGATTCATAATTGGGTGGGATAGCTCACCCCTGGCATTCAGCCACAGATTGGTCTTTTATTTAAAGCGTTTCAGTTCAAGTTTATGCCTCTTCTCCCCCTGCATAGAAAAAACCCACACACCAAGTTGCTTTCCTTCTGAAGAGAGCCAGGAGTGGCAATGCCCAAATAAGGGTTTACAAAAACTCGGTGATGGTGCAAGTTTTTTGAAAATACAGTGCCCTACATTACAAATAGCTCCTCTGAAAGCGACTGCATGCAAGGGAAAGATGAGTGTTATCTGACTGCTGTGCCAGCGTCATTCAGAATGAAAATGAAAGCACACGGTAAGCAAGTAGTTGTGCTCTTTTCTTTTAGTAGTGATTTTTTAGTTGCTGTTGAAAAGATGCTGGATTGTCAGCCCTGGAGACTAAAGTGACAAGTCTTCTTCAGCCACAAGAAAGATACAGCATAGTGAGCAACAACACGATTTATTTATATTACAGGAGCTGTTAAGAGTCCCCCACAGCAATCTGGGCCCTACTGTGTTAGGTGCTGTATGAACAAATCTGCCCCAAGGATCTTACAATCTGAAGAGACAAGACAAAGAGGTGCAGATTGGTGAAGAAACCTGACCGAGGTCACAGCAAGTCTTAGGCAGCACCAGGAAGAGAAATCAGGTCTCCTGAATTTAGGGTGACCAGATGTCCTGATTTTATAGGGACTGTCTCGATGTTTGGGTCTTTTTCTTATATAGGCTCCTATTACTCCCCGCCCCCGTCCTGATTTTTCACATTTGCTGTCTGGTCACCCTACCTGAATACCAGATAAGTGCTCCATCTCCTGGACCATGGTGCCTCACTCTAAAAGAAGCTTCCCCATTACACTCATGTCAGCAGGCCTCAGTTCAGACTTGAAGTGATCACATCTAGAATGAGAAGGTGGTTTATGCCAGTTCAACCTTTGGTTGCTCTCACTCATGGGATGCAAGCAGGTATTTCCCTCTACCATATAAGTGCTTATCTGGTCATTTGTACCACACTCACTAGGAGTTAGATGAAGGCAACCTACTTCTTTCACGTAAGCCACCAAATAGTCATCAGATGGTTGGATAATCACTCCTGACCTGGGCTGGATCTTGAACTAATTGCTAGGAAGGAATTAAAGAATCCATGACATCCAAGTCAGCGGTCTGATAGGCTCTCACAGAGCAGAAAGAAGATTCAGGATGTTAACCAAGGATGCCAAGAGATGGAGGAGGGGAGAAAGTGGCTGTTTGGAGAGGGGTAGTGGCAGGAAGATTCTCTGCAAGGAGGCATTCCTAATGCTTTGCGGTGCGGGGAGGGTGACATTTCAGCTTCATTTAGCTTTTATCCTCCCTTGCTAGTCACCTGGAGGTCGAAAGCTAGAGACAAGCTTGAGATGTAAAGGTTTGATCTAGATCTGAGGGTTCAGATTCAAGTTTGAAACAAGCAAAAGTTGCCATTCAGATCCATCCCCAACTAAAGGCTCTATATCCCCTTACCAATAACTTGAGCCAAGGTCAAGCAAGTCCAACTGGAGCCAGGATCCACTCCAGCTGTGATAGATCTGCAAAGCAGTGGACTACAGCTCCCATTAGCCGCCTCCTTACTGCATTTCCCCTTCTGCTGTCCAGAATAAGAGGAAAGATCTTGAACCAGGAAGTGGCTGGGGTCTATTTGGAAGTTGAAGCAGCAGCCACATGGCAAGCAGAGACCTGGAGAAGCTGGAAGCAGGGACTGATGCAGAGCCATACGGGAAATAGGCTGTCAGCAATGGATGTTATAGTTGGGTATAGGACTGTATGGGACTTTGGGGGAATAGAAGCGGCTAGGCGGGAAGCTAGTGCAGAGAGGCTCCAATAAGAGACACTAACTGAGCTTGTCTTGGAAACCTGCAAGATCCTATTTGCTTGGAATACAGACTGGACTGGAGAAGGCACCCCAGATACTGGGCCTGAAGAGACTTGAATTCAATTGGACAGTCCCAGGGACCCAAACAAGAACCACTATAGCTCACTTTGAACTGTAACTGTTTACGCCTCTGTACGTAGGGTATTTGCAATCTCTCCTTTCCTCCCTGTCCTTGTAAAAGCCTTAGCTAGGTGTGAGCGGTTACTGAGACCCACCAGGGCTAGCACCTACAAGGCCTAGTATTTGAAGCACCCCAGTGCTTACCTCCAAGATGCAGTAAACCTGGTACCTTAGAAGCGTGGGCTACAAAGTAACCCCAATGATTACACTGGTGGTAGCCTTGACATTCCAATTGGCAAGTTTGACTGACAGGGCTTTAGGGGCAACTACTAAAGGTACGAGGGCTATTTGGTGGGCAGAAGTGAACAACCCTGATTATCAAAGTGTTCCCCTGAGCTTCGAGAGTGGAAATAGACAGGGGGTAGTGCAAGTGGAGAGATGTGGTGGCCCATCTTCACTTTCAGAGCCAGCTGGAATCAGCTGGATCAACTATTTTGAACTAGCTGCTCAAATAAATGGCTGGGATGAGGCCAGCCAAGATGGATTTTCTTGGCCTGCTGCCGCAAGACAAAACCCAAGAGGTGTCTGAAGGACTGATACATGATACCCCAGGGGAATATGTCTCTGTCAAGGATGCCCAACCATGGTCTCTAGATTAGACTTCAGATCTTGAGTGCAATTGAGCAGCGTTCAACAATTGCAAACAAGTAAAGGGAGACTCGGTCAGCAATTTGGGGTATGCTTGCAGCACCTGGCCACCAAGGCATTCCTGGACTATGATGACCAAACAGGGGATTTACCTTCCAGAGACCAATTTGTAACCCACACAGCTGAGAGAGAGGGAGAGAAGTCAGGATAGCTCTTCATAAGGAGAGACCTTCAGGGCTAGAAGAGTCCCTCAGGATTGCAATGAAGCTAGAACTAGCTATAGAAGCTGCAGAACAAGGGGCATGAGTGTATGCTGCTGAACTTGAAGTTAATGCTGCTACAGGAAACATGGGATGCAGACCTCAGAAAACCGATTGAGGGCATCAGAGCAATATAGTGTGATACTAACCACCTGAAAGCTGAAAGGGAGTCCTATAATCCAGAAAGCACAAACAAAAGAAGACCCGGACGCAGGAAGTGACTGAACCCCAATCAAAACCATCCCAAAGGAGGGGAGATCTACAATGTTGGAGACATAGCAAATCAGGCCATTTGCAGCATGAATGCCCTCATCAGGGTAGTTCCTGGAAGAAGGGAACCTACTAAGGGCAGGGGCCAAGAGCCAGCCCCCTGTCTGCAGATTAGTAGGCCCAAAACGAGAGACTATAACTTCCAGTGAGATCAGACCCAAATACGACATCAGAGGAAAGATCAATGGACACAAATGTACAATTCTGGTAAGCTCTGGGGCACAGGTTTCCATTATTCATGATTGTGGGACAGAACCAGCCAGGGAGGAAACTGAGATCTTTCAATGGTGTGGTTTCTTTCAACTCACCTCAAGATTGCGGGAATATGGCAAGACTCCATCTTGTCTGTGAATATCTGTAGCAGAAGAAGCATCCCACAAAGACCTAATCAGGACTGATTTCCTCAAACAATATGAGAGCAACCTCAATTTCAAGAGAGACCTCTGTATCAAGGAGAGACAGTTCGCCATGACACCAGTCAGAGGTGAAACACAGATGTGTGAGGTCTCCAAGGAGAGGAATGTGATGTTACTCTGAAGAGTGAGATGGTCATTCCCAGCCAGGTGAAGGGGAACCCAGTGGATAGACTGGAAGGCATGCTAGAACCCCTCTCATTAGGTTAACATGCATTCTTGGTGACCTGGAGCATGGGCAAAAGTATGAGAGGCTGGGTACAGGTGAGGGTTACAAGAATGACAATGGATCCCCAAGTCATGTACCAGGGCATAGGGCTTGGTACACCCAAAAATGACTCTATATTCAAAGGTAATCCCTGAAATACTAGCAGTACTGTAAGATACTAAGAAAAGTGAAAGTCACTGAAACAGACTGAACATGGGAGAGAAACATGCATGGGAAAGAGAAGATCATGCTGGATTTGGGGCTGAGGAGGAGGAGTCTATCACCTGGGCAACTACAAGCATCCCAGAATCTTTTGGGAAATTACCTTGATGTCTTCTTCTTTGGGGATGATGACCTGGAGTGTACAGGGTTGATAGCACTGGATTGAGACTAGAGATACCAGACCTGTGAGACTGGGATCACAGAGGATCCCAATCCACCCCAGGCAAAGTTCAGTGAACAACTGCAACAGATGGTAAAAAGAGGCACTGTCTAGCTCTCTGTGAGCCCATGAGCAGCCATAGTCTTACTAAAGAAAGATGGAGGGACACAGATGTGTGGACTATTGATGGGTGAATGACATTACCATGAGACATGCATATCCTCTCCCTAGGACTGATGACACTCAAGACTTGTTGTCAAAGGTCTGTTGGTTCTGCACCCTGGATCTGGCCAGTGGCTACTGGCAAGTGGAGGTGAACCCAGTGTTTGACAGAAGATGGCATTCATTGCCAAACAGGGCCTCTTTTAATTTAGTGTCATGCCTTTTGGACTCAAATGCCCCTGGAACATTCCAAAGATCGATCGATAACATGCTGGCAGACCTGCAGGGTGTGTTTTTCTAGGCATATCTTGATGACATCACCCTTATTGGGATGTTATTCGAGGACCACTTGCAGAAGCTGGGTATTGTGCTCAAGAGTTTATGCCAAGCCAACTGAAAGATAAAACCATCAAAATGCATTTTTTCTGTGACTAGCTAAATTACCATCCCTTGATTTACATGCCCTAGGTGTAGGGACAGACCCGGAACAGACGGACAACATCCGATTCTGGTTGGTGCCATATTTTGACAATGAGGTAGAGAGTTGCATTGGCTTGACTTCATTCTACCACAAATTCATTGCTGACTTTGTCACAATTGCACAGCCATTGCACAAGTTGGCAGAGAAGGAAAAGACATTTGAGTGCCAAGATGCCTTTTTGGAACTAAAGCAGAGGCTCACGTCTGCACCAATATTGGCCTACCCAGATCCCCAGCTGCCATGTATGGGTATTCTAGGACCCCTAAATGTCACTGAGAGAGGCAGCTGGTACATCCTCATGACATCAGACTACTTTGCCAAGTGGGCAGAGGCTCATGAACTGCCTGACCAAGAGGCACAGATAATTGCTATGGGTATTTGTTAATAAGTTTGTCTGCCACTATGGCACACTTTACTCCTTGCACACTGACTAAAGATGGAACTTTGAGTCATGTTTGTTTCAAGAGGCATGAGTCCTCTTCAAGATAAATAAGACCCTCAAACCACTTTACACCAAAGTCAGATGGGCTAGTGGAAGGTCTGAACCATATACTGACAACTATGTTGTCATCCTCTGTGGATGCCAATCAACAGATGCCAATCAACAGAATTTGGATGGCTTGCTTCCTTACATCATGATGGCCCACAGGACTAGTGTGCAGTTGTCAATGGAATACACAGCATAGATGATGATGTTTGTGTGTGTGACTATCCCCTTGGTAAGAACTGCTGGCAGATGTATGCTAATACCACAGCATTACCTACACAGTTGTCAGGCATGCTCAAGACTATTGGACAAGCAGTAAAGCATCATCAGAGCAGGGACATCAACAGACAGAAGGACCACTGTGATTTAAGGTGTCTGCCCAGCTACTCCAGGAGGCTGAGCTGGTTTTGATCAGGGACCACAAAGGGAATAGGGCTTTGAGCGCCAAATTACAACAGATGTACAAGGGTCTATACAGATGGTCAACTGTGTGTCAGATGTAATCTATGAACTATCTTCTGCCCTGGGAAAAGTTTTTTCCTACACTACAACAGGCTAAAACCCTACCTGGGTTCTGGCCCAACTGAAGGTATGACTAACTTGCAACAGCAGACCAGAGCAATGATCAATAAAACCCTGATGGTCAAACAGGGGAGCGAAGAGGACACGGCCAGGGTGACTGTTGGTGTGTGTGCCAGCTAGTAGAGCCAAGCCCTGGTATGGCTCATCCAAGTGTGGCCTTATCACAGGGAACCAAGTCGGGTGATGGGATGGAACCAGTGGGAGTCACTCCACAAACAGAACCTACCCTGCACAGTGGAGGTGAACCTGTAACTAACCCAGAGCTAATAGCAAACCTGAGGCCACAGAGAGAGCACACAGCCCCCTGCTAGCACCAAGACGTCCACATGGACTAGCACTGGATGTGAGGACACATCCTTTTCAGAGAGGAGGGCAGTGTGATGGAACTGCAATGCAGGGAATTACTGCTCCAATCAGCCCCCTTCCCATTTCACTTTCCCTTCCCAGGTAGGGGAAAGGTCTTGAATCAGGAAGTGGTCCGGGTCTATTTGGAAGCTGAAGCATCATCCACATGGCAAGCAGAGAGACAGAGAGAAGCCTGAGGAACTGTGGACAGAGCTGTATGTGAAACAGATTGTGACTACCGGACTTTACACCTTGGTTCATGTCTGTGTGGGAATGGGAGGGAGCAGCAGCGGCTGGGCAGGGAGCCAGAGTGGAAAGGCCCCAATGAGAGACACTAGCCTGGAACCCTGCAAGCTCCTAATTGCTTGGAATAGCGAGTGGACTGGAGGTAGCACTCCAGGCACTAGGCCTGAAAAGCCTTACTCTTGACTCGACTGCCCTAGGGACTCAAGCAAGAACTGCTATTGCTCACTTTGAACTGTTGGCACCTGTGGATCTAGGGTATTTGCAACCTTTCCCTTTCCTGCTAGCCCTAGTAACAACCTTTCCTTTAGCCATGTCTCTGAGTAGCTATTGGGACCCACCAGGCTAGCTCCTACAAGGCCTAGCGGCTGAGGCACCTACAGGGCTTGCCTCCAAGACACAGTACACAGTAATTGCTACGGATACTCCAGTAATTTGGAGCAAAGAGTAACCCCCATAATTACACATCTAAAGGTCCTATCAAACTAATCAGTATGCCCTAAATATTTATGTGTCCCTCATCACTGTATCCGGAGATGTTCCACTTACTGTACTTGGAACTAGAAATGCTACAATGATTCTCAGAGCTTGTTCCATTTGTAAAGGTTTTGTTTTAATTACTTAGAGAACGTAGTGCATGTAGGCCTGACCCACAGCCCATTGTAGTCAATGGAAAGTCTGCTACTGACTTCAGTGGGCTTTGGACTAGGCCCGTAATTCAGTTAAATGAGATCCACAATCATCCTTATGTCTTGCAGGAATTAATTCCTTAGTCTATGTCCTGCTTCCTGTGTCCAGTCTGTTTGTTAACTGATGTAAGGCTCAAAAATGCAGGAGTATGCTGTTCTTGTGGAATGTAGCTACCGTGAATGTGGAAAGAGTGACTTTCAGGTAGATGGGGCCACTTTTACAGAAGGGACTGAATCACCGACAGATCTTGAATTTCATTTTTATTCAGAGGGGAGCCAGTACAGAGATCCAATTTGGGGTGATGTGTTCACAAGCCATGTTGCTGAGCACACACTATGTTTTGCTCGAGTTGCAAGTATTTCAGGCTGCCTGCCTTCATTCCTGATTATGAGTTGGAATAGTCAGGGCTGGAGGTCATAGGTAGGGGCATAATCACCTGGCCACTTGCAGAAGGAAGTGGGCTTTTTTGCCTCTCTGGCCATCTGAGAATACAACAACCCTGTGTCCTAGTCCAGTCCCTTGCACTGAGGCAGGACTAAGTATTATCTAGACCCTCCCTGACAGGTGTTTGTCTAACCTGCTCTTAAAAACCTCCAATAATGGAGATTTCACAACTTCTCTAGGTAATATGTTCACTACTCTTATAGTTAGGAAGTTTTTCCCCAACTGCATCAAGAAAGCCGTAGTTCCCTTCCTTCCCCTGGGAGCCTAAGGGCCTGATTTCTAAAAGAGGCCAGATTTTCAGAAGTGCTCAGCACGTTGGGTCCTGCGCTCTTGCGAAATACAGGCCACAAGCGCCCCAAGGGGACCTCCAATTGTGGGTGATGCTGAGCACTTGAAAATCGGAGCCCAGGCTCTTTTGAAAAACTGCCTTCACCAATGCTGCCTCTGGGGCCCAGCGTATCCAGCTATCAGACGACAAACCACCAAATAACGATGAACAGTAATCATATTAGGACTAGAATTCCTTCAGAGTCCCTGGACTTCTCCCAGCCTCTACCCCCTTGGAACATTTGCTCTTTCATACTTCAGTGGAGAATTGTGTTGTTATCTCCACGAGTTGTGATCGGGCTTAGTGCCGCAATGTTTTGTAACATTATACAGCCCCCAGCCCCACCCATACGACATTAGCTAACTGAATGGGACAAGATGCCTAATTGATCTGAATTGGGGCTCTTCTCCTTTATTAAAAATCTATCTAGAAGGGAAAGAGGGAGAAAAGAGAGAGAGAACTCCCCCCCCCCCACTCCCTTCTCCTCTGAAGGAAGCAGCAGTGTCTCCTTGCAGAACGACAACCCTCAGGATACAGCAGTTGTCTTCAAATCTGTGACCATAAAAAATCATTATCTCTGTGAAATACAGCAATTTGGGAGATAATCAAACAGTGACCAGGGGGCATAGCTGCCAATCTGAAGGATTATGCTCTGTGCACGCTTGATTCCGTCTGACCTTCCTCCGAGCCAGCTGTCAGCTTGGCGAAAACGCACACGGATCGACTCGGGGCACATTCATTAGACTGTCTTCGGTGAAGAAGTCATTTGCATAAAACCCCAGCTTTCTTAATTAGTACTTCATTTTTCCCTTGACTTATTTTGTGGCTAAGTTCACTCGATTTTTCTCTCTCTTTTTTTTTTAAACTTGCCAAAAAAATGTAGTGGAGAGGGTGGAGGGGTTATAATAAAAAAGGTGGGGGAAGGAAGGAATATGATTTGCAAATTGACTCAGTGATAATTAGCCTATTAACATTTTCAGAGATGTAGGAAGTTTCTAAGTGTACCAAAAAAAAAAAAAATAAGAAGGGAAAAAGGGGGAATATTGTATTTGAGATTCATCATCTAAACCTTTGGGTTGGGAATATTCCAGTGTTGGGAAGGAACGTCGGCACTTCCTGTGCACTGAAAAACCTCACACTCTCATCCTTGTCCCAGACCTTGTACATATGATCGACAGCAATTTAGTAAAATTCTGCTTCTCCACTTTTCCAGAGTTAGTTATGTCCTTGCAGTTGGACAAATAAAATACCATTTTTTCCCCATTATGACTAAGGATGGGTGAATAGTTTGTGCTTGAGATAAATTGACCATATGTTCTAGTTTTACCCAGACAATCTTTTTTTTTTTTTTTTTTTTTTCTAGGAATTTCTTCCATGACACTTGAAACATCCAGATTTAGAATTTTATCATTCAAGACATTTGGTTATTTGGTAGTGTTTGTTCAAGATGTATGGCTATACAAATTAGAATTTGTTTTGTGTTCACTAGAAGCATACAGGTCAGGGGAATGAGTGTTCCATGTGACTGACGCTGTTTGGAGTAAACAGAAAAGTTGAATGAGTATAGACACTAACAAAGCTGTTCTTTTGGTCATGACACCCAGACCTGAAGAAGGGCTCTGTGTAAGCTTGAAAGCTTGTCGCTTTCACCAACAGAAGTTGGTCCAATAAAAGATATTACCTCACCACCTTGTCTCATTAATGACACTTGTATGTTGCATGTTACTCATTTAGGAGAGTATGTGCCTCCATTTAGGAGGGTACATGCCTAACTTTAATCACATGACTAGTCCCATTCATGCTTAAGAACCATCCTAAATCAGAACCTAAATTACTGGGGGAGGGGAGAGGGAAGCCACATTTTGTATAATTGTCTGTTTTAACAGGACTGTTTTCCAACCCTGAAATATGCCACCACAAGAGTATCCCATTGTTTGAGTTTGTAGATATTCCTGACTCATGTGCAATGCTGAATTCAGGGCAAAATTCTGCTCTTAGATCCACATTGCTGATTTCAGCTTCAATTTCCCAATTCTTTTCCAATAGTGGAACCAGAGATGGGTTCAAGCCAAGAAATGCAGGTGTGATCTGGGTTTCAAACACCTGAAAAGTTGGGAGAGTATGGACCCAGTGTTTGGATTAGGCCCATATTGGTCTATTACTAGATGGAAATGGCAAAGTTATCAATAATAATGCAGAAAAGGCAGAAGTGTTCAATAAATATTCCTGTTCTGTGTTTGGGGAGAAAATAACTGTCAGACTCATCATATGGTGATGATAAGACTCTTTCCATCCCACTAATATCTCTGGGGGATGTTAAACAGAAGCTACTAAAGTTGGACCTTTTTAAATCAGCAGGCCCAGATAACTTGGATCCCAAGAGCTTTAAAAGAGCTCACTGAGGAGCTTGCTGGACTGTAAATGTTAATTTTCACTAAGTTTTGGAGATCTGGGGAAGTTGCAGAAGACTGGAAGAAAGCTCATGCTGTGCCAGTTTTTGAAAATGTAAATGGGATGACCCAAGCAACCATAGGCTGGTCAGCCTGACACTGATCCTGGGAAAGATAATGGAGTAGCTGATACGGGTCTCGATTAATAAAGAATTAAAGGAGGGTAGTATAATTAATGCAAATAAACATGGATGTATTGAAAATGGTTGATAAAGGTTATAGTGTTAACATAAGATCTGTGTGACTCGAAAGCTTGTCTCTCTCCCCAATAGAAGTTGGTCCATTAAAAGATATTACCTCACCCACCTCGTCTGTTTAGACTTCTGTAAGGCATTTGACTTGGTACTACACAACATTTTGATTTAAAAAAAACCTATAAAGTTATAGAATTTACTCGGCACACATTAAATAGATTAAAAACTGGCTAATTGATAGGTCTCAAAATGTGATTGTAAACATGGAATTGTCATCAAGTGGGTACATTTCCGGTGGATTCCTGCAGGGATTGGTTCTTGGCTGTACATTATTTAACATTTTTATCAGTGACCTGGAAGAAAATATAAAATCATAATTGATAAAGTTTGTAGATGACACTAGAATTGGGGAAGTGATAAATAATGAAGAGGACAGGTCATTGATTCAGAGTGATCTGGATCACTTTATAAACTAGGCAGAAGCAAACTATATGTGTTTTAATATGGCAACACATAAATGTATACATTTAGGAATAAAGAATGTAGTCCATACTTACAGGATGAGAGACTCTATCCTGGTAAGCAGTGAGTCAAAAAGATTTGGGGGACATGGTGGATAATCAGGTGAACATGAGCTCCCAGTGTGACCAAAACAGCTAATGTGATTCTGGGATGCATAACCAGGAGAATCTCGAGTAGGAGTAGAGAGGTTATTTTACCTTTGTAATTGGCACTGGAATACTGTGTCCAGTTCTGTTGCCCACAGTTCAAGAAAGATGTTGATAAATTGGAGATGGTTCAGAGAAGAGCCATGAGAGTGATTACAAGATTAGACAACATGCCTTATAGTGACAGACTCAAGGAGGTCAATCTATGTAGTTTAACAAAGAAGATTAATGGGTGACTTGGTCACAGTCTATAAGTAGCTACATGGAGAACAAATATTTAATAATAGGCTCTTCAGTCTAGCAGAGAAGGTGTAACAACATCCAAAGGCTGAAAGTTGAAGCTCGACAAATTCAGACTGGAAATAAGGTGTACATTTTTGACAGTGAGGGGAATTAACCACAGGAACAAGTTACCAAGGCTTGTGGTGGCTTCTCCATCACGGACAATTTTTAAATCAAGGTTGAATGTTTTTCTAACAGATCTGCTCTGGGCATTATTCTGGGGACGTTCTATGGCCTGTATTATTATACAGGAGGTTGGGCTAGATGATCACAATGATCTCTTCTGATCTTGGAATCTCTGAATCTCTAACTGGAACAGAGTTTGAACCCATGTATGGAGGACAAAGAATCAAACTTGAAATTTCCCTCAAATTTTGCCATCAGATGGCTTGACAGAGATGATCTAGTACAGCCCTTCCCAAATCATCCATTTAAAATGGTTTACACTGTATTGTAATATGTAGGTTTCCAAATATTTTCATGCTCATCTGTGTATTATTAATTATTATTATATACAAATGTTAATAAAATAGTAATAATACCATAAGTGTAAATGGCATTTTGTAGCCAGAATAAAGGAAGCTATGGGTTTGATTCTTTTCTTATCATCAAGAATTATACATCAGTGTCTGGATTAGCTTTCAGTGGATTTACACATGGTTTACACTGGTAAAAGACCCAGTATCCCTGCCTACGTGTCTTGGTTAAAAAAAAATGCCTCACATTTCTTCAAATGTCCAAAAGGCACTTGTACTAATGGAGGACTAATGCAAAGTATATTGAACTCAATGGAAAGATGCTGTTAGCTTTAATAGTGCTGGTCTTACACTGTTTCTGACCCAATGAAACTTGGAAGTGTATGAAAACCTGTAATGAAAAGTGTATCTCCAAAGATTTCTAGCATTTAGTTCTAGACCAAAGGGGCTGAAATAAGATACAGTTATCCAAGTCGATGTGGTCAAACAATGGGAAAAATTGTGAAAAATGTCTACATTATTTCCATCTCACAGGATTCAAAACGGATTTTATTAAATATTTTTTGAAAAATTTTGAACGTACTAAATTTCAAAAGTTTGAAGTTTCGTTTTTCTCTTTTCTATCCTTTTCCCCCCTCTTTGCCATGGAATGCAATAAAATCTCTCTCTCTCTCTCCCTCTCTCTCTCTCCCCCCCCCCTTTTTCACAGTTTAACTTTTCAAAACTTCTCCAACTTTGGAAAAGTTAGAGTGGCAAAAGCAAAAATTCAACTCTGTAATTCTGCCACTTTGGAACTGTTCATACTTTTGACCAGCTTTACATTCAAGAGTTTGGGATTCTTATGACAAGCAAAGGGAATCTTTCAACCTGTTTTGAAGAGTCCATCATTTCTCAACAGTCCATGAGAGGAAGAGAGATTAACTGAGAGATAGTTATGGTCCAGGCCGAAGTTCTGGTTTCTGTTCCAAACACTGCCACTTGTTTCTTCTGAGACCTTAGGTAAGTTACTTTGCTTCATTTTTCCAATTGACCCATTTGTAAAATGAAGATAACTACTGCTTGTTGGGAACTGAGTTTTTTCCTCTCCATAAAATGTTGATGAACATGAAAAAAAAATTGTTTTTTGTTGAAACGGTCCCTGGAAAAAAATGATTTTTCATTGAAAATTCAAATATCAAAATATTTTGGCCAAAAACTGAAATACTTTGTCTGAAAAATAAAATGTTTTGGCAGGAAACTGAAATATGTCCATTTTGAAATGGTGCTGCAGTGCCTCAGTTGCATTCTGAGTGTTTCATGCTCCCATTCTCCTCTATAGGCTGGGTTCCCTAGTAGGACTACATGTCCCATGATGCATCACGGTCTCCCATCTTGGAGAAAGGAGGTGGTGCATCATGGGAGTTGCTGGCTGTTATGCATCATGAGAAATGTAGTCCAGCCAGGGAATATATCCCATATAAGAGAATGGGGGCATGATGCAACCAAACTACAACTCCCATGAGGCACTGCAGCAGCATGTCCAAATTGAAATATTTCTGTTTTTGTCTGAAATATTTTGGTTTCATGGCACTATGTTTTTGGATGAAAATAAACACTTTTGTTATTAAGTCAACATTCCAATTTTCCATTAAAACCAGTTGAGATGGAAATTTTTCAACCGCCCTAATAATAACACTTATTTCCCTCATATGTGGCTGTTGTGTGACTTAATTCATCAATGTTTGTAAAATGCTTTGGGAGTCTCATATAAAAAGGTGCCTGGAGGAGAGTCAAGTAGTGTAGCTGGCCTCATTTCAAGGGGTCACTGTGAGTGCTGTGATATACTAGTCCTCTTTAGGCATCTGGTAGGGATCTGGGTGTGCCATAAGGGCAGAGGCAATCACTGTAGCTCACAGGCAAGCACTGTAGGTGCTCCAAGCACTAGGATCTCCAGGCTCTAGCTCTCAATGGACTCCCATAATGCTCTGAAACCTCACTGAAAATTTGTATGAGTTTATAAGATTACTAGGGCTGCCAGGCATAAAAGCAATTGATTTAACAATTAGAACTAAAGAACAACCTAACTCGGTTCCTAACTCAGGCACTCCAGTCCATACTCTCATCATAACCCCATACCATCCTTTGCCTCAGATCACAGCCCAAGGCAGCTACACCCTGCTCTCACGCTGCCTCTGGCTGCATCTTGAGCTTGTTCCCCATCTGACTTCCAGTTGTACCTCCTTTTCCAGTACCCTGGGGATTATGGAGTCCTCTTCCAGCTGAGTTTTAAACTGGGAAGCAAGGTGCCTTTCCCTCCAGCTCAGCCCAGATGGAGGGAAGGTAACCAGATCAGGTGTATTACCCTATATTGTTAGCATGAACCAATCATCAGACTTCAAAGAGTGGTTCATAAGTTGCTTAGAAGTTGGCCTAATGCAATAACCATTTTATTTCCACAGATAACCATTCATTTTCTCATGTACACTTAGAAAAGGAGAACTGGCTCTTTGTTAAAGTAGGAAAATCCAAAACGGTTTTCACTGGTTTATCCAGAGATACAGTAAGTCCATTGAGTTCAGAAGCTGACTCATTGTCTCAGTCTTGGAGATCATCGATTTCTGGGAAAAGAATAGAATGTGCAGAATTTGGTATTAAGGACCAGGAAAACCAGGGGTTATTTTAGTAACTATTATTCATGTATTTATTATTAATTATAGATTTACAGCAGCACCCAAGATGTACGAGGCATGTAACAAACAAAAGAAAGGACAATCTCTCCCTTGAGGAGTTCACAATCTAGGGATGGACAAATACACAAAGAGACAGAGGCCACAATATATGTATGGCTGTGTTAGCAAAAGTACATGGTTTGAAATTATTATTCAAATTTGTCACTACCTGTCTAGATTAGGCCTGCCTAGATTACCACCAGGGGACGGTAACACTTTAGGTAAGATAGACATATGTCTAGACTGTTTTACAACCATTTTTCTCTAAAAGCTTTATTCCTACTGCTAAAATAAGCTATACTTTGGTTTTAAAAAGGCTTTTTGGTCATTACATAGCACGGGTCACAGACACCTAGAAGGAAGGACCACAGATGCCAGAACTCAGTTTGACCTTCTGGGTAAGCATGGTTGATACACAGGCCCATGGGCTGGTATAAGGGTGAAAGAATTGCAAAATTTCACCCTGAGATAAGTAAAGACAGGAAGTCTGACACCTGAGGGGACACACCCAGAGAGACCAGGTAAGGTGACCAGATAGCAAGTATGAAAAATCGGGATGGGCTGGGGGGTAATAGGAGCCTATATAAGAAAAAGACCCCAAAATTGGGACTGTCCCTATAAAATCGGGACATCTGGTCACCCTATGACCGGGAAGGGGACAGAGGTGCAGCTAACCCAGTAACCATAACAGTTTGCATAACTGTTTCTACTCTAGCTCTCTGTGTTGAATTGCTCATAACTTTCATTGTTTTTAGCTGAACATTTGCTCTCTCCAGCAAATAGGTATGTGAGCAAACGTTTTTCCTAAATATTGGAATGTGCCTTTAATCTTTGCCCAGCGTTGTTGTTTTTTAAGCTCAAATTTGATAATATGACTCAGTGGGATTTAAGGGCATGATTAAATCAAGCCCTATGCCACGAATGAACCGTCCCTGTTAACTTTTGTCTAGTCTCAGCCTTGAGTATCTCAAGTGGTGATACCACATGCTCTCATGGCAGCCCTTTCCATTCTCTGAATTCTTCTTATAGTTGTTCTTTTGGCTTTTTTTTTAAAGAAAACCTGAAATTTAACCTAAATTTCCCTGCTGCAGTTTAACTCCATTACTTCTTCTTCTGTCCTAGTTGACTAATGAGAATAATGATTGAACTATTTTTCAATGTGAATGATCTACTAAGGCTAAGATGAAACCACCAATCTCATTTTCAGTGAAAATCCCCAGGCTGGCCAACAATTGCAATCCCTGAAGTAAAATAACAGGGTTTTATTTACTAAGGTCTTCAGTCTATTCATTGGTTTTTATTGGCACTGAAAAGAACATTTGGGTGAGAATATAGTGCAGATTTTTTTAAATATGGCTGTTAGAAGGCTCACAGTTAAAAAGCCTCTGTTAATACTCTGAGACTTCCATCGAAAGCAAAAAGGGATTAGTTCCAGGGTTCTATGCTACTAAAGCAAGCACATGGGATCACACACAGGCTCTCTGTGATGTTCACTTCCAGAAAAATGGGACATGGAAATCAGATCTTTTTTTCAAAATGCCCACAGTTGCAGACAAAGGGCCAGATTCTGTCTTCCTAACACCAGAATCTGGTTGCAGCCAACCAACTGAGAACTCGCCTGGCATGGGACATGTGTCAGAGGGTTTAAAGCCAGCATACCTAACTCCTACACCTACCTCCCCTCTATATGGTGTGTGTCAGGGCCAGAGTGCAGTTATGTTCTGCCAATTCTTAGCTGGTGCATTGTTCTTGAGGACCACAGGTAGCTGGCCCAGGCCCTAGGCTGTACTGATTTATTATGAGCTATGGCCAATGACGACTGCACCTGATGTTGGAGAGGTAAGCTCCACCATGACATAGTTGCTTAGGGTGGCCCAAAGAGATAAAAATATAAGTAGTGGGAAAAGGAAAATGTTGACAGAATACCAGGAATGTGTCTTAATAGCGGACAGGCTTTGCAGTGTGTTGAGCGGATAAGACAGAACAGCATTTCTTTTGGTTGTTCCAAATTCCTCTTAAGGAATCAGAGACGAAGAATAGTCTTGTGGTTAGGGCAATGAGGCTCGGGAGAGCTGGGTTCTGTCATCAGTGTTGGTACACATTTCCATTGTGACCTTGGATAACTCAGTTGATCTCTCTGTGCCCCAGTTCCCCATCTATAAAATGTACTCCCTTTCTCTGCTTAGCTAGTAAATGCTTCAGGGAAGAGACTGCCTCTTCCCATGGGTGTATACAGTGCCTAGCTTTGTGGGGTCCTGATCTCACTTGTGGACTATGGCCATAACAATACCATAAATAACACTCTATAATGGTGAGGATCTCCCTTTGACATCACATGGCTATCACTAATTTTGACAAGTGCACAGGTAACCTGTACTGGGGGAGGAGGAGGTCTTTCTTCACCCATTCTAATGTCTAATCCACATAGATGGGGAATATTTTATTACAGCTTTTTGCTAATGCAGTTACTCTACAGACTTACACTTTTAGCACTGAAGGTCACAGGTTCATAACCTGCTCTTGACCCAAGCAGGAACTTGGTTACATGAGGCAAGATTAGAGAAACAACAAAGATATTAACACCCCATTGGAATTATATGATTACACGGTTAGGGCACTGGGCTAGGACTTGGAAAACTGGGTTCAGTGCCCTGCTTCACCAGAGACTTCCTGTGGTCCTTTGGGCAGGTCACTTAGCCACTCTGTACCTCATTTCCCCATCTGCAAATCTAGGATAATAGCACTGCCTTGCCTCACTGGGGTGTTGTGAGGATAAAAATACATGAAAAGCTTGTGAAGTGCTTTGAGATCTACTGATGAGAAGTGCTATATAAGAGCTAGGTATCGCTATCCTGCCTTTGGAAGCCACAGCTGATAACAAGCATACTTTCCCTGTAACACCTGCTTAGAGAAATGTAAACCAGACAGAACAGTTAAGACAATATATTTCTTTTCCGTAACAACTAGCAAAAGAGAAAGCTATTAGGCTTCATACAGACTCTGAATTAAGTGGGTTGTTTGACACAAAATGTCAGTTTCAAGGGCAAATTTGAAACTGTTCTTCCATGGATTAAAAACTGTAATCTTAAAATGACTGGCATACCGTGATTGCTGTTTTTGAAGGACTTGAGAGCATCTTTGATTTGAAAGTAAAAGAAATTTGGGGCTAAATTCTGCACTTGCTCATGCCAGTATAAACCAGAAAATCTCCATTGATGTAAATGGAGTTATTTCAGATTTATACCAGTGTGAGAGCAGAAGTTGAGCAACAAAGGATGACTTAAAATGCTCAAACACATTCATCAATGCTAATGGTATATCATCTTTCATTAGTAGCATCACAGTAGTGCCTACAGTTTTCAACCAAGAACCTCATTGTGTTAGGTGCTGTACAAATACAGGGTAAAAGACAGTCCCTGACCAGAAGTGTTTGCAGCTTGAATAGATAACAAAGATAAAAGCTGCGGAGAAGGAAGTATTACTATCCCCATTTTAAGGGTGGGGGGAGAGAAATGATGTACAGATAGATTAAGGACCAGATTTTAACTCCCATCGAGTTAGGTGCATCAATACCTTTAAAAACCTGGCCCTCAGTGACTTGTCCAATGTCACGCAATGGTCTGTGGTAGAGCTGGGAATTAAAATCCAAATCTCATGAGTCACAATCCAAGCATAAGTCCTCTCTCATCACTGTTTAAGATATGAAATGGAAAATGTATTTTTAAAAGAAATTATAAAGTTTTCATCTTATCAGTTTACTTGATTTCCCCCATTTTGCTCTTTGAATATTCTGCTTTTTGCATATGTCTCAAGCTGAGATCTTACATAAGTGTAAAATAATACAGAAATAAAATAAAAATAAAATTGCTACCTAAATACCATTACCTGTAATTTTGAACCATTAAGACTTCAAGAGGGTTAATTAATTACATTAGCTGTGTCATTATCCTGGCAACATTCTGCCTCAAGGGTGTATGGATCCATTCAGCGGCTGAGCTCAAGAGAGCTGTGTCCTTCTTTCACAGAGGAAAATTCATCAGACATTAAAAACACAGTCATTAGCAGAACATATTGTTTTCTCTCTACCAGATTGGAGAACATCAGATGAAATAATCAAAAACAAATATCAAATAAATAATTTTAAATCAAAACCCAAGGCTGAGGATTCATTGTAATTTACAATAGAAACTTTCAATGATAAATAACCACTCATATTTCCTGAATATAGAGGATCTGATTCACCACTTCCTTGCATCTTCTGTCGTCATTTTCATCTGTGCAAAGAAGGTATAAAGTCTACCGTACCAGAATGATATAGTGTTATACTCACTTTGCACCAACGTGAATGACAACACAGAGTGCAAGCAGGGGCGGCTCTATGTATTTTGCCGCCAAGCACGGCAGTCAGGCGGCTTTCGGCGGCGCGCCTGCGGGAGGTCCGCTGGTAAAGCGGATTCGGCGGCATGCTTGCGGGAGGTCCGCCGGTCCCGCGCCTTTGGCATGCCCACCGCTGAATTGCCGCCGAAACCGCGGGACCGGCAGACCTCCAACATGCCGCCAAAGGCAGCCTGACTGCCGCCCTCACAGCAACCGGCAGGCCGCCCCCCGTGGCTTGCCGCCCCAGGCACGCGCTTGGTGCGCTGGTGCCTGGAGCCACCGCTGAGTGCAAGGCAACCGGGGATGAGGCCCAGAGACTTTGACCCCAAAGGAATCCCAGGTGCTTTACAAACAGTGGTTTGAGCATTGGCCTGCTAAACTCAGGGTTGTGAGTTCAATCCTTGAGGGGGCCGTTTAGGGAACGGGGTAAAAAAATCTGTCTGGGGATTGGTCCTGCTTTGAGCAGGGGGTTGGACTAGATGATCTCCTGAGGTCCCTTCTAACCCTGATATTCTATGATCCTACCTCTGGATTTGTGGGTCTGTATTTCTGTACTTGTTTGGAGTCTCATTGCTGTCCATGCTGCTCTGCCTAAGCACAAAAGCAGATCTGGTACAGGCTGAAGTCCTATGGGCCAAACCTGGCAAATACTTACTCCTGTGAGTAAATAAATAAATGGAGATATACCTACCTCATAGAACTGGAAGGGACCCTGAAAGGTCATTGAGTCCAGCCCCCTGCCTTCATTAACAGGACCAAGTACTGATTTTGCCCCAGATCCCTAAGTGGCCCCCTCAAGGACTGAATTCACAACCGTGGGTTTAGCAGGCCAATGCTCAACCCACTGAGCTATCTCTCCCCCATGGCAATTTGTGGGATTGGTCCGGTTAGGGAGTTCTAGTGGGAATACTTGTAAATATACCTGCAATCCTTTCCTGGTGAGAGTAAAGGGCTGCAGGATCAGGCCATAAGAGACTGCGTTAGTGGAAGAACTCCAGTTGATTTCCACAAGAACAGGCATCAGCCCTGTATAGTTCAGAATCACACCACCACCATAGTACATCCTGCTTGGATTTTAACTGTAGACATCAACCATGTTTAGCAGTGTGGGGCCGAAGTGAAGAAGAAAATCACAAACTATCATTTAGGAAAGATGCGAGATAGTGGAGGAGTCATAGTCTTATACCAGGCTGCGGCTAAAAAAACTGACAGGAAGACAAAGAAAGGCTGCAAGCCCAGGAGGTTAAGGGCTGATCGACTCATTTTAGGTTAAGTTGATGGACTGGACTAATTTGGCATGAGTAGAGGGAGACAAGTTAGGAGAAAGCTGGAACTGTCAGAGAAACTGCCCCAAGAGCAGTTGCTAGAAGGTTAATGCAGCTTATAGAAAAGAAGAAATATACTTTCCTTTCCTGGGGAGACTTTATTTGTGTTCTTTCTTGTTTTGTTGCACTCATCAAAAGTCATTTGCACAGAAAGCATATGTTTGCTCACTGTGTATGAAAAACTTAACAGGAACCACATTCTCTGATTCCAAACATATGAGGACTTTTGTTCTCAAGATGGGTTGTTAGCTCAACCCATCTTAGCGCTAAAAGGGACTTCTTAGAAATTCTGGCTCAAAACATCCACAAACAGTGGGTGTTAGAAATTTGGATCTAAATCTGAGTTATGCAGCTTGGGCCAGACTTAAAAAGGTACTTAGGCACTTAAAGATGCTGATAGATACCTACTGGAATTTACAAAAGCACCTAAACCAGTGAAGCACCTAACTGCCTTGATTTTCAAAGGGCATTGACCATCTAACCTGATTAGGTGCTTTTGTAAAACCTACTGGATGTCTATCTGAATGGTTAGGCAGCTAAATACCTTTGTAAATCTGACCCTTTTAGCCTTAAAGATCAGAGGGGAATTTTCGTAAGAGAAGGGGTTTGTTCGGTGATATGCTGGCTGATATTCGGTGATATTCCCTCACGTCTCTTACCCGCTGCCAACTCC
>NW_020664393.1:74486259-74523684 GCF_002925995.2 Terrapene triunguis | reverse complement strand
AGATTTAGGTGTCTAATTTTAGGCAACCACATTTGAGAAGTTTGGCTTCATACATGTCCACCAAGCTGCCACCTTCCACTCCAGAGGTAACAATAGTGGGTGAGTAATTCCTGCGTATGTCTCTAGTTAGCTAGCTATTAATATAGCCTTCATTACCATAGTATCCAAACACCGATATGGTGTCTGAGGCCCAGATCCCCAAATCCTTGAACTCAATGGAAGTTAGGAGCCTTTGAAGATTTGGGTCTGAGTGCATACTCCCACTGAAAACAATGAAATCTTTGCCACTGAAACCAGGGGAGCAGGGACAGACCCACAGAGTGAAAGTCACTATCACCCCTGTGCCAAGAGCCTATCAAAGGCCTATGCACCATTGAAATCCCATTTTGAGGGTGTACGTGGTACATATGCTTTGTGCCGGGCCTCTACGCAGGGGTAAATTTCACCTACAGTTTGCAAAATGCTTTGTGATCTTTGGGGATGAAAGGTGCTGCATAATGGCAATTTATGTATGATTCCCTACAGTAAATAATATGAAACAGTAACTCCCTTGGACGGAAAATAAATAACTTTGTCCCATGAATATTCAGTGCAGGCTGGTGGTGGTGTGGGGGGGAGCTCGAACTTGACTTTTTTGCAGATAATTTATTGAAAAAAATGAAATATTAAGCAGGAATATTACAGAATGGCTTTTTGTTTCACCAGCGGATGACAAATGAAGTAGAGCAGATACCTGTTGAGGTTACAGGGCCATCAATCAACCCCCAGCATGACCCACAGCTGTCAGCGCTATAAATTAATGTTTACCATTTTTAAATATGTACATCTGGAGAGGAGGGGAAAAAATATAAAACAGAGGCTGTGCTTTTGTGGGGAATTGCAGGGAGCCTACTATATCAAAAGCTAATTATAGCTCAAGCCAGTTCGAATGTCATTCTTCAATGGTGAGTTATAGGCATACGGCTGTGGCGCTTCAGTCTTTTGCTCGTCACAAAATCAGAACCCTTTTAAGTTTTAATTAATCTGCTTAGCTTTAGTTGCAAGAGGGTGAGTGGGAGGCAGATTAACCCTTAAACCGCCAAGCCTCTTCATAGTGTCTCCTCTTGGACTTAAACAAAAATAAGCACCTGAGGGAGAGAGCATTATTAGCCTGACATAGGGGCCTATTAGAAGGGGAGGCTTCCTTTCTTTTCTTTTTTTTTTAATTTGCCAGAGTCTAGAGTGTTCCTTCTATTTCACTATCAAAAACCAATTAATTTTCTGTAAAAGCATCAAATTAATTACAAAATAATATGGAAATAAGAAGAATGGAGGGATGTCTCTCTTCTCCCATTCCCCTCCCCCGCACCTCATTATGGGAAACATGTCAAGCCCTTTGGCAGCAAAGCCCTATTAAGGAACTACAGACTGTTGAATTCCTTATTTAAAATTCCATCGGTGGTGTCAGGAGACCTCTGGAAGTGTGACGTTAGGTCCTTCTCCGCATTCAAGGACCAGCTTCCTTTTCCGCATTTGATCAGAGCATCTTCATCACTTCTCCACCACCCCGCCGCTGGATGGTTGTCATGGCAACAGCACGTTTTCAGGCAGAGTGGCTGGAAAGTGAAGACTTCTCTAAGGCAGTCTGCCATCCATGGTGCTTGCTTGTAGGGCCCTGTTCTGAAAACATTGAAGCATGGGAGAAACTTCCAGGAAAACTGCAGAAGATAAACATAGCACCGGTCTTTAAAAAGGGCAATGAAGAGGACTTGAGGAATTATAGACCAGTCAGGTTTTTTTCCCCCAATCTCTGGAAAGATACTAGAACAAATGATTAAACTATCAGTTTGTGATCACCTGCAGGATAATAGGGTTGTGAAGAATAGCCAGCATGGGTTTGTTGAGAAGAAGTCATGCAAAACCAACCTAATTTCTTTCTTTGACAGGGTTACTGGCCTAGTGGATGGGGGAAAGCAGGATATGTGATCATATTGATTTTAATAAGTCTTATGACACAGTCTCACATGACATTCTCATAAGCAAACTAGGGAAATATAGTCTAGGTTAAATTACTATAAAGTGAGCACACTGCTGATTGAAAGACCATATTCAAATATGGTCAAGTATTCGAGTTATCAATGGTTCACCCTCAAACTGGGAAGGCATACCTGCTGTGTCCCTGAAGGAGTCATTCTTGGGTCCGGTACTATTCAATATTTTCATTAGTCATTTGGATAATGGAGTGGAGAGAGTATGCTTATAAAATTTTCAGATGACACAAAGCAGGGAGGGGTTTCAAGCACTTTGGAGGACAGGATTAGAATTCTAAACTACCTTGGCAAATTGGAGAATTGGTCTGAATTCAGCAAGATGAAATTCAATAAAGACAAGTGCAAAGTACTTCACTTAGAAAGGCCATATCAAATGCACAACAACAAAATGGGAAAAAACTGACTAGGTGGTAGTACTGCTGAAAAGTAATTGAGAATTATAGTGGATTACAAATTGAATATGAGTCTACAATATGACACAGCTGCAAAAAAGGGTAATATCATTCTGGGGTGTATGAACTGCAGTGTTGTATGTAAGACATGTAATTGTCTCGCTCTACTCAGCACTGGAGAGGCCTCAGCTGCAGTAGTGTGTCCAGTTTTGGGTACCATGCTTTCGGAAGGATGTGCACAAATTGGAGAGTGTCCAAAAGAGAGCAGCAAAAATGATAACAGTTGACCTATAAGGAAAGGTTAAATAAACATGTCGCTGAAGGCCGGTCAAGAAGTAATGGACTTAATCTGCATCAAGGGAGATTTAGATAGATATTAGGAAAAGCTTTCTAATGATAAGGGTAATTAAGCTGTGGAACAGGCTTCCAAGGGAAGTTGTGGAATGCCCATCATTGGAGGTTTTTAAAAATAGGTTGGACAAACACTTGTCAGGGATGGTCTAGGTTTACTTGGCCGTGCCATAGTGTAGGGGGCTGGACTTGATGACCTCTCCATGTCCCTTTCAGCCCCACATTTCTATGATTCGAAGTGTTTGCAGGACAGGTTCATTGTTTGATGCAGCTGAATGACAGATTCTATCAGGGCTATTGTGGTATTTAAAGAAGATCTATGATTGTTCACCTTAGAGAGGAAGAGAATAAAACAGGACACAATAATAATGAATGGGATAGAGAAGGTAGATTGAATATTTTATTCCCTCTCTCATTATACAAGACTAAGGGGATCTTGATTGAAACGGAAAGGTGGAAAATTGACAAAATGTAGGCTGCTGGTTTGCAGAGACCAGTGCCTATCACCAATATTGTCTCTTTTATTTCCTTATACTCCCCCATTTGTAGCCATCTGTTGTCTCTTGTCTTATACTTACATTGTAACCTTTCTGGGACAGGGATTATCTTTTTGTTCTGTGTTTGTACAGCACCTAGCACAATGGGGACCTGGTCCCTGATCAGGGCTCCTGAGTGCTAGAGTAAAACATCTAATAAATGATAATACAAAGGAATTGTTTTTAGCCAATGCACAATTAGCCTGTGCAGTTCGTTGCCGCAGGGTTTCATAGAGGCCAAGAGTTTAACAGGATTCAGAATAGGACTGGAGTTTTATAAGGATGACAACTATCCAGAGCTATCATAGGGCTTAAAAAACAACAACAACTAGGATTCTTGGAAGGGATATAAATGCTTTTGATTCAGGGCAAAAGCCAATCTTTAATGGGGAGTAGGTTATTCTGTAACTGCCAACCACAAGGTTTCATATACCTTCCTCAGAAGCGGCTGCTGCTAGCCACAGTTACATGGTATCTGGATTAGATGGACCACTGGTCTGATCTGGGATGGCAGTTCTGTTGTTCCATTCCCAGATCTGGAAGGGAATCTGTTCATTCTTTACTCTGAGGGTACGTCTATACTTACCCGCTGGTTCGGCGGCAAGCAATCGATCTTCTGTGATTGATTTATCGCGTCTTGTCTAGACGCGATAAATTGATCCCGGAAGTGCTCGCCATCGACGCCGGTAATCCTGCTCCGCGAGAGGGGTAGGCGGAGTCGACGGGGGAGCCTGCCTGCCGCGTGTGGACCCGGGGTAAGTACCTTTAAGTTCGAACTAAGATACTTCGACTTCAGCTACGTTATTCACGTAGCTGAAGTTGCGTATCTTAGTTCGAACTGGGGGCTTAGTGTGGACCAGTCCTGTGTCTTAAATTCTAGAGTACGTCATGTAAGTGATGTTCAGTGATGGCCTAGAAAAGAGAGATCTTAATCCCCCCCTCAGTTCTGCACACATGTGCTTATGTGTTTCCAGGATCAGAAGAGCCCTCAACGTTAATCACTTTGCTTAAGTTAAGTTGTGTTTAACTACTTTGCAGCATTAGGGCCATAGAACCTCTGACACTGCATTTCAGAGATATACACTGATGGCATTATTTAAGTGCATAACACTGCTGCTAGGAATAATAAGAGAAGACAATAATGCTGCAGCATTTCCCATCCTGTTCAGCAGGATCAGACTCAGAGTAAAGAAAGCAGGGTACGGCTTTGACTAGAGATCTGGGAGCCAGACCTCCTGTGATTGAACCTTGTCTCTGTGCTCATTCCTTCTGTGACCTTGGCCCTCCCATGTCTCCCAGTATGAGAAGCTGTAATACCTAAATGCCCATCGTGTTCCCAAGGTAGGTATCTGCCAGTGTTTGTGCAGTGTTTTGAAGATGACGCGTGCTGAGTTATCTCCCTGTTTCTAGTTTTTCAGTGTTGGCATGCATGTCAATGGGACATTTCTATCCCCAAGCAGTATTTTAGCCTTTTCTTTGATGGAGATAATTTATACATTTTAGTTCATTCTTTTAAAAAATGAAAAGAATAAAAAAGTCTGTGTGATTCCTAATACACAGTGAAGGCTTAAGCTGGCATAATAATTGCTAAAATACTATTTAAAGCTGCATCTGACTCAGAGCCAACTTCAGAGGACAAGTCAAAACAGCACTGGATAAATATTTAAAACGTTTAAAGATGTTAGGTTTAGACTTTGGGCCAGATCCTCAGCTGGTATAAATCAGCCCAGCTCCATCGACGTTGCTGGAGTAACATCAATTTCTACCAGCCGAAGAGCTAGTCCTATTTTTTGAAGGCTTCCTTGAGCGACACGTCCATGGAATTTGTCAGTAACAGTGTCTCCAAATCCAGCCACTTCCTCCTGACCTTTTTTATTAAAATTCTCTCATCTTGAATGTAAATTGGCTGTTCAGTAAGGGTGAAGCTCATCTCTGCAAGTTTTGGACCTGCTACATGGGGCAAATAGCTGATGTCACAGACTGCGGCAAGGACAGTGGTTGGAACAGTGGCAATCAGGTGCAGTGGTCAGAACAGCTGCGTCAGAAGCCAGGGACAGCACTAATGATCAGAGCCGGGGTCAGGAACCCAGGAGTCAGAGCCAGAGTCAGGAACCAAGCAGGGGAGCAGGGCTGGAGAGGACTTCAGCTGGGCTGAAGCAAGACTCGGAACAAGGCAAGCACAGGAGTGATTACAGCTGTGGGCATAAGCACTGAACAGCCGCTGGCCTTGTGCTGCTGCTGGGCCTAAGAGCAGGCCTGGTGATTCCTTTCCGCCAGTCAGGAGGTCAAGTCAATCAAAGTGTTCAGCGATGGTCAATTAGCTGGTCCCATGCTCGGCTGCAGGCCCTGATTCCTGAGAGCTGGTGGATCCATGTAGTGCCCAGGGCTGGCTCCAGGGTTTTTGCTTTCCCAAGCGACGGGGAAAAAAAAGAACCACGATCAGCGGCACTTTGGCAGCAGCTCTACCACACCGCTTTCTTCTTCAGTGGCACTTCGGCGGCAGGTCCTTCCCTCCAAGAGGGACCGAGGGACCCGCCGCCGAATTTCCACTGAAGAGCTGGACGTGCCGTCCCTTCCCCTTGGCCGCCCCAAGCACCTGCTTGCTGCGCTGGTGCCTGGAGCTGGCCCTGGTAGTGCCAGAGCACATATATTAAATGCCACCAGAAACAGATCATCCATTGAATCACCTTTGTTTTACTCAAGGCCCATGCATCGTTGAAGTCTCACTAAAATACTCGGAATATAAGCTATGGGCTTGTCTGCGTGGTGCATTAGTCCACACTAGAGAGGTATACAATCTAATGCGCCCTAGCATGTTGCACACTGACTGGCCTGTGTAGGCCCTGCTGGAGGACACTAAAAGTTCCCTGGTGCATGGTAATGTTCAAAGGGTAGCGTTACCACACACTAGGGAATTTTTAGTGTGCACCAGCAGGACCAGATGTGCCAGTTAGCACATGGACTAATGCACTGTGTAGACAAGCCCTCAGAGGGACCTCATTGGTGAATAACCCTTGTCCTCTGCACAGGGGGGATTTTTGCCTTAAGTCAATGATTCAATAGGCATAACAAGCCCATAAGGAGAAACCGTGGTCCCACTGAAGGTCATGGCAAAGTCCCGTTCACATGAATGAGATCACGATGTGACCTCAGCACAAGATGTTTGTGGTGGGTGATTACAATACTCAAACTAGGTGAAATACACTCCTGTACAGAGGGGCTGCACAAAGCCTAAATCCCATTTAGGCTCTGCTTTCTGGGCTAAGGTGGGTCTACAGGAGTGCATGTGCGTGGTAATGGCTCTATCTGCTCAGACATGTACAAAACTGAGCTCATTTAATAGATGACGTATTTGATTTATGTAGCATTTATTATGAATGCTTATTATAACTGACGATAATGACTAGCTTACTTTATATACAGCTTTTCTCCCAAAGAACCCCAAGAGTTATAAAAACTGGGTGTACACAAGCATCACCTCATTGGCACTAGATCTTCATCCATTGATTCATAGTGTTTAAGGCCAGGAGGGCCTATTGAATCGCCTAGTCTGACCTTCAGTACAACGCAGGCCATTGTATTAGTCCAGTTATGCCTAGTACAATAACTTGTGTTTGGTTAAAGCATCCAGAAAGGAATCCAGTCTTGATCTGAGGGCATCAAGAGATGGGGAAATCCACCACGTCCCTTGGCGGTTTGTTCCAATGGTTAATCACCCTCACTGTTATAAATATGTACCTAATTTCTAGTTTGAATGTTTCTGCTTCACTTTCCATCCATTGGTTTTTGTTCTGCCTTCTCTGTTAAATTAAAGAGCCCTTTAGGCCCTTGAAAAGTTTCTCACTGTGAGGCATTTTCTCCAGCTTGCAAATTATTTTTGTGGCTCTTCTTTGCACCATCTCCAGTTTTTCAACATCCTTTTGAAAATGCGGACACCAGACCTATGTAGAGTATTTCAGTTTTGGTCTCACCAGTGTCATGTTCAAAGTTGAAAACCTGTCCTACTCTAACTCGCTACTCCCATGTTTATACATCCCAGGGTCGCATGAGCCCTTTTTGCCACATCACTGCACTGGGAGCTCATGTTAAGGTGTTTGTCCATTATGACCCTTTCAGAGTCCCTGCTTTCCAGGATACAGTGCCCCACTGTGTAAGTATGGCCTGCATTCCTTGTTCCTAGATGTACAACTTTGAATCTAGCTGTATTAAAAACACATTTTGTTTGAATGGGCCCAGCTTACCAAGTACCCCAGATCTTCTCTGTTACCATTCCATCAGTCTTTGTGTCATCCACACGTTGTATCAGCAATGATTTACATTTACCTCCGGATCATAGATAAAAATGTTTAAAAGTACCAGACTGTGACGGGGCACTGTGACAGGATCCCCGGGGTGCAGCCTGGGACTGTGGGACCACTGTGCCCCCTTAACTCTCCAGCCTGGGCTGTCTCTCAGAATGCAAGCAGCAAACCCCTCCAGGTGCTGCTATCACTCAACACAACGGCATGCGAAGCCCCACACCCAGCTAGATTGCATGAATGCTCCCAGAGCCACTCATGAATCACACAGAGAAAGGCACCAGCCAAATTCTCCCCAGCTCCCAGCCTTGTACCTCAGGAATATACTGTCTTGCACTGTTCAAGACCTTTTCTTGAGCAATGCAAGTTTATCAATTGGTTCACCACTTCATCAATGGGAAGTGGATATATACCAACCTTTGTAAACCTGAGCACTTCAGGCAAACTCACTGGTAAAGATCAACAGTAAAAGAAGTGTATTGATTATAAAAGAGATTTTAAGGGATTATAAATGTTTGGTAACTATCTCTGACTTTTTGCCTAAGAAAACAAAATAAGTGCAAAATCTAAATCCTGAACCTGTAAGACACTAGGCAGTATTTAGATCAAGCAGTTTTCTCACCCCACTGGATGATACAATTTATAATACACAGGTTTCACCCTGGAAACCTGGGCCAGTCTCCTTTGTTGGAGTCTTCAGTCTTCTGAGCATTCTTGTTACTTGGAGCGTAGGTGGGGGAAGGAGAAAAGGCCAGGCATGGTGCCACTGTGTTCTGTTTTATACCCTCAGTCCATGTGCTTAGAGAACATAAGTCCAGGCATGTCTGGTGGGCATTGCATTCCACACAGCCTATCTTTGTGAGGACTTCCTGTGCACTGTGGGGATACGGGGCAGGTTGAGTGATGTCGGAGGAGGGGGCAGTGGAGAAATCAGTGGCTGTGATACTACATGGATCCGTCAGCCATTTGCCACATGTAGCTGAGGCTGGTCTGGCCTGGAGGCTTGGATATCAGCTGGTTTTACTAGATCTGATTTTGCTCTGTGACCTCAGGATGCTCTCCTTTGGCCAGTTTAGCTGTGTGAAGGGTCATAGGTTAAGATGTAGGCCCATAGGTCCCCAAGCAGTGCCCAGACCACAGCCACCCAACCACCCAACAGCTCTCTGGAACCCATGGAAAGGGGAGCAGTGGATGTCTGGCCCATGAGAAGCTCTGCTCATGAAGTTCCTGACTGAAGCAGACATCTGTCCCCACTGACTGACCTGGACACACTACTTAAGGCAGAAGGAGGCACAGGAAGCTGGCTGAACAACGGAGTGATCTTGACCTGGTGCCATACTGGATCTTGACTCTGTCTAGCCCTGGCATTGATCACTGACTCCACTTTGATCCTGAGTCTGGCTCGACCCTTGGCACAACTATCTGACTCTGACTCCATTCCTGACCCTTGGTGTGGCTGCTCACACAGTTGCAGCCCAGAACTTTGGTGTGGTTCCTGGCCCTGGGCCTTGACAGGGTCCTGCCTCTGGCTTTGATTCCTGGCTCTGACCACTAGGCTTCCCAGCCCACACCCAAGTCCCTACAAGCTGCTTGAACTGTGTGCGGGACATAGGATTTCAAGCATTGTGTAAAATGAGCTATAGCTGCTTCATCACTGGCAACTGCAATGTGCCTTCAGACTGCAAATTGTTTGGGTCAGGGGGTCTGTTACGTGTTTGGCACTGATCACTCATTATTTAACCCCATGGCCATATAAGTGATGCAAACTATAAGAAATACACCCAAGGACAGGACCCGTTTAAATTAAAGTCACTGAGAAAACCGATTGAAACCAAGGACAGTGGAGCTTTTATTGTCCGTCTTGGGGGTCACAAACACAGCCCACAAAGACTGATTTAAAATGAGTGGTTCCTTATTCTTCCCCTTCCCTGGCCTCCCCTTTCCCAGTAACACCTGGAAACACACGTCAGAAGGGTAATTGCCCCAGCTCTCTAAAACCAGCAAAACAAGTGCAAATGTTATGCCCAGGTTTAATGAAGACTTTGGTGTGGGTCGCTCGACTGAGACACATTCAGATGCAGTCATGCTTTCACATCCTCTGACTTTTAACACACACACACGCATACAGCCAATAAGGGATCTCATTGAAAATTCAGGAGCTTGGGAGGCCGGGATTTAATAACAAAACTGGCACCTGTCATTTCTTCTACATATTGGATGCACTCGAGTGCTTTGACCATTAAAAATAACTCATCTGGGGGAAAAAAAGGAATATAAACAGCTTAGTTTATTTCTGTTACCCTGCAAGAGAAGAGAACCTTAGTGAAGTTGCATGCACAGTATTCACAGCTACAGAGTGAGCACCAACTTTCTGCAAACTTCTTGGATTTCACATTCTCTGCATGTCTTTCTCCCATATATAAACAATTTTATGCGCCTGATTCTGCAACCTGCATCTGCAGTTTTATGCTGCTGTAACAGCCTGAAAGAAAGGAATGGGAGCAGGACTAATAGAGTTATGCCTGTGCAAAACTAAGGTAAGAAAATGGTGAATTAGGCCCTATATATGTAAATACAATATTATTACTTAGGGTATGTCTTCGCTACCGACCGGATCGGCGGGCAGCGATAGATCCAGCAAGGATCGATTTATCTCGTCAAGTCTAGACACGATAAATCGATCCCCGAGTGCTCTCCTGTCGACGTCTGAACTCCAGCTCGGCGAGAGGCGCAGGCAGAGTCGACGGGACAACGGCAGCAGTTGACTCACCGTGGTGAAGACACCACGGTAAGTCAGTCTAAGTGCGTTGACTTCAGCTACGTTATTCACGTAGCTGAAGTTGCTTAACTTAGATCGATCCCTCCCCCCCCCCAGTGTAGACCAGGCCTCCATGGGAACCGATACTTCATAATTAAGATTAACGATCGCTTTGCATTACTAGTCTGCCCCAGCCTTAGAAGAAGGATGATCCACTGGTTAGGGCAGTAGTCAGAGAGCCTGAGAGACTCAAATTCAACTCTGCTTTGTCAAAGACTCTCTGTGTGACCTTTTGGCAAGTCACAAGTCTCTCTGTGCCTCAGTTCCCCTTCTGTAAAACAGGGATGATAGCACTTACCTCCCAGGGGAGGGGTGAGAATAAATAAATTGAAGAGTGTGAGGTGCTCAGATATTACTGTAATGGGGGGCCATATAAGCATCTTAGATAGATAGACTTTGTCTCCTTCCTAACTTCTCAATAAAAGTCTTTTCAACTTCAAATTTGGCTTGTCTGTGGCCAGTCAGGAACTTTTTGGTCAAATTTGAGGTTATTGGAATGACAAAGATAGGAGCTGAAGTTGAATCAGTATGTTCCCAAAATCTGGGGGGCTGAATGTGAGCTTCTGTTTTGAGCCCAACATTATTCAGGTAGACACAATAATTCATAAACAGGACAGTGCAGATTTCTAACCTGGATATCATAGACTTATACATGACACTAATCTGAATGTCTGCCTGCTGATCTATGCCCTCCATGGAAAAACTCCTACTGAAAATAGATTAGGCCCTATGTGAGGAGATTAGCTTTTTTTAGGTACTGATATGGCTCCAGCTCCAGTCGCATCAGAGCTCTTCACAATCTTTACTGCATTTATCTTCATGAGGTCAGGAAGTTCTATTATTCCTCTTTTATAGAGAGATAAATGAGGCACAGAGGGTGGGAGACAAAGGGATTTAGGTACCCACACCTATTTATTAGGGAGTTAGGCACCTGAATACCTTTGTGAACAGCACCCAGAGTGATTAAGTAACTCACCAAAGGTCACATATGAAGCCTGTGTGGGAGTTGAACCCCTATCTCTAGAGGACCCATCTAGTGCCCTAACCACTGGGCCATCTTTCCCCTCCCTTTGGGGGGGGAGGGAAATATTCTTTTCATTTTAACATGAGACTTGAGCTATTTGGTGTTCCAGGTCTTGGAACCATCATGTGAGTACATGAAAAATCTCCACATTCATTTTCAAAACAGGAAAATAAATGTCTAGCCCTCACAGTTACAGACGAAAGCTTGAAACATGAACACTAAAGACTCAAAAACCAAATGTGAAATAAAAAGAAGCCAAAATATGTACACATGTATATAAATATAGTGAGTTTTAAGACAGTTCTATCACTTTTGGCAGGGGTGACTGATGGCTTTTGAATGCTTGGGGTTGGCAATATCAAACTTTTGTCCCACTTCTCCAAAAAGAATGCAGCCAAAGACAATACCCCTTTTATGTAAGCAACAGACATATGTGGGTAGCTGGAGCAATTGCTGGAGGCAGGATACCATGCCATTGACCAATGATCTATTTGGATCCAGTATATGGCAAATAATATGCTTCTTTGCTGGATCTCAGTTTGTTTACTTATCTGTGCTGCCTTTTAACCCTGAAAAAATATCCCTGTGTGAATGGAAGCTGTTCAAAGGCATAAGTAATGGGTTAGGGCCGTGTGGAACAATTTATGTAATACCATGGAACTTACATGCACCCACACTAATTTACAGAGAAGCAGTTGAGGTAAAAGTGGAGCAAATGCACATGGTTATATTATAAAAACAACAGCAGCACTTTCTTTCCAGCAGTTGCAGCTGATGTGTGAAAGCCTAGAAGGATACAAGTGGCAATCAAAGACAGTACAGTACATGGGTTTCTTTTCATTCTTAAGACTCCGATATATTGTTGTTTGAAGTCGGTTGGGCTGTTTAGGCGGTGTCTGTCTTTAAAGCTGTTCTGCGATCATGAATAATTTAATAATAGTAATGGGGGATTCCATTATTAGAAATATAGATCGTTGGGATTGTGATAACTGGGAGTCTCGTATGATGAATTGCCTGCTGGGTGCGAAGGAGGCGGGCCTTGTGAGACATTGAGGCAGACTTATGTGCAGTGGAGGAGCCGGTGGTCATGGTACATGTAGGTACCAATGATATAGGGAAAGGTAGGAGAAAGGACCTAGAGGCCAAATTGAGGCTGTTAGGCAAGAGATTAATGTCCAGGACCTCCATGAGAGCATTCTCTTAAATACTTCCAGTGGCATGCACAGGGCCAGTTAGACAGGCAGAGCAGCAGAGCCTCAATACGTAAATGAGACAATGGTGTACAGAGGAGGGGTTTAGGTTTATTAGAAACTGGGGAACCTTTTGGGAAAGGAGGAGCCTGTACAGGAAGGATGGGCTCCACCTAAACCAAAACAGAACCATATTGCTGGCATGTAAAATTAAAAAGGTCATAGAGGAGTTTTTAAACTAAGGGCTGGGGAAAGCTGACGTGTGGAGGAAAACGCAGTTTGGACAGAGATATCCCTTAAGGGAGGATTTATTAAAGGGGATTCTCTATATCCTAGTAAAGAGGAGAGGATAAAGTTGATAAAGTACGGGTAGAAGCTGAACAGAACAAGTCAAATGAAAAAAAAAATCCCATTCAATTACATCACATGAAAGCAGACAACTAAATATTGACAAATTTGAAGTGCTTGTACACAAATACTAGAAGTCTAAACACTAAGATGGATGAATTGGTATTAAATGAGGATATTGATATAATAGGCATCACACAAACTTGAAGGAATGATGATAACCAATGGGACACAGCAGTACCAGGGTACAAAATATAAAGGAACGACAAAGTAGGTTGTTCTGCTGGGGGAGTGGCACTATATGTGAAAGAAAGCGTAGAGTCAAATATAGTAAAAATCTTAACTGTACCATAGAATATCTATGGATATAGATTCCATGCTTGAATAATAAGTGTATAGCACTAGGAATATACTACCGACCACCTGACCAGGATGGTGATGGTGATTGTGAAATGTTCAGGGAGATTAGAGAGGTTACATAAACAGAAACCCCAGTAATAATGGGGGATTTCAACTATCCCCATATTGACTGGTACATGTCAACTCAGGGCGGGATGCAGAGATAAAGTTTCTAGACTCCATTAATGACTGCTTCTTGGAGCAGCTAGTCCTAGAAATTACAAGGAGAGAGGCAATGTTTGAGTTAGTCCTAAGTGGAACACGGACTCTGATCCAAAAGGTGAATATCGCTGAGTGCTCAGTAACAGTCAGCATACTGTAATTAAATGCAACATCCTTGTGGGGGGGAAATACCAAAGAAACCCACCACATTCGCATTGAACTTTAAAAAGGGGAGCTACACAAAAAGGAGAAGGCTAGTTAAATGGAAATTAAAACAAACTGTCACAAGACTGAAATGCCTGCAAAGTGCATGGCAACTTTTTAAAAACAGTATAGTAGAGGCTCACACTCTATGTATACCACAATTTTTTTTTTAAAAGTAAGTGGAACAAAAAAAAATGCCACCATGTCTAAAATGTTGTTAGAGGTGAAAAGGTCTCCTTTAAAAATTGGAAGTAAAATCCTACTGAGGAAAATAGAAAGGAACATAAACTCTGGCAAGTCAAATGTAAAAGTATAATTAGGGAGCCCAAAAAAGAATTTCAAGAGCAACTAGCAAAAAACACAGAAACTAACAAAAAAATTAAGTACATCAAAAGCAGAAAGTCTGCCTAGCAATCAGTGGAGGCGTTAAAGGATCACTCCAGGAAGAAAAGGCCTTTGTGGAGAAGCTAAATTAATTATTTGCATCAGCCTTCACTGCAGAGGATGTGAGGGAAATTCCCACACCTGAGCCATTATTTTCAGGTGAGAAATCCGAGAAACTGTCAAAGACTGAGATGTTAATAGAGGAGGTTTGGGAACAAATTGATAAATTAGACAGTAATATCACCTGGACCAGGTGGTGTTCATCTAAGAATTTTGAAGGAACTCAAATATGAAGTTGTAAAACTATTAAGTGTGATATGTAACCTATCGCTTAAATCAGCATCTGTACCAGATGACTGGAGGATAGCTAATATAATGCCAATTTTTTTTAAAAAAAGGGCTCCAGAGGCAATCTTGGCATTTACAGGCTGGTAAGCCTAACTTCAGTACCAGGGAAACTGGTTGAAACTATAGTAAAGAACAGAGTTAGATTAACATGACATGTTGGGGAAGAGTCAACATGGCTTTTGTAAAGGGAAATTGTGCCTCACCAATCTATTAGAATTCTGTAAGGAGGACAACAAACATCTGGACAAGATGATCCAGTGGACATAGTGTACTTGGACTTTCAGAAAGCTTTTAAGCAAAGTATGCATTGATAGCATAAGACGGAAGGTCTTCCCTGGATCCGTAACTGGTTAAAAGATAAGAAACAAAGGCTAGGAATAAATGGGCACTTTTCACAGTGGAGAGAGGTAAGTAACAGAGTCCCCAAGGATCTGTACTGGGACCAGCTCTGTTTAACGTATTCATAAATAATCTGAAAAAAGGGGTAAACAGTGAGGTAGAAAAGTTGGCAGATGACACAAAATTACTCAAGATAGTTAAATCCAAAGCAATGACTTTAGCCCACTCCTGAAAAAGGCTGGATGTTTAATATTTATTTCTCTTCTGACACAGGAGTTTAAAGGAATAGCTGACTCCTCTCCCTCTGATCACTATAGATTTCAGTGGGAGCAGGATTGGGATCTAAGTGAAATTTACCCATGATACAGAGTGCTAGTGCAAGGCCCTTTATATCATCTATGTCTGGACAGGAGCTGTATGGTCTATAGCAGCAGTTCTCAAACTCTGGGTCAGGACCCCAAAATGGGTCATGACCCCATTTTAATGGGGTCATCAGGGCTGGCTTAGACTTGCTGGGGCCTGGGGCCACAGCCTGAGCCCCACCAACATGGGCCAAAACCCAAGGGCTTCCGCTCT
Source organism: Terrapene triunguis (assembly GCF_002925995.2). Classification (NCBI taxonomy): domain Eukaryota; kingdom Metazoa; phylum Chordata; order Testudines; family Emydidae; genus Terrapene; species Terrapene triunguis. The sequence goes on along the minus strand of NW_020664393.1, from coordinate 74,508,285 downwards.
GGATGGCGGGGCTCAAGTAAACAGCCCCCTGCCTGCGGCTGAAGCCCTTGGGCTTTGGCTTTACCACCCCCTGCGCCGGCCAGTGGGGCTCAGGCTTTGGCTTTGACCCCTCCTCCCCCGGGGCAGAAGAGCTTGGACGGGCTCAGGGATCAGTCCCCCCTCCTGGGATTGTGTCGTAATTTTTGTTGTCAGAAGGGGGTCGCAGTGCAATGAAGTTTGAGAACCCCTGGCCTACGGGGATAACCAAGCAGGGGTGCCTGTGGAAGGCAGAGATGCCAGTGAGCATTTAGACCGATCCAGCATCCTCCAAGTCCTATGCAAGAGCTGTAGAAGGCTCTATTCTCTAATACTGCAACACCCTGTTCTCTGGCCTTTAGAAATGCCATCTCATCCTGCTCATATCTATTCAAAATGCTGCTGCAAAAATCATTTTCTTAGCCCATCACTTTGACTATCTCATCTCACTCTTTGCATCCCTCCACTGGTTCCCTCTTCTCTGTTGCATGAAACAAACTACTTATCCTCACTTTCAAGGCCCTTTGCAGCCTCTCCTCACCCTATCATTTCTCATTCAGTACCAAAAGGTTGACTCGTGCCATTGATCAGCCCATGACGCCAGACATCCTTGCCCAATTGTTAAATTTCCAAAGAAGCACCATCCCACGCTGCTCCTCATGGTTGGGAGGCGCTCCCTGTCAACATCCGTCAAGCCACTACGTTGTACGCCTTCAAATCCCTCCTTAAAACTCTCCTTTGCCATGATGCCTACAAAAAACGTGATAATGGTGAGATTGTTGGTGTGCTGAGACCACTGCCGATTGTCTTGCCGTTTTCTCGTTATCCCCATCAGTCTGTCTGTACCCGTCGGTTCAGGGCCGGCTCTAGGTTTTTTGCTGCCCCAAGCAAAAAAATTTTTGGCTGCCCCCCACCCCAGCCCTGGGCTCTCCCCCTCCCAACTGCACCCTCCTGCTGCCCCAGCCCTGGGTCACTGGTAACTCGCTCCCAGGGCGGGTCATTCAGCAGGAATTTTGGATGTGCACAGAACACAGATAGGATTGGTTCCCATATGGTTACAGAACTGCAGTAAAGTGGAACAATTTTCAGCTTGTGTGACTGGAGGATATCTGGATGCACATTATAAGACTGTCCTACATAAATGAGAAAAAGCTAAGGTGCCTTTATTATTCTTTTGTTCCATTCTTTGTTTCTATGGGGAATGCACTATCACGGTCTTCCTTTTAAGCAAATAAAACTAAAACTTAAAAAAAAAAAGGCAATGGCTGTTGAAAATAGCAATTCCAGTCCTAATAACCACTGGGAAGCATTTCTTGCTCAATTTATTCTACTTTTCCTACAAGAAGTTACAGTGGATCAGTATATTTGATTTGGGGGAAATGAAGTAACAGCTGCCCAAATTGAGCTTGAGCACTCCTGAATTTTGAGGTGTTCAAATCTGGAAGGCAGGTGCTAGATTCCCTTTCTGAATATTAGCTATATCTGGAGAGGAAAAGTCTATTTCTGCTTCCATGGCTCAGAAGTGGAAAACCTCCTACGTGCCTGGTTCTGTATCTAAAGCTGCCCAGGTCCAGAGCCTCCCCTCCCTTACTTTTCATTTTAAATTCTAGTGGGATCCACATACCTCCCTTGCTAGGCTTCAGATAGAGAGGTACACCGTCCATTTAGTTCCCCCAATTCCTTCTTTGGGGGAGAGCCCAGGGCTGGGGCAGCAGGAGGGTGCAGGTGGGGGCCAGAGCTGGGGCAGCAGGGGGTGTGGGCGGGGGAGAGGCGGCAAAAAACCTAGAGCTGGCTCTATTCCTACCATTCACAGCAAGCTGCAGATTTCAGTTCCATACTCCTTTCCCACACCCCTTCCTGTTGCTAGCGGCCAAGGGAATGCTGGGAAATGTAGTTCTTTCCCTGCTCCAGGGCTGGCTCTATAGGCAGGGAGCTAACCAAGGAACTACAGCTCCCAGGGGCCCCTGTTGGCTCTTAGCTCCCATGCTGGATTCTTGCGCCCCTTGCAAATCTGCCGCCCCAAGCAACTGCTTGCTTTGCTGGTGCCTAGAGCCGGCCCTGCGTCGGTTGTCTCTTCTCTTATCCTCAGATTGTAGGCTCCTTGGGGCAGGGACTGTCTTTTAATTCTTTGTTTGTACAGCGCCTAGCACAACAGAGCCATAGTCCATGAGTAGGGCTTCCACTCACTACAATCATACAAATAATCAATAATAATTAGAAGGAATCCAGCTGCTATTGCATAGGCTTGAATGAAGCCGCCCAGCTGGGCCCTGCTTTGAGAAAGGGTAGAATCCACTCTAGACTCCACCCTTTGGAGCTGAAAGTGTGGGCTGTAGGTGGGTAGAGTAGATTTTGCCTTTAGGAAGCTTGCTACACTTAAGTGCCCCAGTCCTTTGCTCAGAAAATAAAGGAGACCCATGCAAAAGCCTTTAAGAGTTTTTTTCATTTATTTTTCTGTCAACCGTATAAAAGATCAGATATTAAAATTCCCCACCACTTTGCTGATCAAGCATTCATTGCAGTAATATAGAACAAAAAATATTCTCAGCCATGCAAGGCTCTTTCAGCACAAATCATTTATCCCAGGGAAAAGGCTGTGTGGTGAGTTCAGTGCCAAATCATAAATCCTGTGTGCTCAGGGTTCCCCGCTTTGAAAACAGCTACAAATAATCAGAACCTCTGAGTAAGTAAGAGGAGCCCTCTTTGAACTAGTTCCCCGTGTTATTTGGTTGCTCAGAGCCCTCACTGATTAAAGTGACATATGCTGTGATACCGTTGGGCCAAATTGTCAGAGTGGCTTCAATCTAGGCTCTAAAATTGAGCCTTCAGTTTTTCACATCTGCATGTTTGTACTCATATCCAGGTTGGGTCTGACCTGCAGTATGTATGAAGGGAAAAGCAATGCTTCAAATACAAAAGAAATGGCTATTATAATAATGCTTTACACTAATTTAGAACATGATTCAGGGCCCTATGCACCTTCCATCCAAGCCTCACAGATCCTGTGACATAGGTATTATTAGTCATTTGTAGAAATGGAGAAACTGAGGCACAACAAGGGTAATATAATAAATGGAGATATACCTATCTCATAGAACTGGGAGGGACCTTGAAAGGGCAGTGGGTCTAGTCCCCTACCTTGACTAGCAGGATCAAGTACTATCCCTAAGAGGTTGTTGTTGTTTTTTTCCCCCCAGACGGCCCCCTCAAGGATTGAACCCATAATGCTGGGTTTAGCAGGCTAATGCTCAAACCACTGAGCTATCCCTCCCCCAAGCATAAGGGAACATAAAAGTTGGGCTTCCTGACTGGTCCTCTGCTCTAACCACTGGCCCATGCTGCATTCCAAAAAAATGCAATGAAATTAAAATATCTGTTCGACCAAAATGTAAGTTCGCCACTCCCCAGAAAAGAAATGGCAGCAGGCAACCTCTACCAGCAGTGCTACAGCAACTTCTCCCACTCTGAGAGTTTCCTGCACCAATGCAAAACTGGCATTTGGTGGGATAAGATAGGGAGAGCTTGTCCATCCCATTTTAGCTCCCGCTGAAGTTCTAGAATTTCCCCCCCAACGTGTTGCCATATTGGAAAGTATTCTTCTATGATTGAAAAGGTCTCTATTTTTCAGCCACAATCCCAGTTCACGTTGGGTACCTATAGTTAGTGGCTCAATAGTTTTCCATCAGAGAAGTTTTAAGCCTTGGCCTATTAAACTAATAACGCACCAGCCTCATATAGTTTTTTCTTCAGGTGGAAAGAACGGTTATAACAAAGAGCAGTGTAAGAGGCAGTGAGGTAGGGCATGGGTCTGGGCATCAGAAGAACTTTCTTCTCTTTCCATTCTTTCACTGACTTGATGTATGTAGCGTAGTTGTAGCTGTGTCAGTCCCAGAACATTAGAGATTCAAAGTGGGTGAGGTAATATCTTTTACTGGACACAACTCCGTGTGGCTCAAAAGCTTGTCTCTCTCTCCAACAGAAGTTGATCCAGTAAAAGATATTACCTCACTCACGGTGACTTGATGGGTCATTTTGGGCAAGTTCCTTAACCTTTCTGACTTGGTTAAGCTATCTGTAACATGGGACTTACGATGGGCACATTAAAAAAGAAACATGGACCTTTGTAAAGCATTTTAGGATCTATGGATACAAGCCTAATCCGTGTTGCTATATGTGCTTCACTTTACATATGTATAGTGAAATTTTGCTAAGGAAATATATAAATACACCCAACTCCCCATATACCCATTTCCTCAGGTATTCATTTCCATTAAGTCAGTGTTAGTGACACCTTCGTAGACATCTAAGGTTGGGAGTCGCCCAGATTTCACCAAACCAGTTTGACTTCCATTTAGGTATTTGAATGGCAAAATCAGTATTTTCTACCTAGGCTAATTCAAGCATACCTGACAATGCACTACAGCAAGTATATGAGGAGCATGAGCACAAAGACAGAAACTATGTTATTTAGGACAGAGGAAGATAAGCAGGAATAAGGGGCTGGAATTAAGCAGATGACAAGAAATGGGCACAATTTCCTAGTGGTAAGATCTATGCTATTAGTGTGTAGTAACATCCCAAGGGAAATGCTGACCATCCCATTGTTTTGAGTCTTTTCAAACTGGCCTGAACCAGGAGCTAGGAAACAGACTGTAGGAAGTACTTCCTAGAGTGGCAGGAAATGGATTAGATGACCTAGATGAATTTCTCCTCAGTTTTACTGATTTCACAGTCATACTCCCATCAATTTCATTGTAAAACTGCCAGAATAAGGTCTGAGTATGAAAACTGTGTAAACATCTCAGGAGTTGGCCCTATAGTTCCATGAAGGTGAATATGGCCTACATCAGAATCCTAATTTATTTCATCTAGTAAATGCTGCAGGAGAAGAAGAGCTAGATTGTGATGCCCTTACACAAAAAGTAGGCCCCTTGAAATCAGTGGGACCGCTCAGTGGGTAAGGTCCCACTCAGTGTGAGTGAATCTGACCCTTTGATTCAGATACAGTCATGAATGACAAGTTTAAACTCATTTGCAGAAGAACAAGGCTATGGTCTCTTTTGGCACCGAGTAATTGGAATCCAGGATGGAAAACAAAACCCTTTATATTTTTGAACAGCTTTGATAAAAATGGTAGTGCAGCCTGAAAAGACACAATTCTTGGCAAAAACCCATAAAATGGCAAAAATATGGAAACATGCAAGCAAGAAATTCTCCCCCAAGCAAGGCATGTCAGTTGCATGGGTACGGCTTAGGAAAACATTTACTTAAAGACTGTGACTTATGAACCTCTGAGATGGAGACATAACAAGTGCCGTTGGGGTGTATTAAGATGAGAAACAAATTAACCAAAAATAAGCAGAAAACTAGAAGAGTCGAATAAAGTTTCTGAGGTGGAAGAAGACATGCCCTAGGAAAACATGGAAAGATTGGCTGAGAAGAACTTTCCCCTATAGGCACAGGTCCTGTCTATTATAGTTTACAATACTTCAGGACTTAGGTTAGAGGACAGTGCTTTAGAAGTTGGCAAAAAGCATTCACTCCAATATGCAAAACACATGCATGCATACACACAGACCAATAGTCTGTACAACATGGATATATCTGTCTATTCATCCATCTCATGGGAAACGTACATTTGGTTACACCAAAACATTTTGCAAAGTTGTGTCAGTTTTAGTCAAAAAAGAAAAAAAACCTAAAAATTAAATAAAAATCAAAACATTTTGTTTTGATATTTTCAAAATGAAACTTTTTGATTTGGGGAGGGGGAAAAGGAGCAATTCAGTACAACTTTTTTGTTTCAAAATGTCCTTGAATTTTATTTTGAAAATAAATCAAACATTTTAAAAGGATTGCAATGAAAGTGAAACATTTTTATTTAATTGAAACAATGTTTTGTTCAATACAAAATGATTTTTTCCCAACGTTTTAATCCACTGAAAATTTTGAAAACTTTTGTTTTTGGTTTGACCCAAAACTAATTTTTTCCCCAGTGTTTTAGAATTGACACTGAACTGAAAAAATCTGTTAATCACCCAGCTTGTTTTTTTTATTTTTGGAAATTTCAAAATGACTTGAAGTCAGAATAAAGCATTTCATTTTTTCCAGGCTAGAGTCACAAGAAAATTTAGGCACCATTCACAGAAGGAAGTGGTGGAGATGGTGTCCTTCCTCCCCCTGCTCCAATAGGCCAGTGGATAATGAAAGTCATTTACACTATGGGGGATTTAGGTTCAAATCCCCATCCTTGAGCTGGCATTAGAAGCCAGATCTCCCCCAGTCAGTGAGTGCCTTGGCTAGCAGGTATTTTGGAATGGGAGTGTCTCAAATCCTCCTTTTGAAGCTTTTCCACTTTGTGAAAATAAATAAATAACTGGCCATTGGAGCAGGGACTGGAACCTGGCTGTCCCTCGCTTAGGGGTCTGGAGCGCATGACTTATGACGAGAGGCTGAGGGAACTAGGATTGTTTAGTCTCCAGAAGAGAAGAATGAGGGGGGATTTGATAGCAGCCTTCAACTACCTGAAGGGGGGTTCCAAAGAGGATGGAACACGGCTGTTCTCAATGGTGGCAGATGACAGAACAAGGAGCAATGGTCTCAAGTTGCAGTGGGGGAGGTCTAGGTTGGATATGAGGAAACACTATTTCACTAGGAGGGTGGTGAAGCACTGGAATGCATTACCTAGGGAGGTGGTGGAGTCTCCTTCCTTGAGGTTTTTAAGGCCCGGCTTGACAAAGCCCTGGCTGGGATGATTTAGTTGGGAATTGGTCCTGCTTTGAGCAGGGGGTTGGACTAGATGACCTCCTGAGGTCCCTTCCAACCCTGATATTCTATGATTCTATGATTCCCCAGGCGAGTGCCCAAACTGACTTTTTTGATTCACCAAAAAAATTTGGTTCGACCCAAATTGATTGTTTAAATTGTTTTTTGTTTTTTTTCCAGAACTACCAGTGAACAGAACAATCAGTTATTCACCCAGCTCTGCTTGCTAGGTCAGTGTCCTCCTCAGCCAAATGGGGAGAACAAGGACTCTCTCCCAGGCCGGCTCTGAAGTGCTCAAAAGCTGCAATAAAGAAATGCATAAGCGCATCTGAGTGTTTTCATAGTAAGTCACGTACACGTACACACAAACATTGGTTTAACTTTATAAAATATCCCCTTGTTTTGGAAAAAAGCACCATCTTCTACTAGATGCTGCTCTGCATATGCTGAGTCCCTGGAACTGATTGATAGACAATATCCACAGGGCACGAAGCAGGCGCTACTGCACTTATGGATGTCATTAAAATGGAAGCCACCCTGCAGCATCATTGTGCCAATAGGGCCAGATTCTGCACCTGCTCGTTCCACCGAATTCCATCCGGTTTTTAGGGGAGCAGGCCCCATGGTAACAAACGTAATTCAAACAAGGGAGAAGGGAGGTTGGCTGAAAAATGTCTTAGGAAATATGTGATGATGTTGGGTGAAACAAAAGTGTGAGGGTCATTTGGTTAGAAACAGTCACATAACTCACACTGCCCTCTTTGAGTCTTCTTGTATTTATGTAATAAAATATTTTGCATTCCCCCACATATCTCTATTTTCCTGGCTCTATCTATGCGTGTACCTCATTCTATCAGTCCCTTTATATATGTACAGAAGATACCTGATGGTCTAGTACAGGGGTCGGCAACCTTTCAGAAGTGGTGTGCCGAGTCTTCATTTATTCACTCTAATTTAAGGTTTCGCGTGCCAGTAATACATATTAACGTTTTTAGAAGGTCTCTTTCTATAAGTCTATAATATATAACTAAACTATTGTTGTATGTAAAGTAAATAAGGTTTTTAAAATGTTTAAGAAGCTTCATTTAAAATTAAATTAAAATGCAGAGACTCCCGGACTGGTGGTCAGGACCTGGGCAGTGTGAGTGCCACTGAAAATCAGCTTGCATGCCACCTTCAGCATGCGTGCCATAGGTTGCCTACCCGTGTTGTAGTATATAGTTTTATTGGCATGGGTTTGGGACGACCATACTACTCATATATGAGCTATGCAACTCATCCCCCCAAAATTGGCAACAAAACCTTTTTATCTTGGCACATCACCGTACATCCTATATATGCTTCATATGTTTTTGAGGGGGCGGGGAACAATTCTATTTAAAGGGTTTTAATTGGAGTCATAATCTGGACCAAAGTTACATAGATAGTAAAACAGGACACGTATTTGTATGAATTACTTTAAAAATTCATTTTATTGTGTATTCTTCATAGGGACAAATTCTATTCTTGCCGACTACTTTGTGAGTAATCCCATTGAAACCAGTCGGGCTTCTCTTGAAGTAAGTGGGGCTTCTCTACTCAGTGTAACAGTGATAGGAACTGGCCCTATAGTACTGTATAATTGACCACCTCCATTTTCTTATATTAAGAATTCTGGTGTATTAAATAGAAATGGGGAAGGAAAGGAAGAGGTGCTAGTTGGAAGGAAATTATTTCATCATTCCCCTCATTGGCTGGAAAGGCACATAGGCTGCCAGTGTCAGAACATTACTTAGCCCATCTATCATATCAGCTAGCATTTCAAAATATGCTTCAAAAGCAGCACTTTTGTCTGTAATGACTGGAATTTCGGCAGAAACCATCTGCTGTAATTAATGGTACACCCTATCCCAGCCAGTAAATACAATGTTTGGTTAAGGAAAGAGAGAGAAATGTGCTGGCAGGTCACTTTGTGCTTCCGCCGGGTACTAGTTATAATGGAAATGTTCAGATTCCATAAAAGGAATAAGAGTGAGGCAGATTCCATTTCTTCCAATGGTGCGAATACAAAGAAACTGTCAGAGCACTGATGGGCATGGTTTTGAATGATGCCTTCAGACACAGATTAGAATGCAGAATTTGTCATAAGGTATTCACAAGGAGTCCCTGGCTCACACGGGAGCCAATCCTTATGCTGAAATATACCATTAAAACCGCAGCCTCTGTTGAAACTGGGGAGAGTGATGCAACTGAATAGCAGAGCAAACACAGAGGCAGCTGTGCATAATGTACTAACCAACATCAAAAGTCAGGCAAAAAATGGCTGTAGGAACAGCCATTTGCTGCTATGGGGGAAAGATCTCCCATTCCTTCTGAATACAGATAAGGCCCTTTGGAATACAAACAATGAATGCACCTCACATAGTTTCTACAGCACATCTGGGTAAATTTAGAGTCTTATCTAAAAGGAACCTGATTTATAGGTGCCATGGAAAAGTTCAGAAGGCCCACTGAGATCCTACGTATGTGTGAAAACTCTGAAGAGTATCCTTCAAAAACTGACCAAAACAGGTTTGTCCAGAAGCAGTTTATCTTTGAACACATGGAATAGGTAATGTTGCTTTGGGCACAAAGAATATTTCTTACATGATTTGTCAAATCGAGCACTGTGGCCTGGTGATTCAAGCATGGGACTGGGAGACAGGAGACCTAGGATTTATTCTTGGTTTTACCACTGACTTGTGTATCCTTGGATAACTCCCTTATCATCTTTGTGCCTCTATTTTCAGATACGTCAATTAGTGACACCAACACCTGCTTTTATAAAGCCTCTTGAGATTTTGGGGTGAAAATCGCTATATAAATGCTGAGCATTACTCTTACATTATTATTATTACTCCCAGAATCAGTTATCAATCATATTGCCAATCCTGCTAGTAGCATCCCGATGCCAAATGTTTCAAAGAATTGTATTACCATATCAGACGTCCCTGAGCAGCCATTCCCAGCAGGACAGCTGGTTTAAGTCAATTGGAGTTGCTGGGTGCTGAGCCCCTCTGAAAAACGGGCCACTTATTTTGGTTCCTAACTATGGACGTACATGCATAAAGTTGGCACCTATTTTCTAAAATCTTGGTTGTGCTACTTACCCAAATGCTACAGTCTCCTTACCTAAAGAGTATTCATATACTGCAGGCTGCTTGTAACTACAGCTGGTTAATACTGAAAAGTATTTATTGACATTCATTTTGAATATGAACCCCAAATTCACCACAACAGTTAGCATACTATTTCTATTACTCTTTTTACTCTTCTATTACCCTATTACTCATTTCGCAGGATTCTTCTTAGGAATGATTTTGTTCACTGTAGTGGTTGCAGAAAGAGAGTTTCACAAGTTCTAGTGCAAATGCTCATGTGCTCATTTGAGGATTCCCACAGGAAGTGTACATAAGACCATCTTGAAATCACGTTGAGTCCCCTCCTTTGGTCATCTATTCAGGAAGAAGAAACAACCCTTTGTGATCTATGTGACCAATCACACATTATGAATAGAACTCATTGACATTTTTTGAAATTTCCAATTTCTGGGGAAAAAACAGGGGGGTCGGGGTAGTTTTCCCCCAAAAAATGTTTGCAGTTTCTTCCCCCACCTTCTGCTTCCAGCTCTTCTCAAGACTAACAAATAGCAAGATATGTTTGCATAAAGCATTGTCCAACATTTCTGAATAACAAACAAATTCATAAAAATCAAAGTCTGATTATCTGATAAAGTTTCCCCAGCTGTATTTGTGGCTAGAATAATCAGATCTGATATTAGCAAACCCTATTGTCTTAATTACAGTATATGTTGGATTGTAGTTATTAGCGGCAGAATCGTGCTTACAGGCATTATATGCCAAATTCTGCCTCCAGTTACCCTTGTGCTACTGTTGAAGTCAATGCCGTTTTAGCCCTTAGGGAAGAATCCTAGAGAATTTGACAGGGAAACTGAGCTTTCCACTTTTACAACAGCCTATGGAATTCTATAGCAGGAGTATAATTATCTAACCAGTTCTATACCTTTTAGGACAATATCTGCAGAACACTGTATGTTCTATAGAACCCAACTGGTGTCAGCCCTATTATTTCTATAGCAGTATTTTATCAGGGATGGGCAGAATATGGCAATTTGACTGGCTTTTTGGAAGGAAGTTCTGAATCCCAGGAAAAGGAATAATCTACTCCAACTGTCCATTAGAAGTGGGCAAGAAGCTATGGTAATCTGTCTTGGGTATGAATCTACACAATAAATTGCCACTGTGTACCTGGGGCCTTTATGTTCAGAGCAGCTGAATACCTGCAGCTCCGGGTGACGTCAATTGGAGTTGCGAGTGCTAAACAATTGTGAAAATCAAGGGCTGACCTACCAGATACAAAAGCTGCTGTAGCTGAGCATGTATTCCTGGTGCTCTCTCTCTATTGTCCATAGTGTGAGTCTGAGTATAGTCAGCAAAACATCGAAACACAGCTAAGGAAACAGAATATTATCGGCATGAGATCATTAGGCCATCCATATCAGCAATAACTCATCATATCAGTTTGTTACCAGAGCAATTTAAACCTGCCTTGGGGCTGCTTCAGATTGTCCACTTGCTCACAATTTGAATGTAGACTAGAATTTATTTTTCTGCAACTTGTACTGTATTATAATTTATTATGCACTGGATTGTAATTGACTTCCTGTGTGACCTATTGCAAGTCACTGCTCACTAGTGAAAATGAGGGGCTCAGTATAAGGCCCCTTAATCTCTCTGTGCCTAAGCTCCCAAGCTTCTGGTTGTACATTCTAAGCCTTTCTCCCACCCTTTGTTTGTCTTGACTATTTAGATTGGAAGCTTTTCGGGGCAGGACTGTCACTATGTGTACTGCACTTTGCACGGGGGGGCCCTCATGATGGTTTGGCACCTCTAGGTGCTACTATAATATAAGCAATTATAAAACCTAGATTTTTCCTGAAAATATTCTCATGTGAAAAATTCCCCTTAGAAATGTTTCATTTGGAAAATTCTGGTTTTCCCACAGGAAATTCCAAAAATGAGGGAAAGTGGTTTCTTTCCCACTTTCTTACTGTTTCACAAAGTTTTCCAGTTGGAAAAAAGGTGTGAAAACCCACTTTCCCACATATCCAAGTTTCCCACAAGAAATTTTTTCTTTGGGAAAATGTTGATCAGCTCTAATAATGGTGTTTCCAAGGGTAGTGGGTGGAACTTGTTCACTTTCTCTCATCTGCCAGACCAAAGAATCAGGCCCACTGACTTGACTCCCTGGTGAGCAACTTTCTTCTAGGGAGACTTCCTGGACCCAGCCCGAGAAGTGCTTTGTGTTCAGTCTGTAGTCAATGGGAGTTCCAGCCTATTTTGTGGCTGAGCACCGTGCTACTGGGCATTTGGCATGAAGTTGTTCATCTAGTAGCTACGTTGCCTTGTCTTGTGTACTTAGCTAAGCCCCAGCGAGTTACAGAGAGGTCTGATGAAGATGGCAAAAATATCAGAATCCAGAACAGTTCTATCTACTGGGCACAAGCAGTGTGGGTGCTATAGAGGTCTGGATGGATACAGGAATTGGCAACAGACAGACCTTTACCTCTGAGTCACAAGAATAATAAGGAATACAGACTTTTTTCTGTGATGGTTTCCCAGAGTCTCATCCCCCATCAGACAGACAGACGGAGACAGACAGGATGTACTGGTTGCCTCCATCCAGCTCTTTGTGACAGATGTCCGCAGTCTCACTAGAACTGCTGAAGGATGAAAGGGCATGGAGACTGAATTATTCTGTCGCCCCTAGAGGTGGTTGATCACTGCAGGTCAAATTCAAGGCATATTACTGAGGCTGCCTAGGGGAAAGCTTGCTCTGCTGCGACCTGTATTGTACCAGATTTGTAGCTAAAAAGCATCTTCCAGGGCTGGTTCAGCTCTTACACTGATATAGATCAGGAGTGTCCACTGAAATCGATGGAGAGGCTTTGGTGTAAGCCTGGTATGAGGTCACAATCGGTCCTCAGTGTCCAGAGTTTACATCTACACCATTCACAAGCCATTTAAGGTCCAATTCTGCCACTTTACTCATGATGTGTGTTGTCTTATTACACAACTAGTCTAATTAAGTCTAACGGAGTGGCTTGGGAGGTAAGGTACTACTGAAAGTGAACTATGCTTACCCTCTGTATAGGTCTCTGCATGTAAAGGAGTTTGCTTTTGATACCATTACTCACATAGTGTTAGCCCCTTACTACACAAGTAGCCTTATATACTCCAGCTCTCATTGTGAGTAAGGTTATCAGTATCCGGCCCCAAAGACTCAGAGATTTTGTGATCTTGTTTGTGTATTCACTGATAGGATATATCTAAAGGAATTGGTTCACCCAAAGAGCTGTGCTTTTTGAAACTGGAAGGGTGGGAAAGATGGCAAGGAGAAGGTGGGAAAGGTGTTTCAAGGTGTCTCTCCCAATGAACCCCTGAGCTGAGACAGATGGAAATGATCATCCACTGGCAAAAAACAAAAACAAAAAAAGATATAAAGTTCTTTTGGATGCAAATTGCCAGCAAGATCCAACTCTTGCAGTTCATATCCCAATAGGAGCAAATATGGTGAAGCTGACAGATGTCACCAGCTGACTTAAAAGGCTGTATAAAAATTCGCAACTTAAGTCTTTTATCTACAAAACCTGCATGTTTTAAAAAAAAAGTGCCAGTGGATATGGGCTGCTACTTTGATTGCTAAAGTCTTTGTGACCGACAATCTGATGGATAAACAGTGTAAATGATGTGCCTTGTTAGACTCACTCAACAATACCGACAGTTGTAATATAAAATGTTAAAAACAAAGATTTAAAAAAAAAAAAAAGAGAGAGAAAGTAAGCAATGACCTGCTCGTATGCTTGTTTCTTTATGAGCCAACGTGTAAAAAAATGTATGGGCTATATGTCTGAAAGGAGGTATATACAATGATGTTTAATGTGTAGTTGAGAGCAAAATTATTAGAGTTTTATATATGGGGAAGCCATATAACAAAAGAGCACTAGCTAGTGTTTGCCCTTATATGAGATGCAGTCGTATAATAGAGAGCCTTAAAGCTAGAGTTTACTGTACTTTGGGAATTAATCACATAAACTATAAATTGGGTTCAACAGGCTGGCTGGGTAAATAGGCGCAGCTAATGAGGACACTATGAGATCTTATAAGAGCGCTGACTGCCCCAGGACAAATGTGCCGAGCTGCACCTGATGGAAAACTAGAAGACATCAAAGCATAAAGGATTAGTGCTCTCACAGTGTTGAGAAATGGCCAGGGGGAGATTCACCAACTTATTACCCACATCCAAGCTAATCCTGTTATCTGCAAAATATAACTGTGTTCAGGAACTGCCACCACCTAAACTTGCAGGAGACTAATTCTATGTTTACATGGACAAAAGTGCAGGGAATTTTCATCTGAGCAAAGAATATAAGAGACAAACATTTTAAGAGCTTCTTGTGTATCAAATTTGCGGGGGGAGCGAAAGGTACCTTTAGTTATTTAAAGGCTATACTGTATCCTATGTGTGTTTCCTATGTGAGTGAATGGTTTTTCAAAAGAATATAGTGCATCAGTCATATATGATTTATCCTCTCCTATCTTCATCTGGACTACAGTTATACTTCTCCAAAGGACAACCAAAATACTTTGAAAGCAACTTTTAATAGAAAGACAAGATGAAAAGGAAGGCCATCAATGCTCAACACCCGCCCCCTGGAAATCTATTAAACTTATTGTGTGGCATCTGCCCACCTGATCCCTGATCAGTGAGTCAGGAGAAGGCAAAAAATATCCTAAGGTCCCTGCCAATGTACCACAAAGGGAAATCCTTTCCTGATTTTAGAGTGAGCAGTTCAGCCCTATTGAAGAGAACAAGAGGCACCTGTACTAAGAATCTAATACAGTTTATACCAAAAATATATCTAGTGTGACCAGCATCTGTGTTAGATAATGGTCCATATTTTTTTCTTTTAATCTCAATAAAGTAGATCCCACCTCTTGGGAAAGCGAATTCCAAGCATTAGGGGAAAAATCCCCACCATGTATTCAATCTAAACACGCATTTCCCTTCCTCTGATGGTTCATCACAGCCAGAGTTGGCTGCCTTCAAGGCAGAAATTAAGGCATAATTACCGAGGCAGGCCTTTGGCTAAGTATTTGTATGGCATTAAGGAGTACCCATGGCACACAGCTATAACCGTTAAATCTTGAAGGCAGGGGTTTATCTAATCATCAGAAGGGAAATGATTAATTTTGTAGGTGCTGATTTTTATAGAGTTATGAGGGTGCAAAGGTACTGGGTGATGGAAGAGCCTATATAAGGAAATGCATATATTTCTAGGGGGCATTCATGGGTTTTTCCAGTTGTTGCTTCTTTTCAGTCCATCCATACCTAAATTGGTGGAATATTTATTGTTGTGAACATCCTTTCTATTAGGAATTAATAATGAACATCATGATGGCAACTCCCCAAGAGTTGCTATATCTGAGCTTGAGGCACAGGAGAGGAGTTGTTTGATGTTAGAGGGATGCCTGGAGAGAGATTTGAATTTCCATCCACCCAGGATTCTTTCCCTCTTTTGGGCCCCAGTAAATCAACTCCTCTCCCTCCATTCCTCACCTTCCTCCACACGTAGAATGGTACGAGATTTCTGGGTGACCTGTGAACTACTGGCTGTCTCTTTTAGTCCAGTCATTAACATTCCCTATTTGTCCTGTACACATATAGCCAGAGCAGGGTCTTCCCCAAGGGTCAGGGGAGTCTCATGGATTAAAGAGACCAAGGAACAAGGCCCTGATTTATCCACACAACCCATCCTGCACTCTCCAGAAAAGGGAGATATGCCAGACACTCCATGAAGTCTAGTAGGCACTTTGTTATTGCTATTGATTTTATGTGGAAGACACTCTGATACTATGGTAGTTGGTGGCCATGCAAAACTCCAAGATAGGAATAATAATAAGTAGAGGTCATGATATTGCTTTATACAATAAATCCCAAGTATTATTATAGAGAGGGATTAGTGATAGGCGGTCTTATGAAACGCAAATATGTTCCAATTTTAAATATTTATTATGTATTTAGTATGATATTTGGCCCACCAGATAGATAGATATTCTGATAAATGATTCCAGCCTATTCTCCTGTTCCCCATCCCTAATAAGTCACTTTTCATAGATAAAGCTTTTGCTATTTCACTTTTCTGCTTTGACAAGTATGAGAAGGTGATGGATTTGACTGAGAGGAAGACTAGAGTCCAATTTCTCTATTTATAGCTCTCAAGATTTCATTTGAACACACTTATTGCCAGGAGTTTTGTTTGCTTTTTGGAAATGGTTTCACTATTGTATAATTGCGTTTGTCTTCCAAGCATTTGTCTTCTTTGTACTTAGACGGAAACAAATATTCCCTCTATATAATGTCAGTCTTAATGACAGAAAAGCTCCCATCGCTAATTATTATAAGTAGATTTGGCTCCAATTCATTGGCTTCTTGTTTGTGTTCATGAAAAAAGCTATACCTAGCTATAATGTCTCTAAAATATCCAGCATATTCCCTAGAATCCCTGCAATTTCCAAGCACTGTTTTTTGTACGTCCATTTAAAAAATAAAATGGGTGAATGAAGACCATCTGCCATGCCTAGTTCTTGGCATGGTCTTCATGGCAGATTTAGGTACCTAGGCTCTAGAAGGACAAGAGACTTCAGCATATGCCTAACTTTAAGTTTGTGGATAGTACCATTGCCTGCTTTGGAAGACTTTATTGGTACTGCTGACATGCTTAAAGTTAATAATAAGAATGAGAATACCTCTTAGATAGCATTTTTCATCAATAAATCTCAGAAGCTCTTCACAAAGGAGGAAAATATCATTTACAGATAGGAAAATTGAGGCACAGAGAGGTGAAGTAACTTTTCTAAGGTCACCTGGCTGGTCAGTGGCTGAGTTAGCCATAGAACTTAGGTCTCCTAAGTCCTGGGCCTGATCTGGGACCATAAATCTGTGCTCTGATTTCCTGAAGCACTGAGAGCTCACATCTCCCAATGACCTTAGAAGTCGCTGTGTGTGCTCAGGACCTCTGAAAATCAGGCCAGAATTAGATACATATACATGGATAGAAATGCCTAATTTTAAAGCACTTGGGTTAGAAAATGTTGACCTCGTTGCTTATGAAAGGTATCGGCTTGACAACCCTGGAGAAGGAAGCCCCCAGTTGGATCTGTGCTCTCCAAGGAATTGAACTTCTGCCCCATCACATAGAACCTCATACCATACTAATGTGTAGAACTAGAAGAATTCTTTTGCTGACTCCACCTTAAAGAATTATTTCACAACAAAGACAACACCACTCAAAATACCACAACCTCACTGACCATAATACAAAAAAAGAATAATCTGACTTAGACACACACCAACGGATGAAACCACACACTTGATGATTACATCAATTGCTTCAGAAAAAAATCAATTGTGAAGAAATCCTTAAACATCACATCCATCACAATCTCTGATTGCCAAAAGGATAGCTATACAGTCCCTGAAATCCAACCACCAAATAGTGATCAAACCAGTAGACAAAGGGAGTGTCACAGTAGTCCTCAACCATGATGACTATATCAGTGAGACCAGCTGAAAACTCTCCCATGTCACCAACTATAAAGAACTCAAAGAAGACCCCACACCACAACATACCCAGCAATTTAGGGATAGCATCAAATCCTTCCCTCCAGACAACTTCAAGAGAAACTCCATTACTCATCCCCCACCAACCCACGGTTCTAAATGCTTCCCAAGATACACAAACCCAGGAACCCAGGCAGACCCATCATCTCTGGCCCTGCACTTTTCCTGAAGGAATATCAAGACTCATAAAAAACATCCTCACACAACTCATCACACGAAGGGCAAGTTTCCTCCACCAAACTTGCTCCAGAAACTCCCCAACTTCAACAACCTCCCTCAGAACACCATACTTGCTATCATGGATGTTACCTCCCTATACACCAACATCCCTCACCATCACTGCATCGCTACCTACCTCAAATATGTACAATGAACAACCCTCAGATATCCACTCCAAACACATTGCCAAACTCATCCATTTTATCCTCACTCACCTAACTTCACATTCGACAACACACACTTTAACCAAACCATGAGAATAGCCATGGTACTAGGATGGCTCTCCAATATGCCAACCTCTTCATAGGCCACTTTGGGGAAGAATGTCTTTAAAAACGCAACAAAAACTGATGATATACCTTAGATACATCAATAAAATTTTCATCCCATGGACAGACAACCTAATCTCCCCTTGCAGATTTCCACCACAACTTCAACAATGACTTTTAGAATTGTAGGATCACAGAAGTGTAGAGCTCTAAGGGACCTCAAGATGTAATCTTTGAGTATGTCTACACTACGGGATTAATCCGAATTTAGATAATTCGAATTTGGGAAACAGGTTGTATAAATTCGATTGTGCGCGGCCACACTAAGCATATTAATTCGGTTTTTAACCACATTAATTCGGTGGTGTGCGGCCACACTACCCCATTAATTTTAACCACATTAATTCGGTGGTGGCGGCCACACTAACCCTAATTCGAATTAACAAAATCGGTTTTGGCTCTACTCCGCTCGTCGAGGTGGAGTACAGAAATCGATTTAAAGCGCCCTTTAATTCGAACTAAATGGCTCTGTTGTGTGGACGGGTGAAGGGTTAATTCGAATTAACGCTGCTAAATCCGAATTAATCCCGTAGTGTAGACCAGGCCCTAGTCTATCCCCCTGTGCTGAAACAGGATTAAGAATACCTAGACCGTCCCTGACAGGTGTTTGTCAAACTTCTTCTTAAAAAACCTCCAATGATGATCCACAACCTCCCTTGGTAGTCTGTTCTAGTGCTTAACTAGTCTTATAGTCGGAAAGTTATTCCTAATATATAACTTAAATCTTGCTGCAAACTAAGCTTTAAGTCTACTTTCAGTAGACATGCAGAACAATTGATCACCATCCTTTTTGGAACAATACAAACGATTACTTCACCTACCTTTTATCTCTCAACAATCTTCTCCATATTTAAAGACTATTATCATGTTCTCTCTCATCCTTATCTTCTCTAGATTAAACCTGCCCAATTCTTTCAATCTATCCTGATAGGTTATATTTTCTAAACCTTGTATCATGTTTAATGCTCTCCTCTGGACTCTCTCAAATCTTTCCTGAAGTGTGATGCCCAAAACTAGACACAGTACTCCAACTGAGGCCTCCCCAGTGCTGAGTTGAATGGAACTATTACCTCTCGTGTCTTACATATGACACTCCGGTTAAGGCATTCCAGAATGACATTTGCCTTTCTCCAAATAACATCACACTGTTAATTCATCTTCAATTTGTGATACAATATAATCCTCAGGTCTTTTTCTGCAATACTGCTACCTACCTAATTATTCCCTTTTTGCATTTGTGCATTTGATATTTCCTTCTTAGGTGCGGTACTTTGCACTTGTCTTTGTTGAATTTCATTTTATTTATTTCAGACTAATTCTCCAATCTATCAAGATCAATTTGAATTCTAATCCTGTCCTCCAAAATGCTTGCAACTCCCAGCTTGGTGTCATCCACAAATTTTATAAGCATACTCTCCACTCCATTACCCAAGTTGCTAATGAAAATATTGAATAGTACCAGACTCAAGACAGATCCCTGTGGGACCCCATTTGATACATCCTCCCAAGTCTGATAGCACTACTCTTTGAGTAAGGTCTTTCAACCAGTTGTGCACATCCACCTTATAGTAATGTCATCAAGACCACATTTCCCTAGTTTGCTTATGAGAATGTCATGTAGAATGGTGTCCAAAGCTGTACTAAAATCAACATATATCACATGTACTGCTTCCCCCTTTCTACTAGGCCAGTAACCCTGTCAGAGAAGGAAATTAGGTTGATTTGGCATGATTTGATCTTGATAAATCCATGCTGGCTATTCCTTATCGCCCTATTATCTTGCAGATGCTTACAAAGTGATTAATAATTTGTTCTAGTATCTTTCCAGGTATCAAAATTAGGCTGAATGGTCTATCATTCCCCAGGTTCTCCATTTCCCTTTTTTGAAGATAGGTACTGTGCTTGCCCTTCGCCAGTCCTTCTGGGAATTCGTCCATCATCCATGAGTTCTCAGACATAATTCCTAATGGTTCAGAGATTGCTTTGGCTAGTTCCTAATACACTCTAGGGTAAATTTTATCAGGACCCGACGACTTAAATGTATCTATGCTATTTAAATACTCCGAAACCTGTTCTTTCCCTTTTTTGGCTGGAGATCCTTCCCCCTTGTTGTTAATCTTAATAGTGTTAAGAATCAGGTCATAATTAACATTTTTAGTGAAGGCTGGAAAAAAAAATTAAACACTTCAGCGTTCTCTGTGTCATCTGTTATTTACTCTACTTCCCCATTAAGAAATGTATTTACACTTTCCTTTTTCGTCATGTTATATCCAGTAAATAAATGAGTAGAAAACCCAGTCTGGATTGGGTATAAGACATTTCTAAAATATGATATCTCACAGGTACTACTAACTAGGGGTCAAATTCTGATTAAATTGGAGGTATCTTATCATCTAGAACTAGAAGGGACCTTGAAAGGTCATCGAGTCCAGCCCCTTGCCTTCACTAGCAGGACCAAGTACTGATTTTGCCCCAGATCCCTAAGTGGCCCCCTCAAGGATTGAACTCACAACCCTGGGCTTAGCAGGCCAATGCTCAAACCACTGAGCTATCCAACTCCTCTGCTGATCTTAGTTACATTGTTGTACATGTTTGACTTCATTGAAGTTACTCTATATTTACACAGGTATAACTGAGATTAGAATTTGATCCTTACCTGGCAAAAGACTCTATTCACAGGGACTCTTGCAGACCTTATCTTCTGTATCCTGACTGTGCACTTTGTATACTGCGTTTTGGGGTACCTAGAAAAAGACTGGGAAATTTTATAGCAATCTCACAATGGGTTGCTTGACGTTTTCAATGTCTGTGTGAATCTGAAATTCCAAGAAATTGAATATCACAACTCAGGTGAGCTAAACCCTTTGATTTTGATTCACTCAAACCAGTGGGTTTCACTCAGTCCTACTGCTCAGTCCTTTGTGGGCACCATTTGGAAATGTTTGGCTGATGGGCCGTGTGATTTTTTTTTTTTTGGTGCAAATTTTCTATATCCCGTGGCTTGATATTTTAAAATTCAAACTTTGAGCTGTTTTGCTCTAGTTGAGTTAGATGTTCAGATACACAGTGATGTGTGTGGGATAAGAACCTACACACAATAGACTAAACACATAAATCTCCTGGCATGGTTTCTGTTCTCTAACTAGTTGAATAAAACTCCTATAATCAGACTTCTGGTGTGAATGTTCACATTTGCTTTCCAGAAGTAATGAAGGATGTAACATGAACATGAATGTTCACAGAAAATGTGTTGTGAACATGTCCAATGTGAATTTATTATTTAACAACTTGAATTCATATACATTAATCTTTTGGAATATTCATCCACTTATAATTGTTTATAATTAATTTTGGAACTATGCAAATAATTTTCAGTGCAACATGATGGGCCGCGTGCCAAAAGTTGCTGATCCCTGTACTACAACAATCTTTCCAAACCTCCTCTTACATACCTAGTCAGTTACTATTTTTAATATTATTAGATAATAGTAGTAGCAAATACATACACATAGATGCTTTTTAGTGATTGTATTTTTTTATTTTATTGCACTAGCGCCTAGGGACCTCAAATATAAACCAGGGCCCCATTATGCGAGATACTGTATACACAGAACGAAAATAAGTCCCTGGCCCAAACACAGAACAAAAATATGGCCCCAAGGAGCTTACACTTCAAGGTCCCAGTCCTGCAAACATTTCCATACAAGTAAAAAGCAACAGAGAGTCCTGTGGCACCTTTAAGACTAACAGATGTATTGGAGCATAAGCTTTCGTGGGCAGGGCCGGCTCCAGGCACCAGCCTGGCAAGCAGGTGCTTGGGGCGGCCGCTCCGGAGAGGGGCGGCATGTCCAGGTATTCGGCGGCAATTCAGCGGACGGTCCCTCACTCCCACTGGGAGCAAAGGACCTCCTGCTGAATTGCCGCCGCAGATCGCGATCGCGGCTTTTTTTTTTTTTTTTTTTTTTTTTTTTTTTTT
>NW_020664393.1:74432130-74486159 GCF_002925995.2 Terrapene triunguis | reverse complement strand
CCTGCAGATGCTGCAGGTAAAGAAACCAGCCTGGCCCGCCAGCGGATTTCCCTGATGGGCCGCATGCCAAAAGTTGCTGATCCCTGTACTACAACAATCTTTCCAAACCTCCTCTTACATACCTAGTCAGTTACTATTTTTAATATTAGTAGATAATAGTAGTAGCAAATACATACACATAGATGCTTGTTAGTGATTGTATTTTTTTATTTTATTGCACTAGCGCCTAGGGACCTCAAATATAAACCAGGGCCCCATTATGCGAGATACTGTATACACAGAACAAAAATAAGTCCCGGGCCCAAACACAGAACAAAAATATGGCCCCAAGGAGCTTACACTTCAAGGTCCCAATGCTGCAAACACTTCCATACAAGTAAAAAGCAACAGAGAGTCCTGTGGCACCTTTAAGACTAACAGATGTATTGGAGCATAAGCTTTCGTGGGTGAATCTTATGCTTATGCTCCAATACATCTGTTAGTCTTAAAGGTGCCACAGGACACTCTGTTGCTTTTTACAGATCCAGACTAACACGGCTACCCCTCTGATACTTTCCATACAAGTGTAACTCTACACGTAAGTAGTCCCATTAAACCCATGGGAGTGATCACACAAGTAAAATTTTTCCATGTATGTTATGTTTACACGATCAGGGTTTGAACAGATTTCTAAACTACAATCTAAAGTGTATTTTTAATCCCATTATGTATTTCCCTATTATGTACATTATTATAGTTGTATTTTTTTGTTTATGATATTTATAAAAATATTTAACAAACAAAAAGGCTTAAAAGTTGACCATCACAGGGCCTGGCTCCTGAAAACACATTGTAGTCAACGGGAAATCTCACAGAAAGTAGCACTATTATTCTCAACAGGAAGGCTCTCATTCAAGAAAGCATCCCTACACAGGAGAGCACTTAACTATGTGACGGAGGGCTTGTCTCCACTTACCATGGATCGATGCTGAGGCGATCTATCTAGCCACTAAATCAACCGCCGATTGCTCTCCCGTTGACTCCGGTACTTCATCAGAACGAGAAGCATGAGGTAAGTCGATGGGGAAATTTCTCCCATCGACCCAGCGTGGTGTAGATACCGCAATAAGTCAACCTAATGTACATCGACTCCAGCTACGTTATTCCTGTAGCTGGATTTGCGTAACTTAGGTCGATTTAGCCTCGTAGTGTAGACCTGCCCTGAGTCCCTTTTAAATCAGTAAGACATAAGCACATGCTTAAAGTTAGTCATTAAATTCTTTCCTGAGTAGGATGTTCTTAAACCCTGACTCAGGAAAGCATTTAAGGGCCTGATTCTCATGTACACTAAGATTTCTTTACACCCTCATTTACACTCGTGCAAAGAGGACTTTGTGTCAATGAGAAGGAAATGAATGGCCATATCAGATTATCAGTTTCTAAGCGAAGATTCCCATAGAAATCAAGTGTGTTCCATTTATATGTCAATGGCACAATATGGACTGGTTTTTTTAATTTTAAATTATTAAAAGCTGCAGTACTGCCACTCCAACAGTTCAGAAAGCATGGGTCAGCCCACTCCCAAAAAAATCATGAAACTGGCTTAAAAAATCATGATCTATCTATCTATGGAGTTGAAGAGTGCACTGGAGAGGGACTTGGAAGACCTGGGTTCCCTTGGGCAAGTCACTTCAACTCTCTACCTCAGTTTCCCTATCTGTGAAATGGGAGTAATAGTGACCTCCTCTGTAAAGCACCTAGAGATCTACTCATGAAAAGTGCTATAGAAGAGCTAGGCGTTATTATTTTTGTTTACCTACTTGGTTTATGAGCCTGTGGAGTGCACTCAAGTCATTTTCAAGCTTTTGTCTACCACCACATAAGCCAGAGTCTTACTTATTTTAATGCAAGATGAGGGTCTTACATAATAACATGACTCCAGGAGCTGGGGAATCTAAGAAAAACACCAAATATCCTGAGACTTGCAATAAAACAGAAGAGTTGGCAGCACTGATTGGAACACAAAGACTCCCACCTCCACCACACACTTCTTTTGTTTTGAAATATCCTCACAGCCTTTTGTAGTCATCTAGAGTTTTGTCAAACTCTTTATTATTTCTATACTACACCTAAAATGTTGGCCCTAAAAGTATCTGATAGTGTCCCTTTAAGGGTGGCGTTTTGTCCTTAACTCACACTGTAATGTCTTAAAATAAGACCTGGTCTACACTTAAAAATTAGGTGGACCTAGCTACATTGCTCAGGGCTTTGAAAATATGATGTGCCCTGTGTGCTTTGGTTATGTTGACCAAATCCCCGATGTAGACACAACTGAGTCGATGGAAGAATTCTTCCTTCGACCTAGTAACTTACTCTCAAGGAAGTGTATTAACTACATTAATGAAAAAATCCCTTCTGTCCATGCAAGAAGCATCTACAACACAAAGGTGCTACAGCAGAAGAGCTGCACCACCATAGTGGTGTTGCTGTAGTGTAGACATACCCTCTACAAGGTTAACAAAAAAGGCATGGTTTAGAATGGGCCATTTTGAAATATCTTGGGCTTGTAATTCTGTGTTGTAATTCTCTCACAACATAAGGAAGGGGGGATTGAGTGTAATGGTCTGATAGGCACAGACAAGCTCAGTGTTGTTTGTTCTTATGCCTTCTCTGGCTGAACTGGTCGGAAGCTATTTGCTCTTTGTCCATTTTACCACGGTTAAGCCCCAATCCTGCAAACACTTATGCACTGGAGTAACTACTCAGGGAACGGTCTTATTGACTCACTGCATAAAGTTACTCACGGCGATTTTGCAGAATCATGCCCTTAAACCAGAATATCATACATGAAAGGCTGATTCCAGATACGCTGCCATATCTTGATGAATATCTTGTAAACTCTATTGCTATGATTGTATCTTGCATCTGTGCTAGCTGATTTTGCAGACAATAATGGGACAGATCCTCTCCTCCATACAGCCCCCATATGCCTCTCTGGAGCCAGAACAGAGCTGGAATTGTGCCATAAGGGATCAGAGGAGAATTTCCTTAGTAAAGGCACCACAGAGGGCTGCTTCCTTGAAAGCCACAGACCAGAGGGGGCATGTCAGGAGTGAGGGTGAGAGCCTCCATGACTCATGCCTCTATAGAGATTGCGGGGTGCTAGACTCTGAAGCACTGAATAGGCAGGTGTAAATTAGAGCACCCCCTGAGCTGCTCTAACTTATGCATAAAGCCACTTTTGTCCTGCTCCCTTCCTGGGCTGGGCATTCTCTGCTGCACCGTGCTCCATAGAGCAGCGTGGCTCTGCGGACCCGAGAATAGACTCAGAATGAAAACAAAGCAGAATACTGGCTTCTTTACCGCTCCCGAGCAGTTCCCGCTTCACTCTTAACATGACACGTAACCCTGAACTGTCACAGTTTGCCTCGTGCTGTGTACATACTTTTAATGATTATTGCAGCCAGAAGGCTTTCCTATTATGTTTGAGTTGCTGGCTATACCTTTCCACTGGTTCTAGGTAAAGTGGTAGTACAATACCCACAATTCCTCCAGCCCAGCTAACCCACTGTAGCATCAGCTATAGTAGCTGACAATGTAATTCTCATTCAGCAGCTGATTATAATTAAAAATATCAGAATAATTAAAGTCCTCAGCTTGACAAGCAGAGCCATAACTTTGCCTTCAGACATTCCTCTCTAATTAGTTAATTAATCCTAATGCAAATTATAAGCAATAATTAGTCAGCCAAGCTTGACATAAAAGTCTGCTGACTTACAGCTAAAAGGCTTTCTGGTTGTTGGTTTGGAGCTTCTTAAGGAGTCTTTGGTCCACTCATGGTTTCTGTGGCCGCGCTCCTGTTAACTTGGAGTCAATATATAGATATGCAAAATAATTTGCACAGTAGAAAAAACACAGCTGTAAAAACCTGCACTACCGTTGACATTATTCTGGTTGCTTTAATAAATGGACACTTGCTACCTGTATTGAATATCAACACATGTTATCCGATCTGGAGAAATTATATATATTTCCCCCACTCCAAAGTTTCTGGTATGATATGTCTCCCTTCATGTGCTTTGTGTTATTCTGGACATGACATAATGTTAATTCCAATGTGATTCTGAGATTAAGATAGCAGTATATCACAGCCTATCATAAATGAAATCAAATTCTTTTGTAACAAGATAACGGGTATCTGATCCACATTTCTCTGTAGGTTTAACAGATCCAGAATCCGTTAAAGTGAGATAATTTGAA
Source organism: Terrapene triunguis (assembly GCF_002925995.2). Classification (NCBI taxonomy): domain Eukaryota; kingdom Metazoa; phylum Chordata; order Testudines; family Emydidae; genus Terrapene; species Terrapene triunguis. The sequence continues at coordinate 74,481,920 of NW_020664393.1, read as the reverse complement.
TTATCGTCAGATAAATCAAAAGTGTGAATATTGCTGCTGCTAATATTGGTGTATTGCATTCCAGAATGGAAGTGTTAATATATTACAGAAATGTTCAGGTTCAAAATTAACTGGGGGTTTTTAATTGCTTAGAACACCCTGAATGTGAGAAGTGCCATATAGAAACTGTTTATCCATTTATCTAGTTCAAGCACTAACTTCTAAGGCCTTCAGGATCTTTGTCTGAATATGCCCCCATTTAAATAGAACAATTACATTGCTTAAAAAGGAATAAATGGCTCAGGGTCTAGCAGTACATGGTGCTGAACGCCTCTTCTTAGGCACTGACACTAAAGCTCTGATCCTGCACACATCAACGCTTGACTTCATGGGGGCTACACTGATACTTAAAAGTTAAGCATGCTCCTATTAATAATACCTGGCTCTAAGAGAGCACTTTTCATCAGTAGATCTAAGTGCTTTACAAATTAGGTTAGTATTACCCCCATTTTATAGACAGGAACACTGAGGCACAGAGCAGTGAAGTGACATTCCCCAGGTCACCTAACAGTCCAGTGGCTGAGCCAGGAATAGATCCCAGGCTTCCTGAGTCCCTGTCAAGTGTGCCAGCTACTAGGCTACACTGGCTCCCTTTGTGTTTGTAGCATCAGTGCCTAGCCATTTCTCCCCCCCACACACACACACACTGGTATTCTGCTGGTTTTCCAGCAAGCGCTCAGTCTTGCAATGTACTAAAGACTCTGATCTCGATCCAGCAAAGTACTTAAAGCATGTGCCTAACTTGCTCCTTCTGGGGCATAACCCCCAAAACATTTGCTGCACTTGTCTCATCACAATGTAATAAGTATGAATAAATAAAAACACAATTCTCCTTTTCTGAAAATACATGAAAACTAGAAACGGTATAAAACAGAACCACTTATCTGGACTTTGAGGGTTGAGATACAAAGAGACTGAGATTGGAACTACCCGTAGTTTGAGTTCTGCAAAAACAAAAACCGCCTGATGAATTGTCAGAAAACAAAAAACAAATCTTAATTTCTCCATTTATTAAAAAAAATAAAAAATAAACCTACACTTAGTAAAACAACTCATTCGAGCCAAGATATAACAGTTTGATGGTGCTGTTATACCGAGCACTAATACACAGGCACTGTGTATATTTGGTAAAGGGACTTCAGTAGCAAAAAGTATATTTTTCAGTAGAAGATGCTATGCATTTCAGAAGTGTCCACTTTATGTCATTGCATCTCGGAAACTGTACATTGCAAAGGGGGGAGTCAAGTCATCCAGCTAAACTCTCATGGACTTTAATGGCAGGTCTGGACCTTTGCGAGAATAGACTCTAAGACTTTAGGGAGTTGCTTTCTAATGTCAAATACATGAAGTATACCAATGCATATTGTAGCACAGCTGGTGGGGTTTTTTCCAGATACTTTGGCCACATGGTGATCTCACTTCATGGATTTTCTGTGAATTTATACCAGTGTAACTGAGATCACAATCTGACCCACTGAATTTGAGTCTTCTCTCGCTAGGATTGGTTATACACATTGGGCTAGATTGCCTACAATGGTGAAATCTGCTCATTGCAGAAGGAGGGCTAGGTTATTAGGGAGTTAGTTTGGCTCTGTGATTCTCTGTCCTGAACAGCTCTATCCTCAGCATAGATTAGAGAAGCCATTGTGGCTGATCAATTTATGCCAGCTGGCAATGGTCTCTAAGGGACTATCTACTAACTGAGAACTGCAAGAGTTCTGACTTGTTACACTTCTGACACTGATCCACTCCTTATACTGGGGTTAAAGAGGTAATACAGGATCTGGCTATATCAGCGTTCCACCAGATAAGAACACCATCCTGTGAAAGGGAATTCTCAGGGTGCTATCAAGAGGAGAATCAGGCCCACTGTGAAAATAATGGGTAATAATCTGCGTTCTGTAATTTAAGACTTTATTTTTTTTAACTTGGCTTTCATTATACTGAACTTTATATGGGTGATTCCCCCACACACACACAAAAGAGAAGCTCGGTGATTTTGGGTGCTAGTAGAAAGAGGGAGGTAATTAATAAAAGCCAAGAAATGAGAGTATATTCTCCTTTAAGTATGAGTGTGTATGAATGGGAGTTACTCTGTCGTGTCAAGGGGAGAATAGATTAAGCATTTTGGAATGCACAACCCGAGGGATAGTTAATCCTGTTCTTGACAATAGCGAATGTGATACGTACAAATGAGGGGAAGCATTATGCATGATTTTCCTCATTTTACATACAGAACAATATCTTATTTTCCAGCTTCTAATTCACATCTTCATTAAGTAAAACTGCTCTAAGTCTAGCTGTAACATGCTTTAGATCTGCAATAGGACTGGCATCTACACAGTGGTACCTCCATGTTTAAAACAAAAAAAAAATTGATGATGGGCATTGTGTAGGAGAGGGAAATAAAAGGGATAAACAGTGAGGCTGCAAAGTTTGCAGACAATACACAACAACTCAAGATAGTTATAATAGAAGGAGATATCCTATCTCCTAGAACTGGAAAGTCATTGAGTCCAGCCCCCTGCTTTCACTAGTAGGACCAAGTATTGATTTTGCCCCAGATCCCTAAGTGGCCCCCTCAAGGATTGAACTCACAACCCTGGGTTTAGATGACTAATGCTCAAACCACTGAGCTCTCCCTCCCCCCAAAGTGACAACGAAGAGTTATAAAGGGATCTCACTAAACTGGGCAGCAAAATGCAGATGAAATTCAATGCTGATCAAAGCAAAATAATCCCCACTGGAAAACATAATCACAACTATGCATACAAATGACGGAATCTAAATAAGCTGTTACCACTCATGAAAAAGACCTTTGAGTCATTGGAAGAGTTCTCTGAAAATATCTGCTCGATGTGCAGTGGTAGTCAAAAGAGTTAACAGAATGTTAGAAACCATTAAAAGAGAGAGATAATAAAACAGAAAATATGATAATGCCACTATATCAATCCATTGTATGCCCACACCTTGAATACGTCATGCAGTTCTGGTCACCCTGTCTCAAAAAAGATATAGTAGAATTAAAAAAAAAAATACAGAGTAGGGCAACAAAAGTAGGGGTCTAGAACAGCTTCTGTATGAGGAGAGATTAAAAAGACTGGGATTGTACATTTTAGAAAACAGACAACTAAGGGGGATATGCTAGAGGTCCATAAAATCATGACTGGTGTGGAGAAAGTGAATAAGGAAGCATTAGTTACCCCTTCACATAACACAAGAACAAGGGTCACCCAATGAAATTAATAGGCAGCAGGTTTAAAAGAAACATAAGAAAATACTTCTTCACACAATGCACAGTCAGCCTGTGGAATTTATTGCCAAGGGGTATTGTGAAGGCCCAAACTATAATAGGGTTCAAAAACAAACTAGATGCGTTCATGGAGAATGGGTTCATCAATGACTATTAGCCTCTGACTGAGGCCTGGTATACACCACTGGTTTTCAAACTTTTTTTCTGGTGACCTAGTTGAAGAAAATTGTTGATGCCCATGAACCAGCGGAGCTGGGGATGAGGGGTTTGGGGCATGGGAGGGGGCTCAGGGCTAGGGCAGAAGGTTGGGGTGCAGGGGTGAGGGCTGTGGGGTGGGGCTGCGAATGAGGGGTTCAGGGTGTGGGAGGGGGCTCTGGGCTGGGGCAGGGGGTTGGGGTGCAGGAGGGGGTCAAGGCTCTGGGCTGGGGGTTCAGGCTCTGGGGTGGGACCTGGGATGAGGGGGTTGGGGTGAAGGAAGGGGCTCCAGGTTGGGGTTGGGCTCAGGTCTGGGGCAGAGGATTGGGGCACGGGCTTGCCTCCAGTGGCTCACGGTCAGCAGCGCAGCTCATAGACTCATAGACTTTAAGGTCAGAAGGGACCAATATGGTCATCTAGTCAGACCTCCCGCATGATGCAGGCCACAAAAGCTGACCCCCCCACTTTCCCTTAACTCTGCTGTTGAAGTCTCCAGATCGTGATCTAAAGACTTCAAGTTGCAGAGAATCTTCCAGCTTGCGACCCCTGCCCTATGCTGCGGAGGAAGGCGAAAAACCTCCAGGGCCTCTGCCAATCTACCCTGGAGGAAAATTCCTTCCCGACCCCAAATATGGCGATCAGCAGAACCCCGAGCATACAGGCAAGATTCTCTAGCCAGACCCTCATTTTACCAGCGATGGCCGTTATTGCCTAATTGACTAAAATCACGTTATCCCATCAAACCATTCCCTCCATAAACTTATCTAGCCTAATCTTGAAGCCAGAGAGGTCTTTCGCCCCCACCGTTTCCCTCGGAAGGCTGTTCCAAAATTTCACCCCTCTGACGGTTAGAAACCTTCGTCTAATTTCAAGCCTAAATTTCCCCACGGCCAGTTTATATCCATTCGTTCTCGTGTCCACGTTAGTACTGAGCTGAAATAATTCCTCTCCCTCCCTGGTATTTATCCCTTTGATATATTTAAAGAGAGCAATCATATCCCCCCTCAGCCTTCTTTTGGTTAGGCTAAACAAACCAAGCTCCTCGAGTCTCCTTTCATAGGAAAGGTTTTCCATTCCTCGGATCATCCTAGTGGCCCTTCTCTGTACCCGTTCCAGTTTGAGTTCATCCTTTTTAAACATAGGAGACCAGAACTGCACACAGTACTCCAAGTGAGGTCTCACCAGCGCCTTGTATAACGGAAGCAGCACCTCCCTGTCCCTACTAGAAATACCTCGCCTTATGCATCCCAAGATTGCATTAGCTTTTTTCACAGCCACGTCGCATTGCCGACTCATAGTCATCCTGCGATCAACCAGGACTCCGAGGTCCTTCTCCTCCTCCGTCACTTCCAACCTATGCGTCCCTAGCTTATAACTGAAATTCTTGTTAGTCATCCCTAAATGCATCACCTTACACTTCTCACTATTAAATCTCATCCTATTATTATTACTCCAATTTACAAGGTCATCCAAGTCTCCCTGCAGAATATCCCGATCCTTCTCCGAATTGGCAATACCTCCCAACTTTGTGTCATCCGCAAACTTTATCAGCCCACTCCTACATTCGGTTCCGAGGTCAGTAATGAATAGATTAAATAAAATCGGACCCAAAACCGAACCTTGAGGAACCCCACTGGTGACCTCCCTTCAATCTGACAGTTCACCTTTCAGTACTACCCGCTGCAGTCTCCCCTTTAACCAGTTCCTTATCCACCTCTGGATTTTCCTATCGATCCCCATCTTTTCCAATTTAACCAATAATTCCTCATGCGGTACCGTATCAAACGCTTTACTAAAATCGAGGTATATTAGATCCACCGCATTTCCTTTATCTAGAAGGTCTGTTACTTTCTCAAAGAAGGAGATCAGGTTGGTTTGGCACGACCTGCCTTTCGTAAACCCATGTTGTAATTTGTCCCAATTGCCATTCACCTCAAGGTCCTTAACTACTTTCTCCTTCAAAAATTTTTCCAAGACCTTGCATACTACAGAAGTTAAACTAACAGGCCTGTAGTTACCCGGGTCACTTTTTTCCCCCTTCTTGAAAATAGGAACCACATTAGCTATTCTCCAGTCCAACGGTACCACCCCCGAGTTTACAGATTCATTAAAAATTATCGCCAAGGGGCTTGCAATGTCTCGCGCCAGTTCCTTCAATATTCTAGGATGAAGATCATCCGGTCCGCCCGATTTAGTCCCGTTTAGCTGGTCAAGTTTGGCTTCCACCTCTGATACTGTAATGTCAATCCCCCCTCCTTTATTCCCCTCTGTCCTACTCCCTCTATTCCTAAACCCTTCATTAGCCTTATTAAAGACCGATGCAAAATATTCATTTAGATATTGTGCCATGCCTAGATTATTCTTAATTTCCACTCCATCTACATTCTTCAGCGGTCCCACTTCCTCTTTCTTTGTTTTCTTCCTATTTATATGGCTATAAAACCTCTTACTATTGGATTTAATTCCCCTCGCGAGGTCCAACTCTACACGGCTTTTGGCCTTTCTCACCGCATCCCTACATGCTCTCACCTCAATAAGGTAGGTTTCCTTGCTGATCCCTCCCTTCTTCCATTCTCTGTACGCTTTCTGTTTTTTCTTAATCGCCCCTTTGAGACGCCCGCTCATCCAGCTAGGTCTAAATCTCCTGCCCACTAGCCGTTTTCCCTTTCTTGGGATACAGGCCTCGGACAGCTCGTGCAACTTCAGCTTGAAATAATCCCAGGCGTCATCTGCCTTTAGATCCCTAAGTATGTTAGCCCAATCCACTTCCCTAAGTAGTTGCCTTAATTTATTAAAGTTGGCCTTTTTGAAATCGTAAACCTTAGTCACAGTATTATTTCTGTTAATCCTTCCATTTAGTTTAAACCGAATTAGCTCATGGTCACTCGAGCCAAGGTTGTCCCCTACAACCATTTCCTCAACGAGGTCCTCACTACTCACCAGCACTAAATCTAAAATGGCATCCCCCCTCGTCGGTTCAGTTACTACTTGATGAAGGAATTCATCCGCTAGCACGTCTAGGAACATCTGAGCCCTATTATTGTTACTAGCATTTGTTCCCCAATCTATATCTGGGAAGTTAAAGTCCCCCATGATGACACAGTTCTTATCAGTTTTTACTTCCCTAAAAACATTAAGTAGTTCTCTGTCCGCATCCAGGCTAGATCCCGGCGGTCTATAGCACACCCCAAGCACTATCTCGGGGGAGGCTCTAGTAGTTCTTTTACCCAGTGTAATTATTGCCCATACAGACTCCGTCTTATCCATTCCATCACTTATTATTTCTTTACATTTTAGCTCATTATTGACATACAATGCCACTCCCCCACCTTTACCTTTTTTCTCTGCAGCTGGGGTGCAGAGGCAGGCTTCCCTCCTGTCCTGGCACCATGGACCGCGCTGTGCCCCGGAAGCGGACAGCAGGTCCGGCTCCTAGGCGGCAGGGCCAGCTCCAGGCACCAGCTTAACAAGCAGGTGCTTGGGGCGGCCAAGGGAGAGGGGCGGCACGTGCGGCAATTCGGGGGCAGCAGGTCCCTCACTCCCTCTAGGAGCGAAAGATCTGCCGCCGAACTGCCGCCGCTGATCACGGCTTTTTTTTCCCTTTTTTTTCCCCCCAATTGCCGCCGCCGGTCGCGATTGCGATCGCGGCTTCTTTTTTTTTTTTCGCTTGGGGCGGCAGAAATGCTGGAGCCGGCCCTGCTAGGCGGCGGCGTGCAAGCGGCTCCACACAACTCTATCCCGCAGCACCGCCCCAGCCAATGGGAGTGCGGAGCCAGTGCTCGGAATGGGGCCAGCACACGGAGCCCCATGCCTCCCCCCCCCTACGAGCCGGACTTGCTGCTGGCCACTTCCAGGGTGCAGCGCGGTGTCAAAACAGGTAGGGACTATTGGTTTTTACTGGCCGGCCACCAGGGTCCCTGGGTGCTGAGCAAGGTGACCCAGTGCCTTGCATTCTGCGACCCAGTACTGTGTCATGACCCAAACTTTGAAAACCACTGTTCTACACTAAATAGTTAGATAAGGCAGCTTATGTCAACCTATTTATGTCAGTGTACACACTACAGCCGTGTCCAGCTGATGTAAGTGCCCTACTACATCAACATAATAACTCCACCTCCACAAGAGGTGTAGCCCAGTGTCTGTGTAGACACTATGTTACTTACCTTGGCTGTCTTTTCAATTTCCTGGCTCGGGCCTAGCAAGTCTAATTATGGGTGACAACTTCTGTGGTGCAAAGAGATCTCCAACAAGTCTTAAATTGGTGGGAGGGATAGCTCAGTGGTTTGAGCATTAGCCTGCTAAACCCAGGGTTGTGAGTTCAATCCTTGAGAGGGCCACTTAGGGATCTGGGGCAAAACCAGTACTTGGTCCTGCTAGTGAAGGCAAGGGACTCAACTTAATGACCTTTTCAAGGTCCCTTCCAGTTCTAGGAGATAGGATATCTTTATTTAATTAACATTCCTCATTGTGGGGGAGTTCTCAGTTGGTATAAAACCAATGTTATATTCTGATACTCCATCCTCCCCTCTGGCAGATGTGGCATAGGAGTAGTCTGGGGAGGGGAAGGGAGATAGAACTAGAAGGCAATAAGCCCCAGTAGGCCTGGACCAGTCAACAGAACATTTCCTTGGGGTTATCATAGCTGCTGTATGCTAGAATAGCTCTGGGGCTGCTCTAATTTACCATTGGGGCCAATTTTGTCCCAGGTCCACCCCAGGATTGGGGGAGGCAGAAAAGTGATTTAAAGTCACTTCTTTTATCCGCTTGTGCTGAGCATAAATTCAGGGAAGTTGCAGATATGGCACAAAGGGTGAATGTTATCATAGAGTTTCCTACTACTAAAACTATGTATGTTTTTAACTATTTACCCACTATTTAACAAGCAAATTAAAAAATGTCAAAATAAACATGTGCCTATATTAGAAGCAACTGCAATTACTTCGGGTTAATTATTGTCAAAATCAACACAAGCTAGCAAGGTGGCTATTAAACATTAGCCGGCGAGATATTTAACCATAAGGTTCGACAATAACAGAGAACATTATTTTCTTTTTTTTAAATTGCCAAAGCCTACAAATTTACTCAGAAACTATTGTCTAAACAATTACACAATAGTGTCGTTATTATTCAACATATGAAGATCAAATTGCATTCCTTCCTGGTGCTAAACGAAGCACGGTTTCTTCATAAGTAGTGCTGGTGACAGGTAAGGTTTGACAGGAATTGTCTTAATCCACCCCTGGGTAGAAAGAAAAGATACAGACTATCTAAAGTTGCTCTAATGGCTGCATGGCACCAGATGACAAAAGCACTTATAATCCAAGAGCTACCACCAAAGGTGATACAGAAATGACTAGTGGAAGTGTTGGCTCCTCAGATAACAAAGCATAATAATGAATTCAAAGCAAGATTTCTGACCAAAGAATGTTTCGAATATTGAATCTGTGGAACTCATCTCAACTGACTAGATTGTAAAGCCTTTGGGAAAGGGATTATGGTTGTTCAGTGCCTCGCATTATAGGGAACCATTCTGTACATATGGAAGTCAATAGAAAGCCTCTAATTGATTTCAATGGGGACTGGATCAGGTCTTCTGGTCAGAGTTTTCAGGTGTGGCATTCACAGCAGGAATACAAATAAATAATTGTCACCCACTGAACCTTTGCATTTCACTGAAAATTAGCTGATGCTGCAGAACATCACCCACATTAACTTCAAGATGTTAGATTTGAGGCACTTATTCAAACAAAACCCAAACTACCAAGCTTTGCATTTCCACCATTTAGTAGTTCAGATGAGACTGAGCCAGAAAATTTCTGTCTGGATCAAGATTTTGAATACCCCATAATTTGGCCTGAAACAGCATTGTATTATAAACATAAGAGACAGCTGCAAACTTCAAGCATGGATCCAGGTTCAGAATCCAAGTTCAGCCATGTCAAGGTTCAGGGTTTGGCATTAAAAATTGTGATAATTATATAAGCTTTAAGACTGACTCTTCATATGTACCTCACGACCACCACCACCTTTCATGGAACATCAGCATTCCCTATCCCTCCAGAAATGTTTTGAATACAGTTCAAAGGGTAGGCAGAACTGCAGGATTGTTCTTATTTTATCGGAACCAGCTTCCCCATTTCTTTAGACAAAGGGATCAGGTAAACACCTGACAATTCGATCCTCTCCTACAAAACATTTTGGAATGAATGCATCAAAGGGCATTTACCCGAAAGAAAACTGCTGGGTAGACAGTGTCATGTCACAGTGCAGTCTGTGCGTCTAACACAGATTAGCTTAACAAGAGCATTAGCGTACACGGTTGCATTTGTGGAAATGTGTGCCAGCTGGCCACAATCATTCTTAATGCCCCAAGAAACTGGGTGAAGTAGCTTTGATAATTGGGTTTCGTTGTTCTCTCAAGGCCAAACCAGGCAGTCCTCCGATCTCATTCCTGTAGCCTTTCCTCAGGCAAAACTCCCATCAGGCCAACTCCTGCAAGATGCTGAGCAGACCTGGGTGACATGTTTTCACCAAAACTTTTTGGGGGGGAGGGGCTGAAGAATGCACATTTGGTTCACTAGAAATGTTTCACAAATTTGCATAGATTTTTGGCAAATTGTTTCAGTTGAAACAAAAAAAAATTGGAAATGTCAAAATGATTCATTATCAGAATGAAACAATTTGATTTTGGGGGCTAAAGTCACAAGGGTCTTTAGGCACCATTCACAAAACTGGAGGCGAGGCCCTTAAAACCTGTAGACCACTGGTTAGCACATTCATGTAGGACAGGCATGTCTGAATTGCTGCTCTGGAACAGGGTTTTGAGCTAAGGCACTCCCTCACCAGACATGTACCCTCACCACCAGGCTTAGGAGATTCTCAGTTACGACTCCCACAATCTCTCCCCGTGAAGCTTTTCCACTTTGTGTAAATACATATTTATTGGAACAGGGACTTGAAACCTGGTGTCCTCCCTCCCCCCCACACACAATGGGGTGACCTAACCTTTGGATTAGAAAGCCATTCCCAGTCACTTTTTCCGATCCAATGACTATTCAAGTATTATATGAAGTGGAACAGCTTCACCAGGAGAGATTGAGAGAGGGCCTGTCCTAGAAAACCCAATAGTCTGATGATTAGCAGAAGACCTGGATTTAAGTCCATGCTGCAATTATGTAGGGATTTCGATGGGGTCCTCCGGGTGAGTATTTTAACCACTGGGCTAAAGGTTATAAGGGGGGAGGGATCCTCCTCCTTGGTTTTTGTGCATCTAGCCCTTCATTTTCTTTTTTAAAAGGTTAAAAATACCCCAAAATGAAACAAAATGTTCCATTTCGGGACAAATGTTCTAACTGGAATGTAGGCTGGGACCTGATTCTCCATAGCCTGACACCTTGAGCAGTCATCTGTGCAAAGCTGATTGGAAAACACAACTTATTCAGCCAGTTCATGCTCATTTGCACATGGGTAAATGCCTACGCAAGGTGCAAGGCTGTAGAGAATTAGGCCCCAAGTTCACTAGAAAGATACTAACAGGGGGTTTGGTGCTGGCTTCTGTAAGTCCATGGGAGTTGTGGGTGCTCAGCAGATCCCGTGATAGTGCCCTATGGTTCCCAAGTACACTCCAGAGCTAGGATCTTTCAGCGTAAGAGATTCCATGAGTATTCGTTGATCCCACAGATGAGCTTATTTATCCCTTCCCCTTGCTAACATGAACTGACACTGTTTGAAATGTGGCTGCTATGGGTTCTTATTTCACCAGTGTAATGAAAGTCCACTTTGACCCCAGTCGTAAATATGCTACATATAAATGCAAGCCAGGAACAAAAATCTATGCTGACTAAATAAAGCCCAGAAGAAGCTTTTAAGCAGCATATGTTTTTTAAAAAGGCTTTGCAGAAGTCTTGAATGTGCATCTCTGTCTGCAGTGCTTTTTAACTGCAGACCTCAGTTCAATCATGAGACCACCTGCCCACGTAAGAGATGGAAAATGTTAAGGACTATTGAACACTCTGCAAATTTTCACAGAGGATCAGCAAAAAGTTATTTAGCACAGGTGTTTAACAACGATCCATCAGGGAAACTCATGGCGTTCAATGGTCCTCAGACTCATGCTCCCACCTGAGCAGTGGTCTAATGTTAGCAAACTAGGCTGCAACAGGAATCCCGGAGGAATTTTGTCAGGTTCCAAAACTGCTCCAGGGCTTTTCTTACTCTGCGAGGTGCAACCACGCTCATTGCCAAGAAGCCACAGGTAGGTGCCACGTGAGCAGGGGCGTAATGTGAGATTATAAAATGCTTTAAGTTTAGCTCTCCTGGAACTGGAAGCAGCCTCATGAACAGTTTTAATCAACAAGCAGAGCTGAGCGTTTGTGGCCTGGAGTATGACAGAAGCATCCCGTAATTCATGGGAGTCATGAATTACCTTCTGGTGCAGGAGGTGGATATTGCCCTCTGGATGCATTAATCGGGCCCCTGTGGCAGAATAAGATCCTGCAGAGTTAGAGGGCCTAATTCACATTTTAATATGGAAGCTGAGATCTTCAGAGCAACCTGGAAGATTTGGGCACCCAGATGAGAAATGGGCACCAAAGTTCCTTAGCCAGCTTTGAAAATCACAATCAGCATCTAGATCAAATGGGTGTGATGCAGGGAGTGGTTTGTCATGTTAAAACAGCAGTAATGAGCTTCACAAAGCGCATCAGTTTTGCATTATATGGTTCCTGCAAATATTCCTTTGGTTTTGACCCCTGATGTTTGTGTCTCTGAGATTCATTTTATGTTTCAGCTATGAACAAATCCCAAACCTTGAAACTCAGCAGAAACTATTGGGTCTCCTCCAGGTTTGTGAGGAAAGGGAGGCTGGTGCTGTGGTTAAGGCAATGGATTCTGATTAACAAGGTCTTTGTTCTGTTCCCTGCTATGCTACAGCTTTTCCATATGATCTTAGGCAAGTCACTTTGACTCTGTATAGATAGAACCCTGTTGAAGTCAATGGACTCAGAATGGGTTCAGAGGTCCATGTGGGCAGAGAGGTCTGCTTGTACACAGTTAGTTGCAGGACAGGACCTTTCAAACGAAGCATTTTGCAATAAGAAACTATAATTACCATAATGCACCGTGGCAGGGCAGCCACAGGAAGAGACCACAGTGTATCATGGCACATGTAGTTCGGCCATGGAGAAAGGCCCATAAGAGTTATTGGGGACACAAGGGATCCAGAACTACAAATCCCACAAGGCACTATGCTAGCTCAGGCAGATGGAGACATTACTACTGATTAGAAATTAAACATTTAGTTGCTGGTTGACAACTAAACCATAAAGTTTTTATCCGGGAAATGTCAAAATGTTTCCTTTTGATCATTTCAATCTACATTTTTTTGGCATTTTTATTCCATGAAAATGTGACATTTGGACTTTTTATCCTAATTCAGGATGAAAATAAGTGCTAAAATATCCAAATTTCCTGCAGGATGGAATTTCTGTTTTCTTTCAATCTTCTTCTGTCTTTGTTCCCTAGCTATACAATGCAGACAATAATATTTCCCTACCTCAGAGAGTTATTTTGAGAATAAATTCTTTCATGTCTGTGAGGCATTCAGACACTATGATGAGCACCAATAGTAAATAAAATCACACACAAAACAGTGAATTTGACCCCAATCTATAAACTGATCTACACAGTTACTCAAAACTGGACCTAGGTTGGACCAAAAGATTTGTGACACTTAGCAATCTTTTTGGCGAATATGGTTTGAGTTTAAAGTTTGTGATGAAATGTGAAACCAGCTGAGTATTGCCTGGTTTTAGTCTTCCCTGGTGTGAACTTTCACCTGGTGTTCAAGTTCTGCCAAGGTTTAAGCATCTGGCAGTGTATATTGGCGACTTTAGTAGCCAACTTAATTCCACCATTGTTGTATCCACCACGCAAGATATTAACAAACTTTAACAGAACTTTATTTACAGCGGAAGTCTCTTTTCCAAGCTGTAGCTGCACACTCTGTAACTCTCCCAGCATCCTCAACTCCTCCCCCTCCTTCCTGTTTCCTGTCCTTTCAGACTCCCAACAGCCAGTGCTCCCAGTTCTAATAATACAAGCAGCATCTAAACACCACAACCATGCATATTATTTCAGGCAAACTTAAATCTACCCCTCTACCATGGTTACCAGTTCTCTGCAATATTGGTCCACCCAGTGTTCACAGAGAGGAAAGCATAGCAAAACATGTGATGAAATTGCATGATATGCCACCACATGATCGTCTGCCCTCACGGCGCCTACTGTGGATAAGTTTAGCAGGTAAGGGATTTATGGTAGAAGATGCGTGGTGAGCTTCATGATCTGCAGAGAAAGTGACAGATAATTATCTTGTCTCAGACCCCATTCAACATCAACCCAGGTTTGATTTACCATGAAGGCAATGGAGCCTTCTCATTGTTGAGGAATGCAAAATGACTCAACTTTCTGGAGGTATCGTGCCTTGAACATTGTTGATAAGAATGCGGTGGCTTGGCTTGACTGGATTGCATATGCCAAATAAATAATAATAATAACTTGGTTTTAAAAATAATTACCCCTCCAAACCTGCAACCTTCCCTTCAACTGATTCTGAACTGAACTTGTTTGGCAGTATGGAAAAGTTCAGTTAAGTATTATCCAGTCAAGGGAGGGGCAATTTGGTCCGTTAGCTCAAGCAATAGCAGTCCACGCCTTTAGACTCACCTGTTGCGAGTTGAGTCCCTGCATAACTCACAACAAGGTAGTTGTCTGTCTCATTCACACAGATAGGGAAGTGAATTTGGAAAAACAAACACACAAACAAACCAAAACAATCCTTTCTAAATCAAAAGATAGGTCTGTTGTTTGTGATCTGGGCAAAAAGATATGAGGTTTGGGAGGTCTGTGGCATCCTGTTTGATATCAACCAGTTGACTGATTCTCAGTGCAATCTCAGGAGATATTGATTTTCCTAAAGAAGTGGCAATTGTCTTATGGTGTATCTGTGTACGTAATATCAATCTCATGTTTATTTAAACGTGTAAAGATTTTATTATTTACATTTAAATATTTATAACATTTCTGCACAAGCAGCCAAAAAAAAGTTCATCTCTGCCCTTTAGGAGCTAAGCAATTTCATTTTACCAGGTAGACTTTATTCTGTCTAAATAATTGACATTGTGGAAAGGATGCCTGAATTTATCACTGTCTTGATACTATTTATATAATTCCCTAAATGAAGGAGAGTAATGAACTAACAATCTGACCAGTCTGTCCCTGGGAAAGGGAGTGGTGAGAAAATAATGAAGACAATAATATTCAATTCAATTATAACTTGGTTATTGCAGCCTTTACTAATCAAATCTATGTCAGTGTTTTTGGTTTCACCAAGATGGTGCTAGATGTGAGAAGACTGAGATTTTTTTCTTGACATTATGTGTAGAGTGCATAGCAGCTGTATCTTCTGGTGCAGCAATACTATCCTAAGAATTACTTTGCATAGATGAAGGGTTTTAAATGTTATTCCTCACACAGGGTTCTGAATTGACATTGAAGAGTCACATTGAGGTTTTCATTGGTTTTTTCCTGCTTAGATTTCTGCTGCCTTTGAGTTTTGATACACAAGAGCAAAAATAGTCTTAAGACATATGCAAGCTACTCTCGGCTTCAGTGTGTGATTTGTTTATTCTGCATCCAAGTTACTTAGATTGTAAGGCCACCTTCCTCTCATGTTGTAGGGTTCAGAAGACAATATTTGTTTTCCTGGGTTGCTCCTCCTAGTTTTCATTGCGTTTCAGGTTTGAAGGAACTAACTAGCTAACCCATCAACTCCAAACAAAATTCTGCCCAAAATATTGATTTCCACCTCATTTTGTGTTGAAACCATGCAAAACCATAACAGCCATATTGGGTCAGACCAATGGTCCATCTAGTTCAGCATCCTATCTTCTGACAGTGGCCAATGCCAGGTGATTCAGAGGGAATGAATAGAACATGCAATCATGAAGTGATCCATCCCTTGTCGTCCACTCCCAGTTTCTGGCGAACAGAGGCTAGGAGCACTCAGGGCATGGTATTGTGTCCCTGCCCATCCTGGCTAATAGCCATTGATAGACCTATCTTCCATGAATATATCTAGCTCTTCTTTGAACCTTGTTATAGTCTTGGCCTTCACAATATCCCCTGGCAAAGAGTTCCACAGGTTGACGGTGCCTTGTGTGAAGAAGTTCTTCCTTTTGTTTATTTTAAACCTGCCGCCTATTAATTTCATGGGGTGAGCCTCATTCTTATGTTATGTTAAGGGGTAAATAATGCTTCCTTATTTATTTTCTTCACACTATTCATGATTTCATAGACCTCTATCATATTTCCCCTAAATTGTCTCTTTTCCAAGATGAAAAGTCCCGGTCTTTTTAATCTCTCCTCATATGGAAGCTGTTCCATACCCCTAATCATTTTAGTTGCCCTTCTCTGTACCTTTTCCAATTCTAATATATCTTTTTTGAGATGGGGCATCCGGATCTGCAGACAGTATTCAAGATGTGGGTGTACCATGGATTTATATTGTGGCATTATGATATTTTCTGTCTTATCTATCCTTTTCGTAATGATTCCTAATATCCTATTAGCTTTTTTGACTGCCACTGCACATTGAGTGGAAGTTATCAGAGAACTGTCCACAATGACTCCAAGATCTCTTTCTTGAGTGGTAACAGCTAATTTAGACCCCATCATTCCATACTGGAATTATGCTTTCCAATGTGCATTACTTTGCATTTATCAACATTAAATTTCATCTGCCATTTTGTCACCACAAGTTTCATGTGCATGCAGCTTGACACATATGCAGATCAAAACACTGGATTCAGACACCCATGATATATGTGATGTTCAGAATCTAGGGAATCAGATCTGAAGTTTTTAGGCCCATCTCTAGTTTCTACACAGAACTACTGATTGGCCCAGGTCTCCTCAAAATATTTGCAAATTTTAGTGATTTTTTCATAGATTTTAAGGCCAGAAGGGACCATTGGGGTCATCTACTCTTATTTCCTGAACAACATAGGCCATGGGTTAATTTGAATTAATTCATGCTTTATGTCCAATAGCTGTGGCTGAACCAGTGTGCATCTTTTAGAAAGACAGCCAATCTTCATTTAAAGCTTTCCACTGATGGAGAATCCACCACAACCCTTGGTAAACTGGTTTGAATGACGGTAAGTTTTCAATCAAACTGCAGAGTTTCAAGTCCACAATGAAACCAAGTGGGCTTTTGTATTGATTCAGTTCTCCAAAAACTATATCACATAAACCGGTCCCTGATACAGCAAAGCATTTGGGACCAGATTCTCAAATGTATTTAGGCACCTAACTCCCTTTGTCTGGGCCTTAGGCCCTATCCTACCATTCATAGCACATGAGTTGCTGTGGCTACATGGAGCGCCATTGTCTTCATCAGGGGTGCCTGCAGGCACAGCTGTCTGCTCATCTGCAAGAACTGCAGCATCGGGGCCTTACACATGTACCTAACTTCTACTGTGTGTATTTCTGTTGAAGATGATGAGACTACTCACATGCTTAAAATGACACGTGTGCTTAAATGCTTTGCTGGATCAGGGCTTAAGACAGAAAGGAGAAATAATCCTCAGCTGAGAAAAAGCCTCTTTTCAGTCTTCTTGTTCCACTCTGCCACTGCTTTTGGTCTATATAATCAGCTAATGAGATTTCCAGCTCTCCAGGCAACGAGACAAGTTATGCTGTGAGAAGAGCTGTTCCTAGATTCATTGAGATGCATTCATATACTATTAAGAAATATTTTACAGTGCAGTGCATTTAAACAAATATTAAATTCACACAATTGTTAATCAGTGTGCCATCTGGAAACATTTGAAAGTTTAGACTCTTAATTGCCTGAATCTCATAAATGTTCAAAATTGTTGCATACTACGGGCTATCATGCATTTAGGACTTTTTACTGTATAAATACACGTAATTAAAACCTGAGCTATGAACACCTTCTAGCAGCTGTTGTGAGAGCCATAACCATCTTTCCTATTAATCTTCAGGGATTTAAAGTATGTGATGCTCAGCATCAGGGTCAGCGACATGCCTCTACATTTGAATCCCACCATTTGACGAAGCATCAGCATTCTTTTTCTAAATTCTTTCATGTGACTGACAGCTTCATCCATTTCTTCCCCAGGCCACTCTTTAAATTCCTTTGTACTTGTAGAAGCAAGTTTGCTGGCTCAAGAATTTTGTCTTAACTCTGCCTCTAAGACTTGTCAACGGCAAATTAGAACACGAAATTCTAATTTATGTTTCAAAGGCGCCTATGGTAGTAAGAGGAACTATTTTTATTTACTTTTTTTTTAAGTGTCAAATCAAAGACCCCTATAATTATATGATTTCAGTAGGTGTCATATTATATTGACTTTGGGGTGGGTAAGACTGGTAAGGTCAAGTGAAATACGCAAAGGACTCTTATCCATGGGAAATGTTACTCACAAAATTAACCATCTCAGTAAGGAAATAGAAATATCTACAACAAAACCCAACGAGGGCTATAGACACCCTAACACAGGAATCCTAGAACACAGAGATGGAAAAAGCCTTTTGGGGTAGGACATCCTGTTCACCCACTCCAGTCAATGCAGGATTCTGTCCGGTCATCATACATTCAAGAGTTTTTGACCAGTCTAGGTTTACAGGATTCAAGTGGTGGAGCTTCTCCTGCCATGCTCCTTGTCCAAATGTTAACAGCTGTTTTCAGTAACAGCACTGATGTTGTTTTCTGCTGTATAGCGTAAATATTGAGGCTACTCAGTAATGGAGTACACCAACCTCCTAAGGTGCCAATAGCATGCTAAGTGTATTGTGGCACAGAGGCAAGCAAAGCAGGTGTTTCAGCACGTAGGCCTTGTAGACATTGGTTAGCCCTGGTGGTTCCCAATAACCATTCAGACAAATGGCTAAGAGGAAAAGGTCTTTTCCTAGAGCTGGCAGGAAAGGGATAGGTTGTTAAGACACTAGGGGCAGAGGCTCAAACAGTTACAGTTCAATAGCAGTTCTTGTTTGGGTCCCTGGGGCAGTCCAGTCTAGAGTCAGGGCTCTTTAAGCCTAGTGTGTGGGGTGCCCTCTCCAGTCTAGTCTCTATTTAAGCAAACACGTTTCCAGGCCAGGCTCATTTAGTGCCTTTCATTGGGGCTCCTCTACATTGGCTCCCTGCCCAGCTGCTGCTGATCCCTCAGAAGTCCCACACAGGCCTGCACCCGGCTGTAGCATCTGGCAATCACAGCCTATTCCACACATGGCTCTGCCTACAGTTTCTGGGGAATCTTTTCTGCATCCATCTTCGCTGCAGCTCCTGGCTTGTCACGTGCCACCACTTCATAAAATAGAGTCCAGACACTTCCTACTTCAGGGCCTTTCTCCTTATCTTGCCAGCATGAAGGAGATGTGCAGTGTTACTAAGAGGAGTTGAAGTCCCCTGCTTAGGGGGTCCATCACTACAGCAAATACACTCTATACTTCATCACCACTCACAAACTCATATTGTGGGGCCCAATCTACTCTCAGCTACACTAGGAGTAACTCCTGTTTTCATTGATCTATGCATCAGTCTCATGATCCTTCAAAGTCAAGCTGGAAGGGCATATCAAGTGGGGTCCCACAGGGATCAGTCCTGGGTCTGGTTCTGTTCAATATCTTCATCAATGATTTAGATAATGGCATAGAGAGTACACTTATAAAGTTTGAGGACCATACCAAACTGGGAGCTGTTGCAAGTGCTTTGGAGGATAGGATTAAAATTCAAAATGATCTGGATAAATGGTCTGAAGTAAATAGGATGAAATTCAATAAGGACAAATGTAAAGCACTCCACTTAGGAAGGAAAAATCAATTGCGCACATCCAAAATGGGAAATGACTGCCTAGAAAGAAATACTGCAGTAAGAGATCTAGGGGTCATAATGGATCACAAGCTAAATATAAGTCAACAGTGTAATACTGTTGCAACAAAAAGCAAACGTTCTGGGCTGTATTAGAAGAAGTGTTGTAAACAAGACACAAGTAATTATTCTTCCGCTCTACTCCACGCTGATTAGGCCTCAACTGGAGTATTGTGTCCAGTTCTGGGTGCCACATTTCAGTAAAGATGTACACAAATTGGAGAAAATCCAGAGAAGGCAATAAAAATGATTAAAGGTCTAGAAAACATGCACTATGAGGGAAGATTGAAAAATTGTAGTTTGTTTAGTCTGGAGAAGGCAAGACTGAGAGGGGACATGATAACAGTTTTCAATTACATAAAACGTTGTTACAAGGAGGACTGAGAAAAATTGTTCTCTTTAACTTCTGAGGATAGGACAAGAAGCAATGGGCTTAAATTGCAGCAAGGGTGATTTAGGTTGGACAATAGGAAAAACTTCCTAACTGTCAAGGTGGTTAAGCACTGGAATAAATTGCCTAGGGAGATGGTGGAACCTCCATCATTGGAGATGTTTAAGAGCAGGTTAGACAAAAACCTGTTAGGGATGGTCTAGATCAGTGTTTCCCAAACTTGGGATGCCGCTTGTGTAGGGAAAGCCCCTGGCAGGCCCGGCTCACCACGGGCTTTCCCTACACAAGCAGCATCCCAAGTTTGGGAAACACTGGTCTAGATAATACTTAGTCCTGCCTTGAGTGCAGGGGACTGGACTAGATGACCTCTCGAGGTCTTTTCCAGTCCTATGATTCTATGAACTACTGGCACTTGCTGGTGGCCTGCAGAGAGCTGTCTGCAAACATAGTCCTGGCTCCAGCCCATTGTATCCATCTACTAAACTGTATTAAGGATCAGCTAAATATTTTCCTCATGTTATTTTTCCACAGAAAAAGTTGCAACTGTTGCCATAGGAATGTTGTGCAGTCAGGAAGGAAAGGTGTTCCATGTGGTCATGAAAGGGACAGTAGGTGCACCATGTGATTGCATGAGGGAGGGGAGTTTGCCTGTATGGTCACCAATGAGAGAGAGGATGTCTATAGAAATGACAATGGGACATGGAGGTATTCAAGAGACAATCTCCCTATTAAGAGTCCTCTCTATGAACAAAGTTAGAGAACCCCGTTTCCAACAGATCCCTGCCAGCTGTTTTGCCCTGCCCCCTCCCAACCACAGACCCCCCAGGGGAGGAGACTTCCAGGGGCTAGGTGGAAGCATGCTGTGGAAGTAGCTTGTCAGTAATAAGATCCTGCAGCTGCACCAGCTCAGCCTCCTGGCAGGCTAGTGAGCACAGCTGGTCTGCATCATCTAGGCCACCTGATGGAATGCCCTGCCATCATGGCTGAGGAAGTAAGCAGGTTTGCTTTTAAGCCCAGCAGTAGCAACAGTTCAGCTGCTGCTCAAAGCATTTGTCTGTGGTTGTGATAACTCCTGCCTTGCCCACCCTGGGTAACTTGGTCCTGATTCTTGGCTCTGATCCTTGGCTCTGGTGCCTGGCCTCTGACTAAGGGGACCCCTGCTTTAGCCACTAGGCCTGTCCACCTAAGTCCTGGTCCCTAACAGAGCTCTTTTCTATGGGCTGGTCACTGACTCCCAAAGAGTTACTCTGAATTTGAAGGAGACTAGAATTTGGCCCATCATTTTCAGGCAAAAATTACCATTCTGTAGGACCAAAACTACCCCTCTGCTGCTTTGAGTGGAAGGGAGACGGCGTGCCTGGCTCAGTGGGGCGGCATGGAAGTAAGGAGGCCTGTGGCAGGGTCCTCTCTTTCCCCCCAGTCCCATGGACGCTCTTCCAGTAGGTTTCTGCCTCAGAAGGTTTGGAGAGGGCTGGAAGGTATCCACTAGGGAAAACTGGAACAAGGTTCTATGGCCAGGGTCTACAGTGACTTGCCCGGATTTCCCACCCCCCCCCCATCCCACTGTGAAATGTGGTCGCCCTGGGTAGCTTTCAGTGGCAGCTCTGGCAATGTACTTGGAAACTGTACTGTCCAAGGAGCACATGGAAGGGGTGGGAAGGGGACAGCAGTGTAGATAGAAGACATTTTCTGCCTGGATTGCCTGTTACCTCTGGCAGCCTTCCTAAGACTCACACATACAGGGGAATGGAACAACTAATCTCTTCTGCGGGAAGGAGTGGGGAACAGATCTGCTCACCTGCATGAAGAATCCAAAGGAAACCGTGAATTGAAACCTTATTCCCTTTCCAACAGTAGCTTGTGTAAGGGAGAATGGGGCCCAAAGCATTTTCCTTCTGGGCAAGGTGTAGACAGTTCTACTCTGGACATCGTTGGAAACATGCAAAGGAAGGGGAAAAAATAGAGCTGTAAAGCAGTGTTTCTGTGGCACAGCTGACAGAGCATAATGCAAGTAGGGCTTCCATACCTTTGGGTTATGAAATGAGATAGACAGGGCCTGATTTATGAGTGTTAAACAGAAAGAAAAGTGCTGGTTTAGCAGGAATGGAAAATTCCCACCAGTTGAGTCATGCAGGTTTTTGTGAGCACAGAACCAGTTTACAAAATCAGGGGTAGAGAAGGAAGATCACAGGTATATTTAATATCCAGAGGCCCATCCTCCCTTCAACTTCCATGCAGTGTTTTTTCACAGGGGCTGAAATTCTGGGTTATTGGGGATCTATTCCCTGCCACTGGTTCACTCTTTGACCTCAGGCAAGTCAAAAGCTCTCTCTGTTTATCCAAAGCATCGAGCAGTTATTGACAAGCTTTGCTTAATTTTGACACACTCACATGCTACAAGCTCAAAAGCTTGACCTGCACTCAAACATCGTTGCTTGCGTATTGAAGAGGAAGGGTGATTTTGTGGCTATGGTGCTAGCTTTGGACTAAAGAGATCTTGCTTTAACTGGCTGTGCTTCAGTCTTCCTGCATGCCTGGGGCATCTCTCTCTCTTGGTGTCTTAGTTGCCCATCTGTAAAATGGAGGTAAATGCTTCTATTTTGTCTATTTCAGCTTTAAGAGCTGTGGGGCAGGGACTGGTTCATATTTTCTACAGTGCCTGGCATAATAGGACCTCTGTCACTACTGTAATACAATGTTGATAGTTCTAGTGAGACACTACAAAAAGGAAAAGGAGCAGGCAGTGGGGTGGGGAGGGATGGAGAGAATCTAATCCAGTGGTGGGGGATCAGAGGGGGAAATGGAGAAATTTGGGAGAAGAGAGAAACTGTGGGGGTGGGGAAGGGGAAGGGGAGAAAGTAAGAACCTTATGGAAAAAGCTGTAAATACCCTTGAATATAGAGTACCCATTTATTTACTTGGGGGCAGATCCTGTGCTGAGGGTGGTGTGCAATCTTATTGCCCTGGCGAAGCAGAATGCCTCTGAAAGTGCCCTGCATCCAGTGGCAGTGCATCTGCTGCTACATTCTGTCAGAGGTGCAGTATAAGCCATTGCCACCCAAAGCACCCCAACCAGATATGTTAGCTGGGTTTCTTGCAGACAGGCCATGGTCTCACTTTCTCCCTCCCCACGCTCCTGTGGAGTGACTTGCAGCCCAGAGGGTGCATGAAGGAAGCAGGACAGAGACTCTGGTTGCGTGCTCCTGCTGCATGGACAGTGCTGTCCCTATGCACGCTCGCAATAGAAGGGCACAAACTAGACCTAGGACATAGCAACGGGACCTCAAAAATATTTAGGCATCTAAGTCCCATTGAAATCAATGGGAGCTAAGTGCTGAAATACCTTTGAGGATCTGGGCCTGGGTGTCTTATGTCTTTCAAAAGGATCCTTTGCGGAAGAGCAACTGTGATTTCCACTGAGGTTAATTAGGTTCATACATTCCTAACGGATGGAGTATTGAATAGATCTCACAGTGTGGTAAGGATGATGTTAGCTTCCCAATGGCTTGCCTTCAAATGACCCCGTACTCCAGCTCTGTGACTCTTTCTTAAAGTCGACAGAATATCCTTGTTTCCTGCAACGTTTTTTTCTGCATTTAGAAACAATCTGCATCTGAGCAGGATCAACGTAGATGAAGAGGAATTTAAAACATATTTGCCCCGTGAAATTTAAGAACTTGATAAGGGGCACAGTGAAGCCAATGCTACAGCTCCTGCTGTTTTTAATGGGAGCAGAGCTGACTCCAACAGAAGCCCTGTCTCCCTTTATGATGTACTGTATGCAAATGAACAACCGTTTGCTGCTTTGGGCCCTAACGTGTGACATTCACTACTTTTCCATATACTGCTCATTATAAAAAAAAAAAACTTATTTTTTTCCATTTTGTTATTAATATTTGTATAACAGTAGACCCAGAGGCCCCAGCTGAGATTAGGACCCTGTTGTATTAGGGACTGAATATATATGTTAAGAAACAGCCTTTGCCCCAAAGAGTTTACAATCTAAATAGAGCAGACAAATGGTGGGAGAGGAACAGCAGAACAGACAGGTTGGGGAGGGATAGCTCAGTGGTTTGAGCATTGGCCTGCTAAACCCAGGGCTGTGAGTTGAGGGGGCCATTTAGGGATCTGGGGCAAAATCTGTAGGGAGGGCATTTGGTCCTGCTGTGAAGGCAGGGGACTGGACTTGATGACCTTTCCAAGGTCCCTTCTAGCTCTATGAGATAGGTATATCTCCATATCATTGCAACTGACTTGCCCAAGGACAATGCAGAGATATGAGAACCCAGGTCTCCCAAATACCTCTCCACTGTCCTATTCCCTGGACCACACTGCCTAAATCCCTGCTGAATCAGCATCTCCAAACCAATCTACGCTCTCATACATTTGAGATTGCAGCAGTGAACACCATGCCTCTCGGGTGGACCTGATTTTACACTGCCATGCCCCCAGCCCTCTAGTATTTGCTGCTAGCCAGGCCTTGGAGCCTGGATTTCTGGTCTGACATCTTGACATCAAGTTGTGCTTGAGATGTTTGTCTTCTAGTGTTTTGACAGTGCAACATCACGATGGGAACATCACAAAGTGATGGCTTTGACTCCATTCAATGATGAAGTAGCCCTCAAGATGTGCAAAGTTGAAGAGGACTTCCCTAAAGCACCCTATCTGAGCCAAGAAAAGGAGTTTCAGACTCCTAGCATAGGTCAATTTGTTGAGAACGACAGGCTATTGAAGTCTATGGGACTCTTTCCAATGACTTAAAGGAGTGATGGACCGACCCAAGAGGCAGTATTTGGATGCAGATCTTGTATAGATTTAGTGTTCAGTTTTGAAGGCAAATCAGGGTTCGGGGATTCTGGTTTGGATTTGACAACACTGACATGAGATTTCTGCTTTTTTAGGGCTGAAGTCTCATGAGATCAGCTGATCTCAGAAGCTTTCCATACGCTTGGGCTGAACTCTTGCCAGAATAGTATTTGTAGCAATATTTCAGGCACTTGCCAATGAGAACTGGAAAGTCAGGTTACTTTCATGATTGGCTCTCACCATAGGTGCATCTCTACTTTAAATCTTAGGGATATGACTTCAGATGTTGTCACAGTGCTCTTATTCCACTACTTCTTACACCAACATTCTGCACATTTTCCTTTTTTCTCCTTTTATAACTGATTTGTTTTTAAAGAGATTTTCTGCAGTAAACGGGGGCTCTGGACTATAGTGATTTAAAAGCTGGAGACGTGCTTTGTCTTTCCTAGGTCGGCTGAAGAAAGAGTTAAACATCCTTCTTGCCCTGCCTGCCACCTGGAGAATTTTGCAACAGTAGCACAAGTGAGAAGCAAGAGAGCAGCCTTTGATCTTTCCATGTTGTGTCAAGGCTTGTGTGTGACAGTGAGAATGGGAGTCTGTTGCCTGTCCATAACAGCTCTGTAAGACAGGGAACCTTAAGGGAATAAGTGCTCAGAGCCTTGATTGGTTGGGAGGGCCTTATTAACCCTTTACATTATTTTCATTACAGTAGCAACTGGAGGCTAGCACTGTATAGTCATAGTTAAAGACAGTCCCTGCCCCCAAAGAGCTGACAAGTATAAGCAGACAAAGGTTGACACACAGCAGATCAATAGCAGAGCTGGGACCAACTCCCCTCTTGAGTTCTAGTGCAGGTACTTAGCCACTAGGCATCATTACTCTGAAAGTAACGTTTATTATACAATTAGATGTGGCTCAAGCAATATGTAGGAGTGGTCAGTGAAAAAGGAGGCTTGTAACAGGTGATTCAGCTGCCCTCCAAGGGAGGAGCATGAAATACAATAGGTTTGGCAGATTTTTTTTATATTTTCAATGGATAAAATCAATGATTATTTTAAGCATTTTTGTATTTTTATCCATTTAAATTTTCTGTTGCAAGAAACTGGGGGGAGAGGGTCAGACAGTAATTATTGAATGACAGCAGACGTTGAGATTCAAAAGGTTAACGCTCTATAACCGTTAAAACGTGAATTATCAACATCACAACATACGCCAAGATATACAAAATAAATATCCTTAAATCAAACCCTCGTAAATTCTCAAGCAGCATTTTTCTTACTTGCCTATCAGTAAATTTCTATTATTGATGGAAATATTATTTTCCGTCTGTTTGTGTGCGTTTGGCGAAATTGACATTTACTGACATTTATCGATCGATAAAAATCGAATCCTTCCCAGCCTCAGTATAAAGTTTTAGCTGATGCTTTGCCTAGTGGATGCAGCATTGGACTTAGGACTCAGGACACGAGACCTGTGTTCTATTCCCAGCTCTGTTTCTGGATTGATGGGTGACCTGGGGAAGTCACTTCAACTCCTCATGCCTCAGTTTCCCAATCTGCAAAATGGGGATAATGATGCCTACCTCCTTATGGATAGTAAAGATCTATGGATGAAAAGTGCTATATAAGATCTGGATATTACTACTACACAGCTCTGAGGTTGTGCTGAGGTTACGCTGGATACAGCTATGGCTGAACCCTTCAGAGTGCCAGTATTAAAGCAGCTTTCACCTAGATCAGTGGCTTTCAACCTTTTTTCCATTTGTGGACCCGTAAACATTTCAAATGGAGGTGCAGACCCCGTTGGAAATCTTAAACATAGTCTATGCCCCCCCCCCCCGGGGTCTGCAGACCATAGGTTGAAAACCACTGACCTAGATCATGCCCAGAGAATTCTATGCCCTGTATGCGGGGTTCAGTATTTCAGACCAGCTAGGTCGGCACTGACACAAATGTAAAGTGCTACCAGTCTTGGTTTCACATGACTGACAGCTGAATGCTTTAACGTGAGGAATTCTTTATTTGGTTTGGTTTGTTTCCATTGCCATTTACCGAGCTGACACACACAACACACCTGACATTATCATGACTTTTTACATGTCCACTGGCTTCCTGCTGTGCTCCTCAGGACAAAATGTCTTCCACTACTTGGATTGCTCATGCAGCAGGATGGTGCTGACTGTAAATGCCATTAGATCCAATGTGAGATCCCTAAGGGGCCTCTTGTCTTAGCTCCTGTCCATTTGCCACCTCTCTGTGAGGGCTTTCTGGTTCCTCATCACTCACTTACTATTGTGCTTGACAGATCAGGCTAATTCCTTTCAATTCCTCCTTTCCAGGTTAGGTGTTATGGTGCCCAGGTGTCCCGGCTCCGTAACCTGGATACTTAGCATTGGCACTTGTGGTTGCAGAGCTCAGCTGTCTGTGCACAGCCATTCACCATTCCGGTAGCAGGTCTCTGCTCACCTCCCAGTCCTTGCTGCATGCTAACCTGCTTGCACATGTATCGGGGGCGGTGACGAGGTGTATGGCGTACACTTCCTTTGCCATGCATTGTTGTGCCTGTCTTTTACCCTGCGTGCTTGTTTTGTGGTTGGGGGATAATCCCCTTTTAAACATTGGGAAAGGAAATGGAATTGTTATCCCTTTAGTGAAAGGAGACACAAAGATTAAGGGGTGAACTAGATGAGCATCTGCCCTCTATCCTCCATCCAAAATTCCAGGTAGGTCTCCTGGTCTCACCTGGTACACCACTCCACAGTAGTGGCCACATGGAAGTTGATGGCAGAGTATGCATTCACTTCAGTGAGATCAAGGTTTCACCCTAAATCTTGTTAAAAGCCTGTGTATTTCTCATTAATGGTTTATAGTAAGGATTACACTAACGATTGGTCAGACTCAACAGAAGACAAGGGTCTCCACACAGGTAGTAGAATGAGTTATAGTCAAGCTTGTTTCCGGGGTTGGTTTCCAAGGTTGGTAGTTTTAATTTTAGATGGACATAGGAATTACCAGACTGGATCAGATCAGTGATCCATCTAGTGCAGTATCCTGTCATTGACGGTGTCCAGAACCACATGCTTCAGAGGATGGAGTAAGAACCCTCCTGTGGCAATATGTGGAATAGTCTGCCCACCCCCACTCTGCACAATCAGTCTGATCTTGGTCTTTACTAGTTAAGAGTTTAGTATCCCTTTGGACATTTATTATTAAGAGATGAACTGGAAGCTTCTTAGTTGGTAGGGAATATGATATGGTTGAAGTGATATAGACATGGATCATGAATGAGAGACTGCTTTGACCTCCATGTACATTGGTGCACCTAAATCAATATAGATTGTCCCATCTGAGAATTCTACTGTGAGTCCAGGGACACTACTTAAGAACAGAGTAGTCAGATAAAGACATGTAATACCTACATGTGGACATCCATGAAACGAGTGCTGTTGGAGTGGCCTGTAAGGGAGATCTAGGCCTACTGTGGTACAGTTAAGGAAGTGATCTCTAGTTTGAGATTCCCAGATCGTTCCCACTTCTCCTTGCTGCTCCTGTAATGGGAGCTGTGCCTAGATCATAGGTCAATGGGGTCAAGTGCTTTTTGCATCTCATGGACATTTGTAACCAACAGGTGCGATGTCAGACCCATGCATGCAACTAGTAGGGTTTCATAATTCATGGGAATGATGGGTCTTTACCTGAGCTGTAGTCCATTAATTGGATAGCTAATAAAGCTGCATAGCATGTTGTGCTTTCCTCTAAAAGATAATTACATCCACAAATAATCGCTGTATTTTAATTACAGAAAAGGAAAAAGCTACGCCTTAGAGAACTATTCAGCTTGGCTCATGGAAGCTGTTCATGGAAGAGGTTATATGAAATGCTAGATAGGTTGAGAAGTTCTCCTTAACTTCACTAAAATGTCTGCAATTAGCACAGCAAGAAATGACTTTCCAGCTTGTGATTCATATTATGGGCATGGGAGTCATAAAATACTGAGCCTTCATGCCCTGTTCTCTTATTAAAGAAGTGGTAAAAGATGCAATTTACATAATGAACCTCATAGAGCCAAAGTAATGAAATAAACATTGAGTTTGGCTTAAGATCAGTTAATTGGTCTTGTTTAGATGAGCTCGTGTTTAGTCCAAACAAGCTAAACTCATTTTCCTAATTCAGTACTGTGGTAATGTTATTGACCAGCTTCTAAACGAATAAAACAGCACGTCATGCTTGTCATGTAACTAATTATCAGCTACTAACTAATGCCATTTTTCAGCCACATCATTCGCGAGTTCAGCAACAAAAAGAACTTAACTATACATGTAGCTGATAGCTAAGAACAGAGGACCTCTTGCACTTGTTTGTATCACACAACTCTCATCTAGAAAGTCTCTTCTCCATAAGGTCTGGGATTCTCTGCAGAAGCATTTCCAGAAGCACCAAATAGTTTAGCCTGATATTGTCAAAGGAGCCTTAGGAATGTAAGGCTGAGATTTTCAAAGAAGCCTCTCTGAACCTTATGTGGAGCTCTTGGGGCCGCAAACTTGCACTTGGAGGCTCATGAGAAGCTCTACCACAAGATTTCAGGCTCATCCTGCTTTTCACAAGCTCATAAATATAATGAGAAGAACCTTTCCCATATTAGTTAGGCATGGGAATTGCTTGCCTTCACAGTCTAAATCCAGATGGGCTCTGATACAACAAATAATGATAGCAAGAAATGTGGAAAATGTTAACCAGACTTTTTAAAACCTCTAAAAAAGGTTCATGTTCCCTTTGAGTTCTGAGTGAAGGTTTGAGATCTTATTTGCCCTTCCCTAATATTCTGTGTTCTATAGTCATACATGCCCAACATAAGGAAGACCCAGTACTCAGATTTAAAACTGGACCAGACTAAGCACCGGAGAATTTAGTGTAGGGAGCAATCCTGCAGTAGCAGAGTGATTGACTAGAAGAGATCTATTATGTTATCTATATCCAGACTCCATGCTGCAGTCGTGATCATTCCCTCCCCTCCCCACTGCCATGAACACAGCAGCAGCAATATATGTTTATATTAGGCAGGATGGGGGCATGAGAGTGGATGTGGAGAGCTTGAGCAAAGGTTCTGCCCTGGGTGCATACCATGGACATCCCAGTAAAAAGCAAGGGAACTGGGGTGGAGCAATAGAAGGCTAGAAGAAGAGCAGATCCATGATTACATGATAGAAATGGTTATAGCTAATAGTGTTTGCCAGTTTATTAATGTGTTAGTATAAGAAACAAACACTAGCTATAACAAAGTAGCCTATCCCTTAGATTTTGACCTATGCCTTAGCTTATAGGAAGAAAATGTGGTGGGGAACAGAAAATCTATGATTTAAAGCAGGATATGGAGATTAGCATCTGTTCTATTCTAATTTTTATACTGTGCCCACCATTGTAGTCTCTGTCTCTACTGGAACTGCAAGGCTTTAAATGGAGGAGATCTGATTATTTGACCAGTTCTGCAGCCCCTCTTTCCAGCTAACCCTTGGGTTCTCATCCCTCACATTTGCATACAAGTCTATAGCGACCCCCAAACTGTGTTTAGCGTGGCGTCAGTCCTCACAACTATTCACAGCCATGTTCAGCCAGTCATATTCTGTAGTGTCGACCAGACGTTAGTGTAAAGGTTGTTCAAATGTTATTTCCTCACTGGAATGCAAATGCTACAAAGCAAGGAAGTCATATATGTAACATTCATTCCCAACACAATACCACTCTCCAAGCACTAGCACATTGCCATGATGGCATTCAGCCATACCAACACATTAATACCTACTCCAACATATTCAGCTTCATCTCAGCTTCATTACATGCATCAAAGAACTGAAACTCGCAATCTGAACTCTGACATGTTAATTCATCATTGCATTACATACAATCAATATACATAGGAAAGAGGGAGCATGTGTACTCTTCAATAATACATGCGTATGGCTTCTGTTTGGTCTTGTGTATTGTATAGCTGATCTTGTTTTTGAAATGCAGAATTTAAATATATCAAAACTTTGTTATGCACTTTTTGTAAGACATTTTATAGCCAATTTTCTATATTTTTCCACTGTATGGTAGGTAGGTAGAGAGCGACTGTATGAAAGGTGTGTAATGTGGCTTGGTATAAAGATTTTATCAGTGAGTATTTTGATTAGGTATATTTCTCATGAGTAGAGCTGGTTGAAAAATTTTCAACCAAACAATTTTCCATTGGAAAATGCAGTTTCATTGAAAGGTAAACATTTCAAAGGAGCATGTCAGTTTTGACAACATTTTTGCTGGGAAAAAAAGTAAAAAAAAAAAAGTCATGTTTTGTTTTAATGATGTTGAAAATGTTTTATTTCAATAAGGTGACAACATTTAGTTTTGACTTCATCGCTTTGATTACTCACATGATAGAAAAGTATTACTTGTAATATAAATTATTAAATATCATGTATATTACACATTGTAGTTTACATTTTATAGATGATGATATTTCAGTATCAAAACAAGTGACTGGATGTTATCAAAATCAAACATGGATAGTTCCTAATTCAAAATTTTCATTCCATGAGAAATTTTGCCTTTTTGTGATGGTTTGGTATTAAAATAAATGTTGACACTTTCGAATGTCCTGCAGAATGGAAATTCCAGTTTCTGACTAGCTCTACTAAGGAAAGCTAGTCAGAGGGAGTATTGCAAGGCACCATAAAGGAGTCTTGATCCCATATACAGGTATTCTGGGAGCTAGAAAACCAGAGCAGCAAACAGGAGTTTTGCAAGGGAGTTCTCCAGGTGAAGGAGGAGCTAATGTATCCCTTGGGGTGAGTTTGTTGCCTGTTGCTTTGTTCTTTTGTGTGCCTATGTAACCCAAACACATTCTGGGTGTGGCGCTCTGTCCCATCTAATGGCACTGAGACCACTTAGAGAGAGCGAGATTAGTGAGTCTGCTCTAGAACCCTAGCTAATAGCCATATGGCTATTAGCTCATGCGGTAGAGGCTCGTGCGTTTAGCTCCAGAGGTCCCAGGTTCGATCCTGCCTGCCGACGACTGGGGTCTATCAGCGTTATACCTGCTTGCATGAAGTTTATAGTGTGGTCTCTTTCGGGCGCTGTGTGCTGAGCCAAGCACCCTGCTAAACTAGCTTACTAACTAGACTCTAGCCTGCTATCCTTTGATCCCTGATCCCTTCATGAGGCAGCAGGGCTAACTAACACAAGCAGAAAAAGCCAGCTCCTGACTGACCAGAGGAACTAGTGAATGGGAGTTTAGAGAGAGCCAGCCACACCTAACAAACGTAGGCTGATAACCCTCCCCTGAAAAAAACCCAAAGAGAAACAAATAAAACCCTGGAAACAGCTAAACGAATGCAGGCAGAAGCCCAGTGGCAGGGTGGGGGCTATCCAGTTTATTGCACTGAATGCAGCATGTCTGATTGACCTGTCTTGTGAGCAGGTGGCCTATGTGGGCATTTGGTGCAAGCAACTCATGGCCGTCAGAGACAGAGTGTGGGCTCTTGAAACCAGAGTGGCTGAACTGGAGAAGCTAATGGAGACAGAGAGGTACATAAACAGATTTCCAGGGACACAGTTGAGCGGTCCCACTCCTGGTCTGACAGCCTCTGTTCTGTTGAGAAGGATGAATGTCTCAGGGAAGGAGAATATCGGAGTGGAGGGAAACAATCCCATAGTAGGGACTGACCTTCCAGATGATGATGTGGTATTTTCTCACACTAAAGATATCCTGCCAGGAGAGGGAACCCCTGTTATTGATGAATGGACTATAAGGTGGATAGAAGATCATCGGGCTCAATGGGTAGTGATCAATGGCTCCATGTCTAGTTGGCAGCCGGCAGCTGGTATCAAGTGGAGTGCCCCAGGGGTCAGTCCTGGGGCCAGTTTTGTTCAACGTCTTTATTAATGATCTGGATGATGGGATGAATTGCACCCTCAGCAAGTTTGCAGATGACACTAAGCTGGGAGGAGAGGTATATATGCTGGAGGGTAGGGATAGGGTCCAGAGTGACCTAGGCAAATTGGAGGATTGTGCCAAAAGAAATCTGATGAGGTTCAACAAGGACAAGTGCAGAGTCCTGCACTTAGGAAGGAAGAATCTCATGCACTGCTACAGGCTGGGGACCGCCTGGCTAAGTGGCAGTTCTGCAGAAAAGGACCTGAGGATTACAGAGGAAATATGAGTCAATAGTGTGCATGGGACACATGACTTACGAGGAGAGGCTGATGGAACTGGGGTTATTTAGTCTGCAGAAGAGAAGAATGAGGGGGGATTTGATAGCAGCCTTCAACTACCTGAAGGGGGGTTTCAAAGAGGATGGAGCTCAGCTGTTCTCAGTGGTGGCAGATGACAGAACAAGAAGCAATGGTCTCAAGTTGCAGTGGGGGAGATCTAGGTTGGATATTAGGAAACACTATTTCACTAGGAGGGTGGTGAAGCACTGGAATGGGTTACCTAGGGAGGTGGTGGAATCTCTATCCTTAGAGATTTTTAAGACCCGGCTTGACAAAGCCCTAGCTCGGATGATTTAGTTGGTGTTGGTCCTGCTTTGAGTAAGGGGTTGGACTATATGGCCTCCTGAGGTCTCTTCCAACCGTAATATTCTATGTAGGCTTTTAAGGGAAGGGATGGGTTTTTGTTTGTTCTGTGTTTGCACAGCACTAGCACAATGTGGGCCCTGATCCATGGCTGGGGCTTCTAGGCCCTATTGCAATATTATTAACTATTACTACTATTATACTGCAATATTATTAATTACTATTATTCAATAGCATACAAGTAGCAACACTGAATCAAAGAAGATGAAT
The DNA here is from genome assembly GCF_002925995.2 of Terrapene triunguis. Taxonomy (NCBI): domain Eukaryota; kingdom Metazoa; phylum Chordata; order Testudines; family Emydidae; genus Terrapene; species Terrapene triunguis. The sequence continues at coordinate 74,448,465 of NW_020664393.1, read as the reverse complement.
AGGTGAACCTTACTGCTGCCTCGGACATACTAAGATGGCAAATGCTTGCATGATGACTGGACCCCGTTTCATGGGATAAAGTCAATAGTACCAACTTTTTGGATATTATATCATTTCAACAACATGCTGCCATATGATCGTATATATAATTAATTATTAATGGAAAATAATCCAGTTTCCCAAGGACACACAGAGTAAGTCAGTAAGAGCCAAGATAAAAACCCGAGAATCTATCAGCCACTAGCAACACTCCTTTTCTGGTATTAATGAACTGGTGATCATTTAAATAAACAGATTACTCACGAAAATTCTTATCCGTTTTCCTTATATCGTTAATAGACCCTTAACATTTCCAGAATCCACTGCACTATTATTTTCTGGGCTGTCTATTTAGAGAGCCTTGAAAGAAGGCATTGTCAAATATGTAAGACCCAATATGTCTCAAGCTCGACAACCATATGACTTAGCCTTGTGTTTTAGCCATACGGATGAGGAAGGCAACTGTGATTACTTCTCATGAAAGGGGGAAATGAGACAAGATTGCTAATGTCAGCCTGGTTTGTCAAGTGTAACCAAGACTACAGAATTGCTGAGCTGCGTACCCAAGGGTACATCAAGCCTGGATAACTTCCATAAAATAGGACACTTTATCACGTGGCACTTTGAACCAGCCAAAGAATATGTGTGGCTACAACAGATGTGCCATGTTAAAGATAGTACCCAAAAATGGTCAGGTGCCAGCATAACAAGTGTGAAAGCAGATCCTCCCAGCAGGAACCAATTTCAGTGAAACAAACTGGCAAAGCAGTCTACTTGTCATGTATCTGAATGCCAGGCTTGGCGACTGCAGGCTTGTGGCACAGAGAAGGAAAAATCCAGATTTCAACCATGCATTGATGCCACAACTTCCAAGAAGAGACCTCTCAGATGTTAGTCTCTGGGAAGTGGTGATGTGATCTGATAAATCCCTTAGAAAAGTCAGCCTGTCCGTCGTGCTGTGAGACGCTCTTTGTAGCAGTTCAAAAACATGCCCGCTCCCAGGATCCATGTCCGTTCGGAAGCTGTGCTCTTATGGTTGCATCTTGGCTCGTGAGTGTGGAAATACAGATAGCCCAGACAATGCTGGCAAGTGCACTGTTGTTAAAATGTATGTGTGCATATTGGGCTGGAATCTGCACTCGTCACTTCCAGGAAATCTAATGGGAGTTTTGCCTGAGAACGCATTGCAACTTATTGTGCCCAATAAACACATATTTAACCAGCGGTCATCACTTGTGCCAGTTCTTCCACCGGAGTCCAAATAAAGGCTTTAGGTTTGGCAATTGGCCAGAAGAGAGTTGTAGTAAGGGATAAGAGGCAAATTCGTGTTGAGAACCTCCTACTCAAGGGAGTGAAGGTCTCCCCTGGGAAGGAAAAGCATAGCTTTGGGTGTTTGGGAAGCCATAGGAGTTATTTGCACGGCAGGGAACTTGCATTGATTTGGGCAGGAAATGGGATGTTGTTAGATTCTAGTTGCAAATTTGGAATTGGTGTGAGTTGCAGCAGCAGTTTAAATTAAGATACTGCTACAATGGGTGGGTAAGAATAGACAGAATAAACTGGAGGCCCAGAGGCAGTGGAGAAAGAAAAAGAAGTTCTTTCCTCTGGAGCTAGATTGACTGACTTGTTAGCTAATCAGACTGATTTGAGCTATCGCTGACTAATTGGACAGGGAGGAATTGTGGCAATGAAGCCATAAAGAATCCAAGATCAACAGACCGAGGTTGACAGCTATAGGTTGGAAAAACTGTGGTTGGGGAAATTGTTTCTTAAAAGAAAAGTCAACCAGAGTTTGGAACTTAGAAGCACAGTTGCCAACTTTCACGGGGAAAATAAGCACCCCAACTTTCACAATAAGCCAAAATTCAAGCTAATCCCATTTCAAAACAAGGCCAAAACAAGCCAATCCCTAAGAACCCCAACACTATGTGACTAGATCCCCCCGGCGTGCAGTCTGGGACTGTGGTGGGCCCGCTGTGTACCCCTGACTCTCTCCCCCCTTGCCCCTGCTTGCCCCTTGCCCCTACTTGCCAGGAGCTGATCAAAAAAAAAGAAGCAACAAGCTACAAGCCAAGTAAGCCAAAAACAAGCCCAATTTCTACATTTTTTTCGCGGGTTTGGAATGTCTGCTTAGAAGCCTTTTTCTTTTCATTTCTTTTAGTGGAACATTTCTTAGGTCAAGCAAGAGAAAGTCTGAAGGGATACCCAGAGGGGCTGAGATTCTGGGGAGTCCATTAGAGTCACAACACACTAAACTAACTACTTTGGATTATTTGGGGCATTTCTATTTTTGCCTGATGTTTGCAGGAGCTCAGACGCTGAGTTGACTGAGACCAACCTGATATAGATAGTCGAAAAATAGATTTTAGACCTGATTCACCACTATATTATTTCAGTAGTACAACTGTTTAACTCTATTGATAAGGAAGTAGTGATGGTGTAGAAAGGGAGTAATGCACTGGAGAATGAAGCCCTTTGTATATTTTGCATTGGAAGGATACCAGAAATGTTTAGATCTGTATTTATAGCTCTGATATGTTAGTTTTTCTATTTTCCAACCATAAGTGTTACTAATGCATTTGGAAAGGATAGTGCTTTATCACCAATTACCTTGACATGGTATTGTGAAAACTGTATTGCTAGAATTTTTCCAATGATAGGTTGTAAAGTGTTACAAGATTCCCGTTTCAAAGCCTTACAGATAAAAACTGTTGGTATTTACTGTTTCTATTTATTTGAATGGCAGGTGAGGGTACAGCTTTCCTACTGTATTTTCCACTGCATGCATCCGATGAAGTGGGTTTTAGCCCACGAAAGCTTATGCTCAAATAAATTTGTTAGTCTCTAAGGTGCCACAAGTACTCCTGTTCTTTTTGTGGATACAGACTAACATGGCTGTTACTCTGAAACCTCTCTCACTAAGGCTAGGTCTACACTACAGCGGGGGGTCGACCTAAGATACGCAACTTCAGCTACGTGAATAGCGTAGCTGAAGTGGCGTATTTTAGGTCGACTTACCTGGCTGTGAGGACGGCGGCAAGTCGACCGCTGCCGCGCCGCCGTCGACTCCGCTACCGCCTCTTGCCGCGGTGGATTTCCGGAGTCGACGGTAGAGCCATCAGGGATCGATTTTACCGCGTCTTCACTAGACGCAGTAAGTCGATCCCCGATAGACCGATTGCTACCAGCCAGATCGGCGGGTAGTGAAGACATGCCCTAAGTAACCCAGACCTGCGGTGTTAAGGGTAATATTTTCAAAAGTGCCTAAGGCATTTAGGATGTGTCTTCACTGCACAGTTAACCCTAGCTCTTAACCATATTTTAGCCAAAAAAAACCCTACCTTCCACACAGGAAAATCTCTGACCCAGGTTTGGAGGTGCCAGACTAGCTGACCTTGCTGCCAGTATATATTAGAACCTGGGCTCTGCTTTCGCTCAGGTGAGAACCTGCTCACATTGCAGTGAGGACCCAGGCAAAAATCATTCAGGTGCTGATAGTCCCTTCCCACCATTCTGCCCCATGTTCTCATTCAATCAACGCAATTGACTGGGAAAGAATGCACCAGCACAGAGAACCATGGGATATACCCCCAGATGTGCATAGGGAAGTGCAAAACAGAAAGGACACAGCAACATGGGTAGGGCTCTGCTGTGGGGATGTTTGTACCTGGACTAATCTAACCCTGCCCAATTGATTGTCACCTGGTCTAACTGTGCGGTGAAGACAGACTCCTAGAAGTTTACATCCCACTGAAAGTTAATGGGACTTAGGTGACTTGGATGCTTTAGGAAATTTGACTCTGGGTACATCTGCACAGCAATTAAACACTCATGGCTGGTCTGGATCAACTGACTCAGCCTCAGGCTGTGTGGCTGTAAAACTGCTGTGTAGACATTCGGGCTTGGTCTGGAACCTCAGCTCTGGGATCCCAAAGCCCAGGCTCGAATATCTACACAGCTATTTTAAGCCCGAGTCAGCTGACCCAGGCCAGCCACGGCAATGCTTCAGGTCTTTTATTCCAGTGTAGACATGCCCCCTGAGGCCCAGATCCTCAAAGGTATTTAGGTGCCTAACTCCTAATGGGATCTAAATACCTTTGAGGATCTGAGCTTGAATGCTTACAGGTTTAGGATGGGATTTTGAAAAGAGCCTAAAGGACTGATGCTCCCAGCTCTCACTGAACTTCAATGTGGCTTGGAAACCTAACACCCTTTGCTTCTTTTGAAAAACCCAGTGTTAGGTTATGGTCCCATCCTGCAAAGGGATCCACACGGGCAGATTCTTATGCTCACATGGATTTCTCACCAGGAGTGGGGCCTTGCTGTGTATTCCTTGATTGTAAATTATTTCTCTTTTGTTTATGTAAAGTTTGTGTGTGTGTGTGTGTGTGTGTGTGTGTGTGTGTGTGTGTGTGTGTGTGTGTGTGTGTTTAAATAGGTACTTACTGATTTTCAGAGTTTATAAACTGAGTCTGCAACAAATTGATGTTTCAGGAGTTGGCATGACTAAGGGTATGTCTTCACTACCGGCCAGATTGGCGGGCAGCGATCGATCCAACGGGGATCGATTTATTGTGTCTAGACTAGACGCAATAAATTGACCCCCGAGCGCTCTCCCGTCGACTCCTGTACTCCAACTCGGCGAGAGACACAGGCAGAGTCGATGGGGGAGTGGCAGCAGTTGACTCACCATAGTGAAGACACCGCGGTAAGTAGATCTAAGTACATCGACTTCAGCTACGTTATTCACGTAGCTGAAGTTGTGTAACTTAGATCGATCCCCCCGCAGTGTAGACCAGGCCTAAGTGGCAATTCAGAATTCAAACCTCTGACTCCCAGCTCTATGAGGTCGGGAGTGAGATTAACCTCTCACATCCTGGTGATGGGTTTAATATTTGTCAGAAAATTCCTTAGTCGCTAAAAAATTTGACTGGCACCCGAAAGGAAAGCTAAAATAAATTGTATTGGTTAATCCAATTTCTTGTCAAATCCCAAGGTTTGTAGGGCTGTTACAAAAATGTAAATTTTTTTCCTCAGTGAGCACATGCTCAAATGAGATGCATTCTGGTCCTTTTCCCCCTCAGATAATGAGAAGAACCAAGTAAACCGCTACAGTTTAACTTTGCAGAGGTTCATGCAACGATTTTTGTGGGTTTAAGCCATCAGGGTTCTCATCCCTGAATGGTTTTTCTTTGAGTTTTGGAGTTTGAAATCTCAAAACACAAGAAACCGTCCCATTTCACCTGCATAAAAATCATGAGATACAACTGTGATCAGAGATGCCAATTCTTGTGCTTTTTATTGAGAGTCTTGCAATATTTGGTGGGAGGAGATTGCAACCGCAGCTCCTGAGGTCATGTGAATACATGAGAATCTCAGTTTTGATTAGGAGAAAAAGGAAGTTTATTGTCCTCAAGGCTGCAGAGAAAAGTTTGACCTGTGTGTATTTTAAAGAGATGCAAAAGCCAAAAGGCTAATAAAAAAAATACCTAGCTCTTATATAGAGCTTTTTATCAGTAGATCTCAAAGCGCTTAACAATTTTTAGTGTATTTATCCTCACAACTGTTCTGTGAAATATGGAAGTGGTGACATCCTCACTTTCCATCTAGTATCTCTTAGTTGGTTTTATTGTATCTAGTCACAGGATACCCAAGTGAAATACACCTATATGTTTTGTAGGTCAGTTTCCCTCTGACATTTCCTTTTTTTAAAAAACTGCTGCATACAGGAACTACTTGTCCATAATTATTAACAGCTGACGTGTATGTAAAGCCCAGCATGTTGCACTGAAAATTATTTGCATAGTTCCAAAATTAATTATAAACAATTATAAGTGGATGAATATTCCAAAAGATTAATGTATATGAATTCAAGTTGTTAAATAATAAATTCACATTGGACATGTTCACAACACATTTTCTGTGAACATTCATGTTCATATTACATCCTTCATTACTTCTGGAAAGCAAATGTGAACATTCACACCAGAAGTCTGATTATAGGAGTTTTATTCAACTAGTTAGAGAACAGAAACCATGCCAGGAGATTTATGTGTTTAGTCTATTGTGTGTAGGTTCTTATCCCACACATCACTGTGTATCTGAACATCTAACTCAACTAGAGCAAAACAGCTCAAAGTTTGAATTTTAAAATATCAAGCCACGGGATATAGAAAATTTGCACCAAAAAAAAAAAAATCACAAGATATTTTTGATTCATGTTTAATTTTTGTTTTAAATTGATTTCTTAGCAAGTGTTCTGTGAACATGAAAGAGAGGCAAAAGTGGTTGAATCAATTATTCTGATAGCTCCAACAAATGCCCTGTATTCTCTGGGCTCATTCTTCTGCTTATAATAGAAATTAGTATTTATATGGCCCCCATCAAAGTAGTTTCTGAGCACCTCACAGTCATCAATGTATTTAGCATTTATTTAATGCCTCACCTCCCATGTTGTAGCAAAACAAGCCTGTGCTCTCCTTTGTGTGTTTTTAATGCCGATTAACATAATCTGTGTTTGTGAAAAGTGCCAGGCACGAGAAGGAAACTAAATACTATAACAGGGGTAGGCAACCTATGGCACACGTGCCGAAGGCAGCACGCGAGCTGATTTTCAGTGGCACTCACACTGCCCGGATCCTGGCCACCGGTCCGGGGGGCTCTGCATTTTAATTTAATTTTAAATGCAGCTTCTTAAACATTTTAAAAGCCTTATTTACTTTACATACAACAATAGTTTAGTTATATATTATAGACTTATAGAAGGAGACCATCTAAAAACATTAAAATGTATTACTGGCACGCGAAACCTTAAATCAGAGTGAATAAATGAAGGCTCGGCACACCACTTCTGAAAGGTTGCCGACCCCTGTACTATAAGAAGGGACATACTTGATCAGACCAGTGATCCATCCAGCCCCGTGTACTGTCTTTGGACAGTGGCCAGTGCCAGGTGCTTCAGAGGGCATGAACAGAACAGGGCAATTTATTGAACGATCCATCCTCTGTTACCCAGCCCCAGCTTCTGCTTGCTGGGGCAACTTTACTCAGATGTAGCAATCCAATTTTTTAAATAATGAGGAGGAGGAGGAGGAGACCTACCCCCTAAATAGCACTTTTCATCAGTAGACCCCAAAGTGCTTTTCAAAAGAGGTAACTATCATTTTACAGATGGAGAAACTGAGGCACAGAGGAAGTAACTTCCCAACAGGCCAGTTCCAAAACTGGGAATAGAATGACGGTCTCAAGTCCTATTCCAGTGGGCTCTCTGCTAGGGAACACTGCCTCCCTAGGAAGAACCCTATTTTTCAAAGGCACTAGAGAGAAGGAAACCCTGATTTGAGAGTAAGGGAGTGCAAAGGCAGAAATTGGCCCCTGAGCCGAGAGTCAACACAAGCCCTTATTTGGGGAGCTTAAGTGGTACTGAGGCCTTTTTGCTGGCTCTCTGCACAGGATGAATTTCGCTTATAAGTATCTTGCCACCATGACGACTCCGTTTTTCAAAGCGTTTGGCTTATAATATGGTGATATGTAGCCATAAGTCGGCTGGAAAATATATCCTTTTTGGATTTGATACTTGGTTTCCTGTGATATGATCCATAAAATCACACTGAATGCTCTTCCATTTAGGCAGCGCTCTCTGTTTTTGTTCAATCTTCATTTTGGTTAGCTGGGGAATGAACTTTTAAGAAGCCACTAGCCATGTAAACATTTTGACCTGTGATAAAAACTGAATGATTGCAGTGTGTTAACAGGGAATCAGAAGAAAAAGAAGCAAAGCTGAAAGGCTGTTTCTTGGGTGGAAATTTGCCACTGCAAATGAGAGAATGTGAGTATTAAAGAGTCATTGATCCCTCATGAAAAATTTTGGGAGATATTCTACTGGAAATTAATTCTGCTTTATGTATTTCATTTGTCCTTAAAGCTGTGAGTAAATGTAAAGAGCATGAAAGTGAGGGTTTCTCCACATGTCCATATTGAAGACAGGTATAATTCAGAGATCTACTATTCCCTTTCTACCTCACAAGAGAGTTATGAGCATTTTTGTAACGTGCTTTGAGATCCTCAAATAAATATGCTTGATCTTGAATAGACTGGGTGAGAAACAGTTTTCCCGTTTGTAATAGGGTTCCTACTCACCACTACTGCATCTCCCAATGTCTAGATCTGGGAATGTGGCTCTCACTGCATCAGGCGTCCCTTCTGCCTTTGATCAATCTGCGGTAGTCTTCCTTCTGGTAATTTGGCCTTCTGGGCCAGCTCACCATTTAATACAACCCTTTCAGGGTTAAGAAGTCCAACAGGACTAATCTCCAGATGCCTTTTCCAGATGGCATTCAGCCCCAGCTCGGGGCGCAGTGCCACTATACCAGTGGTTGTCGGGGGAACCTGGACCTACCCTCTACACTGGGTTCTGGCCCAGGAACCCTATAACCAGCAATGCAGGTCTGCTCAGTCCCTGACCCTGTTGCTGTTTCCCTGGGCTCCTTCCTATCCAGTCTTTCTCTCTTCCCTTGCCCGTTTCTGGATTTACCCTGGGATCCTACTCTACTCCCAGTGGCTACTTCACCCCCTCCTAGCCTCTTCCTAGAATCCTTACTCCAGGCAGCATTTCAGGACTTACTCTCCTCCAGATTTCCTCCTGGCCCCTGGTGACCTCACTTATCCTAGGGAGTTACTGCTGCCTCCTTCTCCTGCATCTACCTTTCTGTTTTCAGTTTCCTGGCTTTATAGTACTGCCCAGCCCTTCCCCACCCGGGCTTCACTCTGTTAACCCTGGCCCTCCATCTTGCAGGTGATGTCAGGTAATTGGCCTCTCAGGCCCTTATTAACCCTATCAGGGCTGGTGTGGGGTGCACACCCCATCACACCATCCCATGAGAGTTTTCGAAATTTAAAAAAAAATCCATCACAAATCAAGATGGAAAGTTAAATTAGCTAAAATTTTCATAAACCAATATTCCATTTTTTTTATTAGAGCAATTGAAATGTTTCATTTTCATGTCAACCTTTTTTTTTAAAAAAACACACACACAAATGCAAAAACTGTTTTAGTATAAATTACTTAAAATTCTGAATGGAAAAATCTTTACAAACTAAAAAAATGAAAATATCAAAATGGGACATTTCTATCATTTTGAAACTTTTTTACAATTTTTTTTTTCCAAATCAGAAGATTCTTTGAAACAGACCCTTTCCTACAACCAGTTTGGGATTCAACAAATCAGCATTTTCCAAGGAAAAAATGTTTCACAGGAAAATTTCCAACCATCTCTAATCCTGAACTCAGTAGCCTGCTTAGTAGGTGGAATATCTTAATGCTAGCGCAGTCTGTCAGTGCTCCGTTTTCTGCACTGGCTACCTGAAACTGAAGGTTTAATCCATACTATCCTAAATAGCTGAGGGCTTATCTACTCAAGAGATGACTCTTCCCCCATGCCAGTCCACTGCAGCTGAGATGAGCTGAAGGGCTGGAGCTGAAGTCCCACTGGTTCATATGAGAAGGGAGTTCTCTGTGAAGCTTTGGAATTCACTCCCTACCTTGGTCCAAACTGGTGGCCTTCAGGGCATGTTGCAAAGCTCATCTGTTTTTTTCAATCATTTGAAAATGGGAGGGAATTGTAAGTATCGGAAATGATTGGATTTAAGTTTTTAAGTTGCCTGACTCACTGTCAGTGGGTTGAATTGTACTATTGAATTTCTTAGAGTATTGTTTTACTGTATTTTTAAATTAATGTACCCACGTTAACACCGTGTGGCTCTTTGTCCCCACCTACTGGATGAACCATGTATAGAGATTTAGGAATTTACTTCCGCTCCAAGCTAATACACCTGGCCTTTTATCTTTAGAAGCTCCTGCTCTAAGATCCAGGGTTCAGTCCTCACATACAACCTGCTTAGAGGCATTGTTACATTATGTTGAAAGTATTATTATAAATTATTTCTATTATTCTATTACACATGTTTCTCCCATCTTTCCCGAGCTTTGCCAGTGGTCTCATTAACTGCTTGACCTATAAATTCCATGGCATGTGTGTCTTAAATTGGTCTCTTTTGAGCAGTGATGGTCTGATCCAGTGCTTACTGAGGTCAATAGAAAGACTCCTACAAGGTTCGATGGGCTTTGGCTAAGGCCCTAAGTGCCAAGCATTTCATATTGTTGTATGAGTAGAAGGTGAAAATGAAACTGTGTGACTCAGGCCCATTTGTGATCTAATGCAGGATTTTAATGTGGGTCTTGCTGGGTAAAATCCCAAAGCAGAAACTCATGATGCTCCATATCCCCTGAGGAATAAATACAACTTTTGTTTTGAAAGGAAACAATTCTCTCTGTGCAACATTATCTGTAATTCCCTAGACTTCATGCAAGTGCTGTAAATATAGACTTGTGGCCTGCAAGAGTTCATCTGTGACTGATATTATTCCTCACACATGGCCAAATTCAGCCATAGGCAGCACAATTCCCTTGGATTTCAAAAGCACAACACATTGTCCAGGACCATGACAAACACAGATTTTAACACAAATTTGTGGTCAGCCTCTTTTCCACCTGGCATAAATATGCATAAAGTACACCGAAAGACACCCTCTAAAATCCGTATCCATTGCAAATGGCAAGCCCATCTTTGTTTTCTCATCTGGACTAGACCATTGATTTCAACAGTTTAGTTAGAGCGTTAGCATGCACTGAATGTGCTAAGTTTGAAAAATTCAGCCCAAATTGTCTTCAACTTCCTTACCTTCAAAGATGCAGTAAAATCGCAACCAAGGACGAACTTGTTCTCAAATTTTCTATGATGTAAAGGAATCATTTCGCCCATCCCTTAAATGCAGCCACTTCTGGGATGGAACATATTGACTAATCTACAATGAGAAGCAGTGCTATGCAACAATTCAGGGCAGGAACTGAAGAAGAAAACTGCATCCAGTTTGAAATCACAAGGGAAATTCAGGCTGATGGATTAGTGAGGCATTTCTCATCAATTTTTATGAGGAGAGGAAAAGGAGAAACTAAACAGAATGAATTAAAAACCTCTTGTAATAACACTAAACAATGACTTTTCATTGCTAAAGAAGAAACGGTTGAGGTTTCATTAGAAATGGCTGCTTTCCCCTATCACCCAATACAGACCCATAGCTGACTTAAGCAATCTGATTCAAAGGAAGGTGTACTCAGGGAATTTCATTGACAACTGTTTCATGTCAAGATGTTAAGGGGGAAAAAATGAGACTGTGTAATAAAAAGAATCAACATTTCCTTTTGTGCAGTTAATAAAAAAAGCTTCTAATTCTAAGCTTGATCCAAAGGACACTGCTCTGTGACCAGCCTGATTAATTGCCTTCTATTAAAGGCAAGACATGTGCCAGCACTAGGAAGAGAACACATTTCTAAAAGAGGAGATGGAGCCAAGAGGCGTGTGTGACAGCTTGCAAGGGACCTTGTTTGACTTCAAGGGAATTTGTAACGGGATAGCAAGTGGTTCACTTTTAGGTCACTGGTTTAAATCTGATCCAGGTCATTGTGACTCAGCATTCTTATCAGCTGATGCTTATTTGATGACCTACAGTACACCCCTCAGTTCCTAGTGGATAAGAAGACATCACAAAAACCAACCAGCGCAATTGGCACTCTCTGGCATCACTATGTGGCAGTGGCAGTAAAGGGTATGGATGCTGAATGGGCACTGTGTGGATGGGGAACTGCTACAGGCTGGGGACCGCCTGGCTAAGCGGCAGTTCTGCAGAAAAGGACCTGGGGATTACAGTGGACGAGAAGCTGGATATGAGTCAACAGTGTGCCCTTGTTGCCAAGAAGGATAACGGCATATTGGGCTGTATTAGTAGGAGCATTGCCAGCAGATTGAGGGACGTGATTATTCCCCTCTATTTGGCACTGGTGAGGCCACATCTGGATTATTGCGTCCAGTTTTGGGGTCCCTACTACAGAAAGGATGTGGACAAATTGAAGACAGTCCAGCTGAGGGCAACAAAAATGATTAGGGGGCTGGGACACATGACTTATGAGGAGAGGCTGAGGGAAATGTGCTTGTTTAGTCTGCAGAAGAGAAGAGTGAGGGGGGATTTGATAGCAGCCTTCAACTAGCTGAAGTGGGGTTCCAAAGACGATGGAGCTCAGCTGTTCAGTGGTGGCAGATGACAAAACAAGGAGCAATGGTCTCAAGTTGCAGTGGGGGAGGTCTAGGTTGGATATTAGGAAAAACTATTATTTCACTAGGAGGGTGGTGAAGCACTGGAGTGGGTTACCTAGGGAAGTAGTGGAATCTCCATCCTTAGAGGTTTTTAAGGCCCTGCTTGACAAAGACTTGGCTGGGATGATTTAGTTGGGGTTGGTCCTGCTTTGAGCAGGGGGTTGGACTAGATGATCACCTGAGGTCTCTTCCCATCTGAATCTTCTCTGATTCTATAAAATATCATTATCCCCATTTTACTGATGGGGAACTGAGTCACAGAGAGATTAAGTGGTAGTCCCAAGTTCACACAGGGAGTCTCTGACACAGACAGGAATTGAATCCACATCTCCTGAATCTCAATCCAGTGCCTTAAACATGAGTTCATCCTTACATCATCTTCCTCTCTTGAATTGCACCTGGCTACCTTAAAGAGTGAATTTGGCCTTAAAGCTCTATCTGATTGGAAAGTGAGGGCATGAAATGAAAGCCCTGTAAGGGGGAATACAGCATTTTGGTAAAAGTTTAGAGACATGCAAATTTTACTACCCATCCAACTTAATGCACCATCAACCTTACCCTGATGAATTGCAGAGGAAGAAGGAAAGAGGCAGTTAATTAAAGCTCATTCAAGTTCTGATGGCTAAATTGCTTCCAATGAGCTAAAAATAATTTAAACTGACCACCCACCACCTGAATGTAATGGAATTCCAGAGTGTGTCAGAAGAATTGTAATCAGTGCTCTCTAAAGGAATGAAACAAATTTGATGCTAATTTTATGAAGGCTGTTGGGTCTGCCTCCACCATTTGTGTACCAAATTGAAAAATTAAAAACCTACATTTGAATACATTAATTTGCATCTCTTTGAGACATACAGCTCCACTCTATTTGTTAATGTTTAAGATTGCAAAAAAAAAAAAAAAATGACTGCACGTCCTCTGATCCCATTTCGCTGCTTCTTTATTTCTTTATTTATTTTGCTGCTAATTCACACCTGGTCCACTGATCTAATCTCATCTCACTTTGAATCCTGCGGTGATAAATTAGCATGGCCCATCCCCTCAGATGTCTGCTCTGCAAAGTGGGATAAAATGCTTTCATGAGCTTCCCTGCAGTTCAGATTAGGCTGGATTCAGGGTTTCCTGGAGATGAGAGTGTTGCTGTAGTCGCTGCCTTCCGGCCTCTCTAGATCCTTGTGTTTTCTCTTTGGGGCTATCCAAACCAACCAGATAGGTAGGATCAGCAGTGAAGTGTGTGTGTGGGGGGGGGCGTACGATGGAAAAGGCATGCTTAGCTATGTCAGGAACAAAGTGCAAGGAGCCAGAGAGTTTCTAGGAACTCAGTTTAATCGTAACAACGTCCAAGGGCTAAAATCGGGGGAGGAAAAATGAACTCGGCACTGCCGTGGTTAGTTTACAGGTCCACAATCAGCCAAGTTGCTATAGGATGTTAACTGTCTGGCAATACTCCCTTTGCTGCCTGGTGTGACACTATGATTTTCATAACCTTCAGCAGGCAGCAGCACCGGTATAAAGTCTGAAATAGCTGAGACCACTTCGAACTTTGCAGCTTCAAGTGTCTCCTTGGGATGCTGGACAACCCAGGGGTGTTCTCTTGTGTTCTCTCTGATACTCTCTTACAGCTGCGACATTGCAGGCTGGGAATTCCAAAGGAGATGGGCGCCTACATCTTAACAATATCTAATCATAGAATGTCAGGGTTGGAAGGGATCTCAGGAGGTCATCTAGTCCAATCCCCTGCTCAAAGCAGGACCAATCCCCAGACAGATTTTTACCCCAGTTCCCTAAATGGCCCCCTCAAGGATAACAAGGAGTCTGGTAAAAAGCAACAGAGGGTCCTGTGGCACCTTTAAGACTAACAGAAGTATTGGGAGCATAAGCTTTCGTGGGTAAGAACCTCACTTCTTCAGATGCAAGTAATGGAAATCTCCAGAGGCAGGTATAAATCAGTATGGAGATAACGAGGTTAGTTCAATCAGGGAGGGTGAGGTGCTCTGCTAGCAGTTGAGGTGTGAACACCAAGGGAGGAGAAACTGCTTCTGTAGTTGGATAGCCATTCACAGTCTTTGTTTAATCCTGATCTGATGGTGTCAAATTTGCAAATGAACTGGAGCTCAGCAGTTTCTCTTTGGAGTCTGGTCCTGAAGTTTTTTTGCTGTAAGATGGCTACCTTTACATCTGCTATTGTGTGGCCAGGGAGGTTGAAGTGTTCTCCTACAGGTTTTTGTATATTGCCATTCCTGATATCTGACTTGTGTCCATTTATCCTCTTGCGTAGTGACTGTCCAGTTTGGCCAATGTACATAGCAGAGGGGCATTGCTGGCACATGATGGCATATATAACATTGGTGGACGTGCAGGTGAATGAGCCGGTGATGTTGTAGCTGATCTGGTTAGGTCCTGTGATGGTGTTGCTGGTGTAGATATGTGGGCAGAGTTGGCATCGAGGTTTGTTGCATGGGTTGGTTCCTGAGTTAGAGTTGTTATGGTGCGGTGCGTGGTTGCTGGTGAGAATATGCTTAAGGTTGGCGGGTTGTCTGTGGGCGAGGACTGGCCTGCCTCCCAAGGTCTGTGAAAGTGAGGGATCATTGTCCAGGATGGGTTGTAGATCACTGATGATGCGTTGGAGAGGTTTAAGCTGAGGACTGTAGGTGATGGCCAGTGGAGTTCTGTTGGTTTCTTTTTTGGGCCTGTCTTGTAGCAGGAGGCTTCTGGGTACACGTCTGGCTCTGTTGATTTGTTTCTTTATTTCTTTGTGTGGGTATCGTAGTTTTGAGAATGCTTGGTGAAGATCTTGTAGGTGTTGGTCTCTGTCTGAGGGGTTGGAGCAGATGCGATTGTACCTCAGTGCTTGGCTGTAGACAATGGATCGTCTAGTGTGTCCGGGGTGGAAGCTGGAGGCATGAAGGTAGGTGTAGCGGTCGGTGGGTTTTCGGTATAGGGTGGTGTTAATGTGGCCATCGCTTATTTGTACGGTGGTGTCTAGGAATGCCTGCATCTGTAACTTTCACTCTATGCATCCGAAGAAGTGAGGTTTTTACCCACGAAAGCTTATGCCCAAATAAATCTGTTAGTCTTTAAGGTGCCACCAGACTCCTTGTTGTTTTTGTAGATACAGACTAACACGGCTACCCCCTGATACTTGACCCCTCAAGGATGGAACTCAACCCTTGGTTTAGCAGGCCAATGCTCAAACCACTGAGCTATCCCTCCCCCCTGTCCATTCAGTAGGTTATCTGGAAAACAGCATCTAGAAGAAACAACGAAATCTACCTCAACTACTGGTGTATTACAAAGCAATGCAAACCTAAAAATCACCGCACCCAGTTTGTTATGCCAGAAATGTTGTTAACATCACAACTCCAGTGTATGGCCTCAATAATTCAGAACAATCCAACGGACAGAGAAGCTAGTTGCTCCTGTTTCCTGCCCAGCAAAGCTTACCAGATGGTGACAACCAGCAGTAAAGGCAACCCGTAACATGGATGGACAGTACTGTTTAATAACTAATTACAAGTATTTATATGTAAAGGCCTCATTTGTAATGTCACAGCTCCAGCACTGTGGGACACACTGGAATAGTGCCTATTCCCATTTTTTAAAATGGATTTAAAACTACACCCCTCAATCAAAGTCCCAGACCTAACATTCCCAGGCCCACAATATGGGACTAAGAACAATTGGAAAAAGGCAACTGTCCACAGGTTGTATGAGGGTATGTGCAGACAAGTGGACAGGTGGGGCATGAATGTATGGATGGGTAAAGCAAAATGACCAAGAAACAATGTTTAGCCCACTGGCCATCTGACCCCCTCCTAAAAGATAAGGTCAGGATGACAGTATGTAATAGAGATGTTTTGATCGAACCAACATGTACAAGGTGATAACTAGCCACGTCACGGAGCAGTAACTATGTCAGAGGCAGTACTAACTTGTTTGTATCAGGGTATAAAGATGTATCTCAGAGGGAGTATCTTTGGCCAGCCTAAGGGGCAGTGGAAAATCCTGCCACTGACTGAGCTGTGTCCATTGTCACGGGCCATACATGTGTTAGTATCCTCATAGTGTCTGCCAGATGCTATTCATA
>NW_020664393.1:74431494-74432120 GCF_002925995.2 Terrapene triunguis | reverse complement strand
AGAGGCTAAGGTGAACAAGTTTTCTCCCTCCTCCTTATGACACCCTTTTAAATACCTGAAAACTGCTATCATGTCCCCTCTCAGTCTTCTCTTTTCCAAACTAAACAAACCCAATTCTTTCAGCCTTCCTTCATAGGTCATGTTCTCAAGACCTTTAACCATTCTTGTTGCTCTTCTCTGGACCCTTTCCAATTTCTCCACATCTTTCTTGAAATGCGGTGCCCAGAACTGGACACAATACTCCAGCTGAGGCCTAACCAGAGCAGAGTAGAGCGGAAGAATGACTTCTCGTGTCTTGCTCACAACACACCTGTTAATACATCCCAGAATCACGTTTGCTTTTTTTGCAACAGCATCACACTGTTGACTCATATTTAGCTTGTGGTCCACTATAACCCCCAGATCCCTTTCTGCCGTACTCTTTCCTAGACAGTCTCTTCCCATTCTGTATGTGTGAAACTGATTTTTTCTTCCTAAGTGGAGCACTTTGCATTTGTCTTTGTTAAACTTCATCCTGTTTAACTCAGACCATTTCTCCAATTTGTCCAGATCATTTTGAATTATGACCCTGTCCTCCAAAGCAGTTGCAATCCCTCCCAGTTTGGTATCATCCGCAAACTTAATAA
>NW_020664393.1:74326684-74366494 GCF_002925995.2 Terrapene triunguis | reverse complement strand
CATAAGCTTTCGTGGGCTACAGCCCACTTCTTCGGATGCATAGAATCGAAGCAGTGGGCTGTAGCCCATGAAAGCTTATGCTCAAATAAATTTGTTAGTCTCTAAGGTGCCACAAGTACTCCTGTTCTTTTTTCTAAGACTAAGACTCTAAGACTTTAAGACATACTCACAGTGTTTCAAGAGCCACACAATAGCCAAGTAATATACATAAAAATAATAACTCCAACACGCTATGCATGATTCCTCTGCAGTGCAGTCTGTAAGGGCAATCTTTTCTTTCTTTTAATAAAGCCTTTATTGGGGAAATTTAACAGAATTATGCCCTAATTATAGTAGTTTTTTTTTTTAATTTGCTACTGGCATGAAACACACCAGATGAAGCTGTCTGGGTTCATGGTTTGTATGGCATATTAAATGCTTCCAACTGCTGTCTTTTGTGGTTGTTAACAAGTCAGGGCCAGACATGCATGGATTTTCTGAGCGCCTTTTGAAGATGGCGTGGGTTACATTAAGTTCTAGTCATTCCCCTTCTGTAATTTTATTAGAGCTGATCAACTTATTTGCTGAGAAATAATCAGGGCCGGCTCCAGGATTTTGGCCGCCCCAAGCAGCCAAAAAAAAAAAAAAAAAAAGCCGCGATCGCAATCTGCAGCGGCAATTTGGCGGAAGGTCCTTCGCTCGGAGCGGGAGTGAGGGACCGTCTGCCAAATTGCCGCCGAATAGCTGGACCTGCCGCCCCTCTCCAGAGTGGCCGCCCCAAGCACCTGCTTGCCAAGCTGGTGCCTGGATCTGGCCCTGGAAATAATATCCAACCATGTTTTTAGAACTGTAGTCTATTAACTAAGAAAAAAGACGCATGTAACCCTCAATTCACGTGCATTAATCCCCTAGGACTTGATGGAAAGACTTCCATTGACTTCAGTGAGGTTTGGATCAGACCCCCAATCAACCGCAAGTTCATACTATCTTCTTCGCCCTTGTCTTCTTCCTTCTTGACAACCCCTTGTGTTGTTTCCTCAGTGGTGCTCCATATGAGCACATGGCTAACCTACATGGATCAGATTGCAACATCTGGCCCTTAGATTGTGAACTGGGGACTTTGGCCAAGTTTTTCAAAAGTGACCAGTGATTCTGGGTGCCTCAGTTCTAGGGTGTCCAACTTGAGACACTGTAAAGGGGCCTGATGTTCATAAAATGCTGAACATCCACTCGCACCTGTTGATATTCAGGCCCTTTTGAGGTGTATCAAGTTGGACATCCAAAAATTGAGATGACCCAAAACAAAAACTATTTTTGAATACATCCCTGAAAAGCACCATGCACTAGCTTGCTACCGGAGGATAATAAAGGGACTGATTCTCTTCTCACTTACACTGACATGAATCAGGAGTAACTTGAATGAAGCCAATAACTAGGTAAGTGTGCGGGTTATGGAATATTGTCAAGCACTATAGCTATGCTATAGAAAATAGTCAAGTTAAGCATCTTTTTGCATGTAAGAGTTGAGAAGAAAATTCTCATCATCGCAAAAAGCACCATTTGAATTGAATTTGTAAATTAGAATAGTCAGATGATTGACTTTGGATCCCATACTGCAGCTGGGCAAACAAGTCCCAGAGAATAATTTATTTAGCCCTTTCTCTTTTAATGAACTGACCATCAACTATGGATAACAGCAACAGGCCAGAAAATCATTTTCAACAAACATTTGTGAGAGCAAAATTTCACCTGCACAACTATTCCAGAAAAACCTTGAAGGATTGTAGTGAAAATTCATGTAGGTTTTGTCAAGTGTTTGTTCATATCATTTCTCACAACTTTCCCCCCAAGTTCTATTCCAGACCAGACAACCATAGAGACTAGAGCTGGAAAAGACAGGCTTAATGCTAGGTCATGTTGTCAGTCCCTCCTGCCCAGTGGTAGATTGTCCTCTGCAGTATATTCACCGGTGCTTTATCTTAACTCATCAGATAAAAAGGATGGTCTTGTAGTGAAGGCATTGAACTTAGTCTCTAGAGTAGACATGGGCAAACTACGGCCCGTGGGCCACATCCGGCCCATGGGACCATCCTGCCTGGCCCCTGAGCTCCCTGCCAGGGAGGCTAACTCCCAGCCCCTCCCCTGCTGTGTCCCCTCCCCCGCAGCCACGCAGGCCGCGCTCTGGGCAGCGAGCTCCTGCAGGGCAGCATGTCTGGCTCTGGCTGGGCGGCGCGGCTGCCAGACATGCTGCTCTGAGCGGCATGGTAAGGGGGCCGGGGCTGGGGGGTTGGATAAGGGGCGGAGGTTCGGGGGGGTGGTCAGGGGACGGGGAACGGGGGGAGGGCGGGGTTGGATAAGTGTGGGAGTCCCAGGGGGCCTGTCAGGGGGCGGGGGTGTGGATAGGGGTCAGGAGGGCAGTCAGGGGACTGGGACTGGGGGGGTTGAATAGGCGGTGGGATCCTGGGGGGCAGTTGGGGTGGGGGTCCCAGGAGGGGGCGGTCAGGGGACAAGGAGCAGGGGGTGTTGGCTGGGTTGGGAGTTCTGAGGGGGGCAGTCAGAGGGCGGGAAGTGGGAGGGGGTGGATATGGGGCGGGGGCCAGGCTGTTTGGGGGAGGCACAGTCTTCTCTACCCGGCTCTCCATACAGTTTTGCAACCCCGATGTGGCCCTTGGGCCAAAAAGTTTGCCCATCCCTGCTCTAGAGAGCTGGCTTCAATTCTCATCTTTGCTATAAACTTCCTGTAAGGCTTAGGCAAGCCATTTAATTTGTCTGTGATTAGTTCCTTTATATATATGATGGGGTAATAATAGTTCCTTTCCTCACCGAGGTATTGTGTGGTTAGATCCATTATTGTTTGCTCGGGGCCCAGATGCTGAGTTGATGGGGGACATATGATTACTTAGACAGGCACTAATAAATGACTCGACCAACGGAGCTTCCACTGCTTCCGTTGGGAGACTGTTTCACAAATTGTCTAACAGCCACTTAAGAAGTTTGTCCTGATCTCCAACCTCAATTTCCCTTTGCTCAGTTTCATCTCATTGCTCCTAGTGATGGTTCCTTGAACCACCATAAACAATTCCTCTCCTCCTTGCTGTTCACATCTTTCAAATACCAGTAGAACTGTGAACAACTTTGCACAACACAGCTGGGGGCAGCACGGGGAAGGAGCACCTCCTTCCCGTCCTCCCACCACCCCGGAGCATTTAAGAAGACGTGGTCCCGCCTGCAGAGATGCCCACGTGGCTTGTCAGTATTGGAGCACTGAGCACCTGAGGAGAAAATCCACCTGGTGAGTGAGCTTGCTTTCATTTAAAAAAAAAATCTTCAAATTGTGTTTGCTTTACAATCTGAGTTCAAGCACTTAATTAAAGCCAACAGAGGATTTGAAAGTGAAGAGAAAAATTAGAGCAACAACTTTTTTAATTATGCTGTAGGCGCTCTCTCTCTCAAAATCAAACATCCCCTCCCTAAATACACATTTAAAACATGGTGACAGAGGGATATTATGGGCTGGATTCTGCTTAGCCCTTCTGCAGGGGAGCAGTACAGGTGATAGGGGGCTTCTGACAAATTGCATGACCTGAATAACAGCTGCATTCCTGAATAAGGGAATGGCATTCCCTGAATTCATAGGAGCATAAGGATTGCACCCTAATTACTCCTATGGGGGGTGAGGGGAGCAGGAAATAGATGGAGGAGTTGTTCCTTCCTCTCACCTCCCCTGCCTGCACCTGTCAGTAGAATTTGCTGGTTATGCAAGGGTTAATTTGCTGCACCTCTTTTAGGGGTGTCGCAGGTTGTGTGCTTTGCAGACATTGGAAGAGGCAGGAAGCCTCTTGCGGGCCCTTGAAGCGATGTAGCTCCTCATTGCACCCAATGAAGGGTTGAGCAAAAAAGGCACAGTCTAGTCCTCTAGTGTTACAAGATTCATTCTTAATACACCCAGCATTACAGTTCCTAGGCACTACTACATCACTGTCTAGTACATGGACTGTCCCCAGTGTTCTCCCTGCTCCCTGCTCCTGCTTAGCCTCTGAGGCAAGTGGACTGGGGGGGACCCCTCATCCATTAGGAAAGTTCCTGCATAGGAAGATTATGCACTGAGGTCATGATTCTGCCCTGAGCATACATGCAGGCAGACTCTTGCATCGATGTCATTGGGGCTCTGCCACATGGGTTCAGAGGTCTTCCTGTGTGCAGCTCAGTGCAGGATCAGGGCCTTACGGAGGTGAGTTTCATACCATGGGTAGAAGATGGTAAGATTTGAGCTCAGCATGAGTCTCCACAAAATTTGGATTCAGATTCCAAACAACCCTGCTCCCCATCCTGACCCCACCTCAACATAGTTGGAGGTATTAGAGGAAGGGAATTGTTGGTTTGCACCCATCTGTAGTCACTACTTTTTGATCTACTTTACTTTGGGGTGGTTTTGGACTGATAAAGCAATGAAAAGAGGAGGATGAGGAAGATGAACAGGGGGTTGAAGAGTAATAGATGACAGGATTTCTTAACTCGTCATTGGAAGCTCTGCCAGGAAAGAACCATTCTGGTTTTGTTCCAAACACACATCGTTCTTATCAAGTGGTCTGCAGTAGCAAATGGATGGCTCTGAGATGAGATTGGTGGGGAGCAGTGGAGTTGGAACATAGGCAGGGTAGCAGGCCTGGATCTAATTCTGTAGTGGTCATTCATTTGTAAGAAACTACCCTGTGTGGAAAAAAAGAACAGATGTCTCATGTCTCGGGCTTTGTAGGACACTGGGCTGAGGTTATTTCTTGTCTTCACTCCCCTTTGTTTATTTGTTCTGAATGGTTGTGATGGTGTGTCTACTTCACTTAATCTCTGCACACAAAGCATCCCAATTGTGTCTCCCAAGATGCAGCTCCCATCACTTGTTCTCATGGCAGCTAGAAGAGTGAGCCCGTCTCTCGTTGGGCTCAAATGACACATTTCATAACCATCCGTCATTGAATGGGACACAATGCAGTTCATTTGAAAGCCCAAGATCCAGGCACTGTTTGCTCCCTTCTTTACCCTGATGCTTCAAATGATATAAAGAAGCCTCCTCTCCATACAAATCAGGTTCTATTTCCTTGATTTATTTCCTTGATCTAAATAAAACTTTCTTGGTCCCACCCACCCTTTATTCGTCTTGTCTATTTATATAGTAAGTTCTTCTGGGTCTGTCTCTCACTATGTACAGTGCCTAGCACAATGGGGCCTTGATTTGGGTTGAGGTTTCTTGATACTGTACTACTACTAATAGCTAGCAGTAATGGGACAGAAATGAAAAAAGGGAAAATGTAGCTTGAACACCAGGAAAAGTCTCCTAATGTTGAAATCCATTAGACTCCTAAAGCCTCATCACTTTTAAGACATTTAAAAGTAAATTTGTCAAAGTACTAAAGAGAATATATTGCAGGAAAACCTTGCATTGTGAGAGAGGTGGAATAGGGGATCTTAAAGGATTTTTTTCAGTGCTGACATTTGTTATATGATTGCATGGTTCTGCAGACAGGGGACTAGCACATCTCCCAGTCACTTCAATGCTAAAACACTTCTGCATTCCTAGGTCATATTAACACCTGAAAGGTGCAGGTACTCATACTTCAGCCTTCTGAAAATACCTCCTCTACATTATTTTACTGTATCTTCGACAGAAGCAATATTAGAGGAGCATCAGGAGTGATTATGGATCAAGTTCTGCTCTGAAAGATACATGTACACTCAATGGGGCTGCCATGTAGATCTGATGCCACAACTTTAATATTGTCTAGTGACTATGGGCTCTTTTCTTGTCATTTTCTGTTCTCATTAGACTCTCCAAAAGAATGTGAAGTGTGTATCCTTAAGAATTCTCTCTCTCTCTCTTTTTAATTGATCTTTGTCATAAGAATAGAAAACTATTGAGCATCTATCTCAATTATGTAACAACTTGGGTTTTTAACATGAGAAATTTGACAAGGATAGCAGAGAGTACATATAATAGCAGATCTGATACATTAAAAATAATCAAACTCCTCCTGAGCAGTTTGAAAATACCTTTTTTAAATTGCAAGGTTGGAAAAATTTCACAATATTCAGACCCATCTTCGGAGGTGACATGTAAGGTAGGGAGAAGTTGGAGACTGTGGGTGGGATTTCCAAAAATAGTGGCCTGTAACTGTGCGTGACTCACCCCTGCGGCGTCTCCTGCTGGTACCTTCTGGGAATTAGCTCTCCGGCCGTCGGAGCGCCCTCTGCAGGCTGGAGTCCCACTTTTCCTGGCCCCCCATGTCCCTCTCAGACCTGGTGCCCCTTGCCCGCCGGGGTACTGCCCGCTGGCAGTACACCCCTCAGTCTCTGGGTCTCCCCTCCCAGGGAACCCCCACCCACTATCCCCGCCTCGCCTGAGTCGTAGGCTACTGCCAGTCACCAACTAGCCCCCGCTCCCTGGGGCAGACTACAGTATAAGCCACTCATCACAGGCCAGGTTGCGTTTGGACCTGCTGCCTCTCTCTATAGCAGAGCTGCCCCTCTGCATCCCTAGTACCCTCTAGTGGGCCCTTCCTTCAGCCTGCAGCCTGAGGCTCTGCTAGGCTGGAGCTCCTAAGCTCACTGGCCCTTCCCCAGCACTGCTCCACCCTCGGTACCTTCCTCAGCTCCCCAGGCAGCCTGGTCCCTCCCTCTCCAAAGGCGAGAGAGAGAGTGTTTGTGCTCCTGGCCCACTGCCCTCTTATAAGGGCCAGCTGAGCCCTGACTGGGGCATGGCCACAGCTGAGCCTACTTCCCCACTCAGCCTGGGAACTGCTTACTCCAGCAACAGCCCTCTCCTGCGGGTGGCCACCCCACTTCATGGCCTAACTGCTTTCTATCCTGTGACTGGTAAAGCGCCAACAGACTTCAACGGTAGCATCGCAGAGTTAGATCAACGCTATGTACTTTGGAAAATACCAACGCACACTTCTTTTTATGTCCCCAATTACTGTAATACCTGAGCATATCAGAACCTTTCAGGCATTCATCCTCACAAAATCTCTGTGAGGTAGGGAAGTGCGATTATCCCCATTTTGGAGTTGGGGAAGTGAGGCAAAGCTATACGAAGTGACTTGCCCAAGGTCACACAAGAAGTCTGCAGTAGAGCAAGAAATAGAATCCAGGTCTTTACTGGCTAGCACCCTAAGCACTGGAGCTTGGCTTGCAGTACTCCGCCACCCTCATGTCTCTCAATGGTAAATTACCCCAAGTTAGTTCTTGTCTACCCATGGTGCATCAGTTTAACTTCTTTCATATGTGTCACAAGTTGGTATCTAGATTGTTCAGCCACCTAAGAACTGTATCATCGAGGGCAGCAAGGTGTTGCCGTCCACCCTCCAATCTTTGAATCGTGCACTTCTCCACTGCAATTGACCATCTGCATCACTGCTCCACAGTCAGACTGTGAAGATTAAACTAAGCCAAAAGTTCTGCAGTTTAGCAGCCCCTCTGGCCGTTCCAGTCATCAGCCCGGTAAGCCTAGTCCAGGATCTGTGTTCCAGGTTGCAAACAGTTGGATGTAAGTGAAGCCTTCTGAAATTTGTCAGCACCCCGGTCTCTCTAGCCCCGAGTTGCTGTCACTCTGTGGGGACATAGCTGTCAGCCCTCAAATGCCATTGTTCGTCTGAGACTGGCACTGGGCCAGCAGCACTGGACACAAGTGCATGAATGGCTGCTGCAAAAGGATGTCACAGAGTCAGCCGTGGAAAGTCAGCAGGAATTGCAGGTTGTAGGTGTTTTTTTTCTGAAGGCAGGCAGATCTTCTTGTAGGAAGTGTGCATTGCTTACTTGCACCTATTGGAACCATCGTCAGCTCTGAACGCAGCAAGGTGTTTTCACCCATCATTCTGCTCTCTGCGAAGTTTAAAGGGTGGTGGGATCTCATCAAAGATTTGGGGGAGCTATATAAGCCAAAACTTATAAATTACATGTTAATGTGTGGCTAAGGCAACCTCTAATGATGCAGATGACTGTGTTCAGCTCTGAATCAATGAAATACTTATGCCAGATTCTGGCTCAGACTGCTGGGATATGCCCATTGCTTTCTCGGGGCATCCCTTGTGAGACAAAACAAAAATGGACAAAATACAGAACAAAAGGTTTGGATTTAGTCTGAGGCAAAAGGTCGTGTGGAGGTGAGGAGAATTCTTTATTTTATCATGCCCAGTCTACCTTTCCTATTTATTATTGAAAGTGTCCTAGGACTAACCAAAGGATAGGCCTCTTAAGTATTAATATTCATTTACCTGTATATTGATTGGATGCATTTCTACTGTCATATAACACTGATTTTACACTGGAGTACCTCCTTGATTTCACTGGACTTACTCCAGCTTTACACCATTATAAATGAGAGCAGACGCACTAACTTTTTCTGTATGCCATGTAAGTTTGCTATGGTCTGACAGTGAGAGTGAATATTTGCCTTCTGGTTGTACACAGGTGCTATACAAAAATGTTTATTGCTGAAGAAAACAGTACAAAATTAACAACATCTGAAAAGTTTATGGACATCATAGGGATTTGAATCTGATATTTCCAGAGCATCTACAGCTTAAGCTAAATAAGCAACCCCACTAACTAGTAAAAGACTCTTTCCTATTACGTGGGCTAGCTACAAAAAAGAGGAGAAAGACCCACATTGTCCTGGTGAAAGGAACCAAACTGAGAGCCCTGAAGATTGATGTCCTTATTTAACCACAGAACAAGTAGATCATGGGTAACAGCAGTAGTCATTTTCTCTGCGTTGTCCCACATATTTTACTTTTATTCTGACCATAAGAATGAAAGGGTAGTTCAATCTTCATTAATTTATATCCTCATTCAGTCTTTGGCATTTCTGATAAGACGGCCAGCAAGGTTGCCAATTATTGACAATAGTAGGAATCATTTTTGTGATGTTGACCTTTGTCCACCAGAAACTGAACTGAGAAGGCTTATTTATTCTATATAGGAAAATTAACCCCTCTTGATATCATTTTCAAATGCTCTTCAGAAAAGATGGGGACAAATTGGGGAGAGTACAGAGGACAGCAACAAAAATGATAGAGGGTTTAGAAATCTTACACTATGAGGAAAGGTTAAAAAAATTGGGCATGTTAGTCTTGAGAAAAGAATACTAAGGGGAGACCCGGTAACACTCTTCAAATGTGTTAAGGGTTGTTATAAAAGGGATGGTGATCAATTGTTCTGAGTGTCCACTGAAGGTAGGGCAAGAAGTAAGGGGCTTAGTCGGCAGCAAAGGAAATTTAGGTTAGATATTAGGCAAAGCTTTCTAATGATAAGGGTAGTTAAGCTGTGGAATAGGCTTCCAAGGGAGGCTGTGGTATCTCCATCATTGGAGGTTTTTAAGAACAGGTCAGACAAACACCTGTCAGGGATGGTCTGAGTTTACTTGGTCCTGCCTCCACACAGGAGGCTGGATTTGATTACTTCTCTAGGTCCCTTTCAGCCCTACATGTCTATGATTATATGATTCAGTGACTATTTTATGGAGAGCTTTGCAATAAGATTCACTTGGAAATAGCTCTTAAAAGAGTACATATCTTTTCCTGCTACTCCTTATCTAGTGGTGATCATATTGGTTTGAGAAGTGAAAAGGTAGGATTACCAATGCTGAAAAGTAAGAAAGTGCCTGTCGCACTAATCTGTAAGTATTTGAATTATTATGTGGATTACCTCTGTAAAGTTGTGTACACTGTGCAGGCAACCTGAGGCAAATGAATAAAATCACAGGCACAAGTAACCATGCATGCTGCTGTAGGAGGCAGAGGATGAACTGGTTCAGTAAAAATCAGATACGTACCTCTGAACAATGGCAAAGCAGGCTCTTAGCTGCCTAATAACCCTAAACTCATAACACTGGTACATCTCCTGACTGGAAATTGAGGACATTGAGCCCAATTCTCATCTCACTTATGCTGGTGTTATTCATGAGGCCAAGATGCTATAAATCTCACAAAACAGCTGAACTCCCAAGATTTCCACCTTCTGGGCTGAAAGCTTGTGAGAACACCATGCAGCATTTAGGCACCTGAACCAGAAATTAAGCTTTGATCGGGGCTTGAACTGTAACCTTTGCCAAATGAGGATCTGGATGCAGATACTATCATATTTAATATGGATACATTGTAACTACCTTCAGGATTCACTTAGGAAGCACATGAAGTTTCTCCTGACAATCCAAACCAAAGCTGGTTTCCAAACCCAAACTGAGGTTTTGCATGGCTTAGCCATACAGAAAATTGTCTTCTCCCAAGAGAGACGTTTTGAACAATTTTCAGGTCTCAGACAGTTTTTCTCCATCTTCCTTTACTCTGTTCTTAAGATTCCCTAGCTCCATCTCCCACTTTCTTTATAGATTCTCTTTCCTAGAAAAAAAAACTCTCTACTAGCTTTCCAGTCCCCGCCTGACACTACTGCTGGGGTGAACTTTCCACCTGATAATCACTGTCTCTTAAAGAAAAACAAATCTCCACCTAGATTGCCATACCCATAACTCGCTTCTTTTACAGTTTCCTTTCGCAGGGACACGGGCCCACATTGGTTTCTTTGCTCAGTCTCTAGACCTCTTGCTTATCCCTTTGCAGACAAGTTCCCCACCAGCATCTTTGCTCATCCTCTCCTACCTTTCTCTCTGATGTCTCCCAGCTTCAAACATTCCTCCACAACCTTACCTGCGGGGGATGGGGGTGGGAAATCCCCTTTGGCTTTCTTTTTCCTCCCAAGACCTGACTCCTTGATGTTTACATGTTCAGAAATGACAATGACTAAGACAGACAAATCAGGCATTGATCAGTTAGAACATCCTAAGTAGCTGACACTGTGTCCTCCATTGACTTATATCCTTGGCAACCCCATTGGCTTCAAGTCAAGGGAGATTTTGACTCTATATTTTCAAGGCCCCTTGTGCCACAACAGAAGCAAACAGTGGTCAAGCTTCATTGTGATCTTATTAGGCCAGACCTGGGCTAAAGTCTGGGGGGGTTTTCAGCCTGATTGTAATATGGTTTGATCCCTTCCACAACACTTGTCTCCTTTGATTGTGGGTCAAAACGGCAGCAGTGCATAGAGAGGTTTGGTGAATGACCTACATCTTCTACAAACTGCAACTGGAGAAGCTCAGTTTTCCATATCATTCCCAAGGCTGCAATGTAGGAAACACTCCAGGGCCAGACCCTGGCTCACAGTCCCAGCAAACACAGCCTTCCAGACATGTTTTGACTCCCAGCTCTTTGCTAAATTTCAGCTATGGGGCGTAGGGAATTTTTTGTTCTGAGTGTAGTTTTGAATTTTCGCCACCACCTCAAAGACATAGTTTGCCTGCAAGAAACATTTGCTTAAAATTACAGTGGAAAGCAAAAAAAAGGGCTAGCGGCTGCCATGCTTCCCGGAAAGCCATGTTCTGCTATTAAACAAGTGAGTCTCGGTTCAACAAAGAAAGTGAGACTTGCTTTCTTCTTTTAATTAATTTAGTTCTGGTGAAAGGTCTAAATTAATAAATGCAGAGGCTGGAGCCCTCAGTGTCTCTGCAGAATGAGAATGGCATGGTCACTCCAAGCTGCCTTGCCAATGTTCCTTAGTCTCGATCTGAGCAATAATGACATTTTTACCTTTGATTCTTTGTATCATCTATAGTACTCCTCTCCAGCCTAGCCAAAATGCAGCAGCCAAAATTATCTTCTTTGTCTACTGCTCAGGCCATATCACTCTTCTATGGAAAGATTCTGCTGACTCTATCTACTGTACTGAGTTTAAAATTCTCATTCTCACTACATAGCTCCATCCCAGGCCACATCTCAGATCTCCTGTCTTCTTGCATCCCTCTTCTGTCCTTCACAGCACTTTGTTTCCTTCTTCTCCTCTCCTCTTTTCACCATCTTCTGTGCTATCTACTGGGCAAGGAATGACTTCCCAAACCCACCACACCCACCAATAGTCTCACATTCAAATCCCTCCAGGAGAGCCACTTCTTCTATGAGGCTCAAAAAAGAACTAGATAAGTTCATGGAGGACAGGTCCTTCAACAGCTATTAGCCAGGATGGGCAGGGATGGTGTCCCTAGCCTCTGTTTGCCAGAAGCTGGGAATGGGAGACAGGGAATGGATCACTTGATGATTACCTGTTCTATTCATTCCCTCTGGGGCACCTGGCGTTGGTCACTGTCGGAAGACAGAATAGTGGGCTAGATGCGGGGCCGTCCTTACCCATATGCAAAGTACGCAGCTGCATAGAGCACCAGGAAATTTGGGGCACCACATTTCCTAGTGCCCTGTGCAGCTGCGTGCTGCTCCAGCGCCTGCTCCAGCTCTTTCCCAGGGCCCCCACCCCTGCTCCGCCCCACACCGCCTCTTCCCCACCCCAGCCTCGCCTCTTCCTGCCCCGGCCCCGCCCCAGGCCCACCCCCACTCCCCCGAGGACTCCAGAAGCAGTCTGGCCTGCATTCACCGGTAAGTAGAGCAACCCGGCCCCAGCCTGCTCCGCTCCCCTGGCTCCCCCTTCTCCCCAAGCCTGGGAGCCAGGGGAGCAGAGCAGGCTGGGGCCGGGTCACTCCACGTCCCGCAGGAAGTGGCCAGCTCCCCTCACCCCCGTCCCCCCTCGGAGGCCTGGGGCCAGCCCATCCCCCCACTCCCTCCCGCGGAGGCCGGGGGCCTCACACAGCCCCCCCCACGGGTGGGCTGCGTAGGGCACCAAAATAGCTAGGGACGGCCCTAGCTAGTTGGACCTTTGGTCTGACCCAGTATGGCCGCTCTTATATTCTTGTGTTCTTAAACAGAACAAGTAGCGTGGGATTGTCTTGATCCTTGTGTCTTGTACAGTTCAGAGCACATCATTGTGATGATTACCGTATATACTCGATCATAAGCCGGTTCGTTTATAAGCTGACCCCCCCAACATGAATAAGTAAAAATGGAAAATTTGTATGACCCATTCATAAGCTGACCCTATAATTCAGGGGTCGGCAAACTTTGGCTCCCGGGCCATCAGGATAAGTTGCTGGCGGGCTGAGACGGTTTGTTTACCTCGAGCGTCCGCAGACACGGAGGTAAACCTAAGTAAACAAAGTGTCCCAGCGTGCCAGCTGCTTACCCTGACGGGCCGGGACAGCAACTGGTGGGGAAATTTGGGGGGGAGAGAAGCTGGGGGTCAGGGGAGTAACCCCTGTGACCACCCCCCACATGACCCCACCCCTAGCCTGGGACCTCCACAGTCTCCCCATCCCATCGCTTCCCACCTTAGCTGGGCAGACTAGGTGAGGATGTCTCTGGCTTGGCTGGAGCTGCTCCGGCAGGCTGGACAGCGCGGCCGCAGCCTGCTCCGGCAGGCCAGACCAGGCGGCGCGGATGCAGGATGTTCCAGCGGGCTGGGCCAGGCGGCACGGCCACAGCATGCTCTGGCGGGCCGGTCAGCGCGGCAATGGCCTGCTCTGGGGGGCGGGGCCGAGCGGCATGGCTGCAGCCTGCCAGCCCCGGAGCTGCAGCTGCTTCAGAGGCTGGGGGGAGAGCAGCCTGGCCAGAAGCGGAGAGACTCTGGCCCCGCCTCTTCCCTTCTGGCTCTGCTGCCTCTCCTTGCTCCCTCTGTTGGGGGGAGGGGCTGTGTCCCACCTCTCCCTTCCTATACCCATTCATAAGCCGACCCCCTTCTCTGGTGCTTCCCTTTTTTACTAAAAAAATTCGGCTTATGAATGAATATATACGGTACTATTTACTGAAAGGTTGATTTGGTATCCAAGTAACAAAACCTAATATCCAGAATTGAAAATGTGTCTGGCAAAATAAATGAGCAGAATTTTTATTGAGAAAACTGATCTTGACTTAACAAGCGAAACTAACAACCTGTACTGGGGAGATCACCCCTAGAGATCACATCTGGATTAAAAAAAAGTATTTTGTTAAAAATTAAATCCTGCAACAAGGTTGTATTTAAACTAACTTCTATGTACGGTTTGTTTGGGTTTTTTTTTTGGAGGGAAGGGCATATAATGTAAGTGATTTGAATTGTGACTAAGTATTTAATGGCCTGATCCTGATTCAGTTGAAGTCAGTGGTAAAGCACAAATGCACTGCATGGCATTACATGAGAAAATAGTGCACAGAAAGTGTAAGGTGCCTTCTGACTTCTTTGTTATTAAGATCACCATTCTATGACCAGTTAGGGCATCAGTTTCACAACTGGTGAGTTGACAGGAACACACTCCTTGACTTCAGTAGGACATTGCCTCGTAAGAAAACTGTGCTGTAATACAGTGCAGAAAGATATAGCTGTTGCCTTTATTTGACAACATTACTGTTCCCTAAGCACTCATCCACCAGCCTTATAAAAGGAAATATAGTTACTGAGATCCCAATTCAACACTGGCTTCAGCCGGGGCAGTTCCACTGAAGTGGACAGAATTGTATCCATTTACTTTCATGGGGAATTTGGCCCTAAGACTTTTTAAAGGAATAAAAGGCTAGTTGTCCTCAGGGGTGCAAGTAACATTGAACACTTACCAGTACGGGGGCCAGCTCCAGCCCCCAAAGGGGCGGGGCTTCAGACAGAAGGAGCGGGGCTGGGGGGGTCAGCGCTGCCTGGCCCACGCCACCTGGGGCTCCAGTGGCGATTTAAAGGGCCTGGGGCTCCGGATGCCATTGCAGTAGCAGCAGCAGCGGCTGGAGCCCCGGGCCCTTTTAAATCACCGGCCCTGGGGCAGCTGCTCCTTTTGCCCCACCCCGTCGGTGGTCAGGGGGGCAAAAGGGGCAATGACATTAAAGCGCTGCTGCAGCAGTGCTTTAAGCAGGGTCCTTTGCCGCGGCAGCGCTTTAAAGTCAGCTGTGTTCGGGCCCATACTGGCAGCCATTTTTTACCAGTACGCCGTACCGGCCTACTTTCACCCCTGGTTGTCCTACAGACAAAAGACTAAGTTTTAGTCATATGTCACTGGGCGTGTATAGTTTAACCCGAGATTTTTAACATAGACAGCATGAGAAAATACAAAACCAGGTAAATGAGCCGTGAATGCATAAGGGGAGTAAATACAGTAAGGTGAAGATGCATAAATATGCCCAACTCCCAGTGAAGTCTTCAGGCTTCACGGGTTTGAATGAGGGTCTAAACTGGCCCATAGAAGCCAAGCGAGTTAGGATTTCCATTCCACCTTAAGTCGCTTAGTGGTGCTTTGGCTAGGCACTGTGCAAACACAGACTAGAAACACAATCCCTGCGCCATAGGGCTGTTGAATTTTTTTAAAAGGTAGCTTGACCTAGAAACTCCAAGTGTGTTTTAATCTTTTGGTCTTGTTGAGTCCCAATGCCTTTCACTAGTTTAGGGGGATGTGCTGGAAGAATTATTTAATCATTAAAGGTGATTCCCACCTACATAGCGATTTCCCCTGACAGGAGGGTTTGTAAGCTCCATTTAGCCCAGTTGTAGACGGCCATGGTATGGGGAAAGACAGGCAGGAGAACACGTGGAGGAGATATGGAAGGGCCCTGTCTGAGGCAAGAGGCCCACTAATGGGGAGTAGTGTGGATAAAGCTAAAGAGGGCCCAGAGTGCAGGGATTCTAGACACAAGAGGGGGGGGGGGGAGCATTTAGCAAAGTAGGGAGGCTTCCCCAAATAAACTTCCAAACTCCAGTACCCCATGGTCACCTCTTTCCCACACAAGTAATAATACACACCTCTAAACACACACATGCTGCATGTGCATTTTTCACCAGTAGACCTCAACGTGCCGTACAAAAGTCAGTATCATTATCACCATTTTATAGGTGGGGAAACTGAGGCAACATGACTTGCTCAAGATCACCCAACAAGCCAGTAGCAAAGCAGGGATGAGGTTTTCTGTGGGATAATCCTGTGTGCAACTCACTAGGCCATACTGTCTTTCCTTGTTCAGCTGGCTGCACCAGTTAACTGCATCAGCACTTCTGACATGAGTTTGTGCTGGATTAGGTCCTTATTATTTTTTTTTGCACTGTTGAATATGTTTATCCCAAAGAGGAACAAATTTCAGTAGAGGATGAAGTGATCCATAGATACCATCCCTCAGAATTAAGGTTTTTAGACAGATGTAAGATGTCATTCTATTTTTAAATTCCTTTTGAAGACACCCAAGTGCTATGACATTTCAAAAATCATCATCATTGTTAGAAAAGTGCATTAAATGTGTAACACAGTGCTCAATGCTGCAAATATTTAGTCGATAGGAGAGCTGGGTAAATAACTGATTTTTCAATTCACTAGCTGTCCTGGGGCGTGGGGGGTGGGAATTGTTTCAGGTTGACCCAAAACATTATTTTTTTTTGGTGAATCAAAAAATTGATAAAAAATTATATCAGGTCAATTAAAATGTTTTGTTTGTCCTGAACAAAATAATTCATTTCATTTTTAAGCTTTATAAAACCCTTTTTTAATAAAACTAAAGTAAATTTCAGAATAGAAAATATCATGTTTGAATTGAAAAATCAAAATGTTTTGTCTCCAATTTTTTTTTTGAAATTTTGTTTTAGTTTTTTTCCCCTCCCTGTTAAAACAATTCAGTGAAATTGATCCAAATCTGCAGTTTTTAGCAAAATATTTTTGGATAAAATTTTTGCCTAGCTCTAGTCAATAGAACTATTCAAGTGGGTAAGGATTATACATGTGAGGTTGCTGTCCACTCTCTTGTGTTTCCTTAACAGGTGAGAGCTTGTGTGTGTTTGAGGATTTCTTTTTTGTTGAGTTTTTGTTTTTTTTTTAAACCAGCTCAGCCTGCCTCTTTCTCTACCCACAAAGGGGTTAATTCCCTCACAGATAATTTTGCTGTCTAAGTCAGATCCTTCATTACAAATAGCATCCTTACAAGAAGACATGTTTCATTTTTTAACTGGAGCATATCTAATGATCCAAGGGAAAGCCCTGTCTGGTAACATTTGACCCACCCTCAGATAAGTACAGCAAGGTGGCACCAGCCTCTTCCTATTTAGTCCTGAGCTTAGGAACTACACTAGTATACAAGTGACATGCATATCCCATGCATCAAAGTAGCAGCTCAATCTGTACTGCAATAACATTCTTTCACGTCTCAGCATGGGTGCTGGCCCTGAGCTGCAGTTCCAGTAATTGACATAGTTGCCCAATGCTAGAAAACAAACTAGGAAACTATTCTCATTAGACGTCTCCCTGGTTTGCTGCTCTGTTATTGTTAAACCCAAACACTGAGCTTCGTACCAGCGTGGTTCTGTTTTTAATTAGTTCTGATGGCACTGGGCTACGCGCCAAGGAAAAAAATGAACTTCCTGTGATTGAGGCTTGTTGCTCAGTATGTTGCTTCCTCTGTGTAGAGATTGTTTTTGCAACATTTTTCTGAAAAGGGGCTACTGACAGAAATAATATAAGTTTTTACTGCTTTTGATTTTTTTTCTCCTTTTCACGCTTATAAAAGGCTGCTCCAAGTCAGGGATCCTAATGTTACAATGCCACTATTTTGCTTTTGTGTGACTCTGCTGATTAAAGACATCCTAGAAGAATATTTTTTAAATAAAATAAACACAGGATCCTGTTAAAAAATTTAATACCCTTGACTTTTTAGTGTTTTATGTAAATTAATTTGGATTTTTCTTTTTAAAGTGTAGTTGCCTCAGCGTGGTTAGGGGTTGTAGTGAAAAGGGACATGAACACATTCCCGCCAGGGAGAGTTCAAAGCTGCCTGGGTGATTTGGGGATAACAGATTCAATGTCAGAACAAATCTTTTTTTTTATTGGGATTTTTTTTAAGTAGGCACATCAGATGGAAATAAAACAAACACTGCATGTGCATTGTTGTGGTACCGGATCCAAACCTTGCAAAGTCTAGAAATGATCAGTCCCCTCTCGTTAAATGTAATGGTGATGTGCTTGTTCAATATTGTTTCAACAGAGTCCTGGGCCTTCTCAAAGTAAATAAAGACTCTTATTATGACCTGAAGATGGATCTCTGCTCTGTCAAAAAATAGAGAGACAAGCTGGGTGAAGTAATATCTTTTATTGGACCAACCTCTGTTGGTCAGAGAGTCAAGCTTTCGAGACACACAGAGCTCTTCTTCAAGTCTGGGAAAGGAAATCCCAGCGTCACAGCTAAATGCAAGGTGAAACAGATTGTTTAGCACAAGTAGTTAGCACATATTGTAAGGGACCATTCAAGGTAGAGTAGCCTGTTAACACCTTGTCTTTTATCATTTCCTGTATAAATTCATTCAAGAGGGTAGTGATTATCTGGTTTCACTCACATAATTGTTGTTGTGGCATTTATTGCACTGTATGAGGTATACCACAGGTTGTGATAGGCACCTGTAGGATCAATGGATCTTGAAAGGTGTGTTGTGGGAGGTGTTAATCATTGTAGCAGGAGATGTGTCCACAGGTTTTCTATCTGTTGTTCTGGCAGGACCTGGTGCAGCTTTGAGTTGATGTGTCCTGCTCTGTGGGGAGCTTGCTTTGGATGATGAGGTTGGGGGGCTATATGAAAGCCAGAAATGGGGATTCAGGAAAAATGTCTTTCAGGATGGGGTCCTCATCAAATATGGGTTACAGTTTTTTGATGATGCCCCATATGGGTTCCAGTGTGGGGTTGTAGGTCACAACTAGGAGTATGTGGTTGGAGAGGGGTTTATTTCTGTATTGAAGCAGGTTCACTCCAGGTATTTGGGTGACCCATTCCATGATGCGATCTACTTCTTTTGATTGGTGAAGGTGGTTTTAAGTGTTAGGTATTAAGGTATATGTTCTGGAGTTTCTCCTTGGAGCATATGCTGTGGTATCTGAGTGCCTGGCTGTAGATAACAGATCGCTTGGTGTGTTTGGGGTGGCTACTGTACCTATGAAAGTTGGTGTGGGTTTCTTGTATATGGTTGTTTGTAGGGTTCCATTGTTGAAGCTGATTGTGGTGTCCAGAAAGTTGATGTTAGTGTGGGAGTGTTCCAGCGAGAGTTTAATGGCCAGGTCAAAAAATAGTCATTCAACCACAGTTGTGCTATTATTAGTCATAGGAGCCTATATGAAAAACTGAACTGCTGTAGACCTCTAAAGATCAGGATGAGCTTCCATGGCTAGGCGGGAGTATGTAACATGCTACACAAGAATCTCTTTGTCCTTCTGTGGTGGCAGAACCATATAAAGAGGTTTATGAGCAGCTATTGCTTATAGCTACTGAAGTTGGTCCTTTAATTCAAGCAACTGAGGTGTGTGGCTTTTGATCCAGAAACCAGGGCTTAAGTCCCTGCAGATGTCCCATCCCAGGGGCATTGTTGAACGATTGCCCTACTATAGGCCAGTGACATAGTCGGAGGGAGTAGGCTACATCTGATTTAAAATGATTTGGCCTTCCAAGATACTAACCAGAATAGCAGTTGGTTCCCTAGCACCTCATTTTGGGGAGATGCACTGGCCAGTGCATGGAGATTTCTCTGAATAAATGTATAGGCACTAAAGTCATTATTTCCCATAGAAATTTCAGCACATAATCTTCATGCTCTGAAGACTCTAAGGGGATAAAGATTTCTATGCAGAAGTCTTCCTGTGCTCAATTTTTTTTTAATAACCTAAGCACATAGAAAGAAAGAAAGAAAGAAAGAAAGTTAAAATTGGTTAAAGGAATCAAATACATACAGTAATTGCAAAGTTATGGTTCAGGCTTGTAGCAGTGATGGAATAAACTGCTGGCTTAATAAGTCTCTGTTTGCTTCCCAATCATTGGAAGGGCCTCAGTCCCTTCATTAGAATGCTCCCATTAGTATAAGTTCATAGTCATTGGACCCGGACAATTGGAAAAAGGCAAGTATAGTGCCCATCTTTAAAAAAGGGAAGAAGGAGAATCCGAGGAACTACAGACCGGTCAGCCTCACCTCAGTCCCTGGAAAAATCATGGAGCAGGTCCTCAAGGAATCCATTTTGAAGCACTTGGAGGAGAGGAAGGTGATCAGGAACAGTCAACATGGATTCACCAAGGACTTCTATGATGAGATAACTGTCTCTATGCATATGGGGAAAGCGGTGGATGTGATATACCTTGATGTGATATAGCTTTTGATACGGTCTCCCACAGTATTCTTGCCAGCAAGTTAAAGAAGTATGGATTGGATGAATGGACTATAAGGTGGATAGAAAGCTTGCTAGATTGGCGGGCTCAACGGGTATGGATCAATGGCTCGATGTCTATTTGGCAGCCAGTATCAAGCAGAGTGCCCCAGGCGTTGGTCCTGGGGCTGGTTTTGTTCAACATCTTCATTAATGATCTGGAGGATGGGATGGATTGCACCCTCAGCAAGTTCGCAGATGACACTAAACTGGGTGGAGAGGTAGATATGCTGGAGGGTAGGAATAGGGTCCAGAGTGACCTAGACAAATTAGAGGATTGGGCCAAAAGAAATCTGATGAGGTTCAACAAGGACAAGTGCAGAGTCCTGCACTTAGGACGGAAGAATCCCATACACTGCTACAGGCCGGGGACCAACTGGCTAAGCAGCAGATCTACAGAAAAGGCCCTGGGGATTACAGTGGACGAGAAGCTGGATATGGGTCAACAGTGTGCCCTTCTTGCCAAGAAGGCTAATAGCATATTGGTCTGCATTAGTAGGAGTATTGCCAGAAGATCGAGGAAAGTGATTATTCCCCTCTATTCGGCACTGGTGAGGCCACATCTGGAGTATTGTCTAGTTTTGGGCCCCCCACTACAGAAATCTGATGAGGTTCAACAAGGACAAGTGCAGAGTCCTGCACTTAGGACAGAAGAATCCCATGCACTGCTACAGACTAGGGACCGAATGGCTAGGCAGCAGTTCTGCAGAAAAGGACCTAGGGTTTACAGTGGACGAGAAGGTGGATATGAGTCAACAGTGTGCCCTTGTTGCCAAGAAGGCTAATGGCATTTTGGGCTGTATAAGTAGGGGGATTGCCAGCAGCTCGAGGGACGTAATCATTCCCCTCTATTCGACATTGGTGAGGCCTCACCTGGAGTACTGTGTCCAGTTTTGGGCCCCACACTACAAGAAGGATGTGGAAAAATTGGAAAGAGTCCAGCGAAGGGCAACAAAAATGATTAGGGGGCTGGAGCACATGACTTGCAGTGGGGGAGGTTTAGGTTGGATATTAGGAATAACTTTTTCACTAGGAGGGTGGTGAAGCACTGGAATGGGTTACCTAGGGAGGTGGTGGAATTTCCTTCCTTAGAGGTTTTTAAGGTCAGGCTTGACGAAGCCCTGGCTGGGATGATTTAGTTGGGGATTGGTCCTGTTTTGAGCAGGGGGTTGGACTAGGTGACCTTCTGAGGTCCCTTCCAACCCTGATATTCTATGATT
This sequence comes from Terrapene triunguis, assembly GCF_002925995.2. NCBI lineage: Eukaryota > Metazoa > Chordata > Testudines > Emydidae > Terrapene > Terrapene triunguis. The sequence continues at coordinate 74,345,203 of NW_020664393.1, read as the reverse complement.
CTATGAAAGGATGTGGACAAATTGAAGAGAGTCCAGCAGAGGGCAATGAAAATAATTATGGGACTGAGGCACATGACTTATGAGGAAAGGCTGAGGGAACTGGGCTTATTTAGTCTGCAGAAGAGAAGAATGAGGGGGAATTTTATAGCAGCCTTCAACTACCTGAAGGAGGGTTCCAAAGAGGATGGAGCTAGGCTGTTCTCAGTGGTAGCAGATGACAGAACAAGGAGCAATGGTCTCAAGTTGCAGTGGGGGAGGTTTAGGTTGGATATTAGGAAAAACTATTTCACTAGGAGGGTGGTGAAGCACTGGAATGGGTTACCTAGAGTGGTGGTGGAATCTCCATCCTTACAGGTTTTTGAGGCCTGGCTTGACAAACCCCTGGCTGGGATGATTTAGTTGGGGTTGGTCCTGCTTGGAGCAGAGGGTTGGACTCGATGACCTTCTGAGGTCTCTTCCAACGCTAATCTTCTATGATTCTAAGATTCCTGAGAAATGAGCAATAAAGAGGCAAATGGAGGTGTTTCTAGGGCCTTTTATAGTTTCTGCCATGTGGAGGGAATCCCATTGTTCTTACTGTGAAAAATTACAGCAACAAGATGGAGTTTGGAGTCACATGGGCAAGTCACATGTCCAGGCATTTCACCTGGTCACCCCAGGAAGTTCTGTTAAGTGTAGATGGGCATCTCCCATGGTCCATTGTCAGTTAAATGTTCTTTTGATGGGCCACTCAATTTGAATAGTCCCTCCAAGATGTGCTAGCTACCTTGTGGGCATTACCCCAGGAGCAAACATTTGAAATCCAAGAATAGAGCCAATGCTTATAACTTCAAATACAAAAATGATACATGCATGGAGATGGCATAATTATAACCATCAAATCGTAATCTTTTCATAGACACCTCACGTGACAACCTTTGTACAAGATTTGCTGCCAATATATAACAGTGGTTGCAACAATGATCTATATAGTCATATTTTAATCAGATAACGTGACAGGGTGCTTCCTTTGATTGTACATATTCCTCAAAGATAAAGGCTTCAGGCAATACACCAGAGTCTTCGGAACCATTTTCCCTTTGGGGCAATAATTCATTGAGTGTGTATACATAACATATGCAAAAGAATATTATGTATGTGTGTGTGTGTCAGGAAATAGACCAGGGATGGTCTAGACAGTATTTGGTCCTGCCATGCGGGCAGGGGACTGGACTCGATGACCTCTCGAGGTCCCTTCCAGTCCTAGAATCTATGAATCTATGAATCTATGAAATCATATTAAAAACTGAGGCCCTCCATTTCTCCTCGGTACAGGCAGAAGGTGTGCACACTTCTCCCTGCAACTCCTCCACTGTCCTGCCTATGGGCCTTAAAACTGAGCTTCGGGGACCACATCTAGGAAAGAGAGGGTAATTCAGACTCTCTGAATCCTTGGCCTGTCTGCTAAGAATACCCACAAGGGTGGCAATTAGTACAGGTTGGGATAATGGGGTTTTGTGGCTTGGAAACTATTTATCTGTCTACACAGCAAAGAAAAATACATGGTTGGCCTGTGCCAGCCAGCTCTGGCTTGCGGGGCTCGGGCTGCAGGACTCTTTCATTGCTCTGTAGACTTCCAGCCTTGGGTTTGAGCCCAGGCTCTAGGACCCTGCAGGTCCTCCATTCAAGCATGGAAGTCTACACAGCAATGAAACAGCCCCACAGCCTGAGCTCCATGAGCCTGAAGTTTTTCTTTGCTGGGTAGACATACCTTATAAGACTGGGAGGTCCAATTAATTGAACATAGGCCACTAAACAGATGTTAAATGTTGATAACTCGTGATAGGAGATAATGTGTTAGTACTGTATCAGTCTTGACAGTAATAACGCTGCCACAGGAACCTTTTTATTTTTTTTGTGATATAAAACTGCGATCCTGACTATTTGAGGCCATTAAAGACCTGGCAATGGCTTTGGTAACAGTAGAAGTGTTAACTCTGTTTTCCTGGCCAGTTTCTAGTCTGGATAATTATGTTCCGACCCTCTAAAGACCCATGACATTGTGATTAGAAATAATATTTTCCTTAACTTTCTGTCTGTGAGGTGCTAAGCCTCTTTGTTTCCCAATGATTTTAAAGTCAAGGGGAGTGGGAGGTGTTCAGTGTGTTTCTGGGATGGGCTATTGTGTAGCATTGCTTTGTGCTGTTGACTAGCTGCTGGGTTCCAAAACAAGTGTGGCTCCATTTTAGATGGTGATGATTAATGATGATGATGATTTTCTTCACCTTATTTCTTTTTTCAAGGAGAGTAGGAAGTTTTCAAAATAACTGAACAATTTTGACTATTTACATATACAGAACCTGTATCCTTCTTCCATTTCCCCCTCACTGGCCCAGTCTTCCACCCTCCCTTCTCTCAAATCCCTCCTCAACATGGTCTTCTTTCAAAAGGCCTATGTGCCCACATTTTCAGAACCATGCAAAAAGATCTCCGTGTCTTGCAATAACTGTTTATGTTGGGATTTGCGGCACCTAACTCCCATAGGCATCTAACTCCCTTAGGTTCATTTGAAAATCCCCGCTTTAAAAAGCACATAAATACATAGTGCCAAATTTTTGTAACCTTACTTATATCAAATAAGACTTTACAAGCTGTTCCATGACCTAAGCAAGACTGTTTTGATCAGCAAAGTGCTTCCTGACTTCAACAAGGGTATACAATCTGGCCCTTAAAAACATGTCTATTCATATTTAGTTAGTATATATATTTGAATACATAGTGGGCCACATTCTTCGGTGCTGTAACCCCACTAAAGCCAGTGGAGTTACACCAGGGATTAATTTGGCCCTATATTTTTATGTACAGCATGTGTATCAATCCCTGAACATACTCAATTACAGTTGATGTCAATCTTTTAAGTTAATTACTAGTTAGGCCCCTTACAAAGACAGCCTTTGCCTAGGCCACTTTTAGGAGGCTGTTATCCATCCAGTGTGGAGAGATTTATGCACTTACCATCCATTAGCATTAATAGGAGTGGTCCATATAAATCACTCAGCACCAGTAAGGGAAGATAAAGCCCCTCTATGTTTAGAGAATGAACAGGTTTGAAAAATCAATGTTTGGACCAAAAAAAAAAAAAGGGAATGAATGTGATTCAATCTGTGTTATAACTCTGTGGTATGTAATAACACAGTCTTGTACCATGACTGCTTTAATGTGTGGTAAACATTTTTTTTTTTACAAAATTTATTTTTTTCTGTAATATTACTTTTATAATAAGCACATCAGTAAAGCATTAAGATGGATAAGTAAATGAAATATGAAGGGAAAATACTTTAAAACAGCATACAATAATGTTAAGTATGGTTACAGAATCAAGTATGGTATTACAATACGAAAAGCAGAGGCCAAATTCTCCTTTCATTTATTCAGGTGTAAATCTGGAGTACTCCAGAGAAGTTACAAATGGAGTTACACTGGATTTACTCCAGTGTAAAATAACAAAATTTGATCCACAATGCTTCATTCATATGATAAATATTTGATCCACTTGTATATAGCTGAATATTTTTCTTGCCTTTTTAAAGGGGTTCTATACAATGGTAGCCAAATGTCATCAAATTCTTGCATCCTGTTACCACACACACACACACACATAATAGGCATATGAGGGTCTTTAATACAGTTATATGAACCTATACATATCACAGGCAGATAGTTACACTTTAGTTACTCAGAACAAAACTGCACTTCCACAGCTACCTAAAAAGTACATAAATTACCTAATGAAAAGCATTAGTTAGAGCTCACTATGCTAGGAGATGTGCCATTAAAATAATCACCTATTAGGGTGAACTTATTATAATCATAGAATCTTAAAAATATAGGGCTGGAAGGGACCTCAAGAGGTCATCTAGTTCAGCACCTTGTGCTGAGGTGGGACCAAGAATAACTAGACTATCCCTGACAGCTGTTTGTCTAACCTGTTCTTAAAAAACCTCCAGTGACAGTGATTCCATAAACTCCCCTGGAAGCCTATTTCAGTACTAAACAATCCTGATATAAAGGTCTTCCTAATATCTAACTTAAATCTCCCAGGCTTAAGATCAAGCTGATTTCCCCTTAATCACATCCCTTAACATATTTGAAGACTGTTACTCCTAGGTCTTCTTTTCTAAAGACCAAACATACCCAGTGTTTGTTTGTTTTTTTACCTTTCCTCATAGGTCAGGTTTTCTAAACCTTTGATCATTTTTGTTGCTCTCTCCAATTTGTACACATCTTTCTTAAAGTGTGGCATCCAGAATTGGGCATATTCTCCAGCTGCGGTCTCACTAGAGCCAAGTAGAATGAGACAGTTACATCCTATGTCTCATGTATATCACACTCCTGTTAAGGGACCCCAGAAAGATAGTATCCGTATGTGTACCTACATCACATTATTCATTTACATTCAACCTATAACCCCAGATCCTTTTCAGCAGTATTACTGTCTATACTTGTGGTCCCCAAACTTTTCACATCACGCCCCTCCCTTACCCCTATCCGTGACCCCCCCCCCAAAAAAAAACCAGGGCCAGAAGCGGGTCCAGGCCTGTGGGGGCGGCAGACAGGAGTAAGGGGGGAATGAGTCTGGGGCCTCAGCTGGGAGCAGGTCTGGGGCCGGGGCCAGGGGCTGAGGCAGGAGGCAGGACTGGGGGCAGGGTGGGGCTGGGTGGCACTCCTTCCCCGCCCCCATGGGAGCTGGTCTGGGCCCTGCTGCGCCCCCCTGAACATTCCTCCATGCCCCCGTAGGGGGGCATGCCCCGCAGTTTGGAGACCATTGGTCAACACAGTTATTCCCCTTTTTCTGATGTGTATTTGATTTGTTCTTCCTAAGTGTAGTACTTTGCACTTGTCTTTATGGAATTTCATCTTGTTGATTTCAGACCAATTCTCCAATTTGTCATGGTCATTTTGAATTCTAATCCTGTCCTCCAAAGTGCTAACAGATTGGTGTCATTGGCAAAGTTTATAAACATACTCTCCACTCCATTATCCAAGTCATTAATGAAAATGTTGACTAGTACCAGACCCAGGACACAACCCTGAAGGACCCCACTAGATATGTCCTCCCAATTTGACAGCAAGCCATTGATAACTATTCTTTGACTATGGTCTTTTGACCAGTCTTGCACCCACCTTATAATAATCTCATCTATAATGTTATGTGGTGCAGCAAACATACATTTTACAATTAATAACTGATCATTTGGATAATAATAACTAATACAGTCATAAAGAGCTGGTCAAAAATTCTACACAGAACAGTTTTCCAATGGAAAATGGAGATTTTCCAAAAATTAAAACATTTCATGAGAACAAGTCCATTTAAAAAAAAATTCAACAGGAAAGTATCAAAAAGAATCATTTTCACTTTCTTGTTTCATTTATTTTGCTTTGACATTATATTATATTATATTATATTATATTATATTATATTATATTATAATTAATGTTAACCTTGTAGCATATTTATATTGATTATATTTAATTTTGTAAGTATAATATTCCATATTATATTATCAAATATATTATATTGTCATGTTTCGACAATATTTGAAACATTTTGATGTTTCTAAATTGATTTTATTTTAAATTTCCATTCCAGGAGAAAACTCAAAAATTTGACTTTTTGTTCTGTTTCAGAATGGAAACCAATTTCAAATTGTTGGAATATCCCATGGGAAGGAAATTCTATTTTCTTACCAACTCTATTCATATATTGTAAGGCCAGAACGAACCATTTTGAACATCTAGTCTGAGCTCCTGAATAATGCAGACCATAAATTCCTCTATATCCACCTAGTAATTCCTGCATTGATCCCAATAACTTGTACGTTAGAGCACCTCCTTTAGAACAACATTCAATCTTGATTTTAAAGTGATGGAGAATCCACCACCCTTGGTAAGATGTTCCAAGGGTTATTAATCCTCTGTTAAAAATGTGCAATTTTTTCCCAGTGTGATTTTTTTGTTGTTGTTGGTTTGTTTGTTTTTTGGCTTCAACTTCCAGCCACTGGATCTTGCTATACCTTTCTGGATAATATTAAAGAACCTTCCAGTATCAGATTTCTTCTCCCTGGGTAGCCAGCTCCTTATCTAGTATGGATATAAAGTTGCTAATATAATACATTCACCAACTTGTTTTGGTTGAAACCCCGTCAAAAAATATTCTTCTCAAAAATGGAAACATTTTGTTTTGACATTTTCAAAATGAAACACTTCAATTTTTTATTTGAAAATAAAAAAACCTCAAAAATGAAAGCAAATGTTTCTTTCATCCAGAAACAATTTTTTAAAATCTTTTCTGTTCACAAAAAAAAATCAAAAAATTTCCATTTTGGGTCAACATGAAACAATTCCCCCCACCCAACTTTTCAGTTCATCCAGCAAACCAAAAAATCAGTTATTCACACCACTCTGCTTTTGAGCTCTGTACACAAATACTACATATTTGTTGTTCATTTTTTAGGCTTCTCTGCCTTGTCTTTTTGACTGTGAGCTCTTCAGGACAGGGATTGCCAGCACAGTGGAGCACTTATTCTAATTGGGTGCCGCTGTAATAGTAGTAATTGTTATTAGATAGATAGATAGATAGATTAGATATATAGGCTAACGACCTGATTCTGACCTAACTTTCATTGATTTTACCCCAGAGTAACTTAGTCAATGGACCTGCCTTTACATCATTTTGGCAATGTAAAGGGGCCTTAAAGTGCGTATAAATGTAATTTGCACTGCCAGAGAGGTGAAAGGGGCCTTAGTGTAAATGAAAAGAATCTGGCAATGCAATTAGACCTGACTTACACATTACATAAGTATAAGTGAAAGGAGAGTCAGACTCCAATTTTTAAAGTATGAAGCTGTTAAACTAAGGTATTGTTTTTCATGTTCCCCTTTAAATATAACCCTGTATCTTCAGTCTCTGACATCCCTTTTATGGCAGACGCACATTGATGTGAAGCTGCACACAGACATCTACTGCAGCTAAAGATAAAAAAAATGCACATCACACCCAAAAAAATAATATGAGGTTAACAATAAAAAACAAAACAAAATTTCATTGTTCTAAAGATCGATTATTTGCTAACAAAAAAGTCTTTACAAAAGAAATGTATATTATTCTGTTTTACAGCTTCAAGCACTTCAGACAATTAACATTGATCCCCCCCATAAAAGAAAGAAAGAAAGAAACCCAGATACAACAGTGAGGGGGGGAGCTGATAGCTAGAGATGATGAAGGAAGAAAATCAGATAGATAGAGATGATGAAGGAAGAAAATCCAAAATAGAACAGAAATGGCTGATTCTCTCTTTGTGACATATTTTCTCTCTCAGCCTTGCATATTTGCATTAAAGTGATTGTGAATAATGTACATTTGACCAGTGCTGTCTGCGGAACTAATGCCTATTAAAGTGATGGGAAGTAGCATATGTTGTGCCTAGGGCAGAGAAAGTCCAATCACCCCCACTGTGTGAGTCTCCAACTAAAATGCAGGACAGCCTGGGTTTTATCCTAAATGAACCCAGCAGGAAGAAACAGGGCATAGTCCCTCATTCTACATTTAAGCTTCTAAACTAAGGTTATAAGAGTTAGGTTCAGAAAAGGGAACTGTAACATCCATCATTTAATTTATACTTGGTGCTAATGTTGCCTTTATCTTATACCTGCTCCATAAATACAAGGGAAACCATTAATGCAGAGAAAGGGGATACATGTATTCAGTTGTTTCAAGAATCAAGATGCATTCACTTTATTGCCACCAAAGCAAAACCCCTACTCTGCTCCAGTTATTCCTTCATATTTTCTGCCAGTGCACAATTTTGTCAGTAATTGCAAAACGATTTGGGTTTGTGGTTTCACTTTTATGTTCCTGCACTGTACTAGAAATGTTCTGCTATTTGAACAGTTTGGAAAGCTTTTTGAATTCTATTACATAATCTCTCTAACAACCTCCAGCATCAAGTTCAGATCCAAAACAGCCTTTCTTCTACCTGTGTGAACTTGATAGCTGGGAAAAAAAGGCAATTATAAAAATGTATGAGAATAACAAATTCAGCTGAACTAAGGAAATAAAAGTTGCCGAATTGTCATGTTTAGATCTGTAGCGATGCTTTTTGCCTCATTAACTGCAGCATTACAAAGGGGGCGGGGGAAGTGCTGGGACTATTTTTTTTAATACAGTATCCGTCCCACAATTTATTTCTATCACTAGTGAAATAAAACTTACCTTAAATAGAAGCCCATCAATTTGTGGTGTAGAAAAACATACTCTCCCAGTAGGTCAGAAGGAACTCCATTGAAATCAATGGGCTAGAATCTGATCGCACTTAAAAGGTGTAAATCGAGAGATACTCCACTGACGTTAAATCAGTGCATTGAGGGGGAGACTAGAAGCCTTTATTAAGTATATTGTAGAAATGGGCTAAGCTGAAAATTTAGGATCTTGAATCCAAGACGTCAAATGCCCCATATGTTGGGGTGGGAATTTCATATCTGAGGTTTTCAATGATCCCTCTACAGAACCTGATCCGAGAACAGCTGAAGTGAGAGTTGGCCCATATAAAGGCTAGTTGTAAAATTCAGATACAGGTTTGGAATCTGAAACATAATCCTATTCCCAGTTCCGAAATGTTTAAATCTGGAATGATCGTTTGGGCTCATTTTTAGTGCACTGACCATACTTAGGCAATATAATTTTTTTTCCTGGTTATTGCTGATGTTATTTCACTTTTAAAAGATAATGGGCAGATGGTAAAAAAAAAATGCTACAAAATAATTGCTACGAGAATCTAGTCCTATCAGCAGAACTCAGAAATCAGATTATGTTTCTATTTTTGTTCTTATTGTTGCATAAAAAATACTGGATAGCTTTAAAGGGATTGTTTTATATTTTACTTCTCTTTTTTCTTTCTTTCATTCCGCTTGTCAATAATAACATAGGAATTGGAGAAACTTATTATTATTACCACTAGGCTTAGAGGCTGCAACTGAGATTGGGGTCCCATTGTACTGTGCACTCTTCAGACACATAGTAATGGACAGTCCCTTCCCCAAAGAGTTTTCAGTCTAAATAGACAAGAAAAATACCTATCCCCATTTTACAGATAGGTAATTGAGACAGAGAGAAATTAATTGACTTGCCCAAGGTCACACAGGAAGTTTGTGGCAGACCAGAGAATGGAAACCAGAACTCTTGAGTCTCAGTCCAATGCCTTAACTACAATAGCACAAGCCGGAGGACAAGGGCTCTAGACATAAAACGATGTCTATTCTCACTTTTACATGCTTGCTCACCACCTTTCACATACCTGCAGAGAGACTCACGCCGACACACATATTCACACTCTACTTTTGCTTGTTGTGGCCTTAATGGCTAATGACGGTATTACACAAGATTCAGATAAGGCCAAACATGGAAAGACGGGTCATAATTAAAGCTGTGTGAAACCAAAATAGTACTTGAAATCAGCTTTGGTTCATGATCAAAATGCATCCATCTATCCATCAGCTAGTAGAGGTTGCTCAGTTTTTCCGCCCACCTGCAAAGAGTCAACAGAAGCTTCTTAACATGTGGCAAACCAGAAACTGTATCAAACTTTTGTTGTCAAGGTATTTTGAGTTTGAGCCTGATACGCTGGGATAGGTCAGATGATTGGCTCAATCTATACTATGCGATCAGAAGGATCAACCTTGTTCAACAGAAGCCAGAAGTGAATGCATTTCAGTGGAGCTCCTTGGTGCAATGAAAAGTCAATCATACAAAAACCGAACAAACCACATTTGCGTCTAGCCCCTATGTGATTCCCCAAATTATTGGTAATTGGCTCCTTGCTAATTTGTATTTTGCCTAACATAAACATGTTAATTTTAGATTTTATGTTTTCATAGTCCCCTAATATCAGAATTATTTTGTTAATTCAGAAATGAAATCTAGACTCCATGTATCCTTGTTAGGGGTGGAGAACAGTCCTACAATTCTTCCCAGTTATTGGGAATTCTCTTCTTGCTAGTTTCATTTTGCTCCCATATTTACTTCATATCCTTGTTTCACAATGGAAAATTTGTTTCCCTGGTTTAAGAGACTTTTTTCCCCCCTAGATTCATAGAATTTAGGGTCTGATGGGACTGTTATGCTAATGTAGTCTGACAGGCTACCTAATACAGGCCACAGAATTCCACCCACCGATTTCTGCATCTAAGACAACAATGCTGTGTCTTGTCCCATATCTAGCTCCGTTAAACCAATGTACTGGTGCACCCATATGAACAGCTATGGTCCACACCTTGCTCACAGATTTAAAAACCAAATTCAGCTATGGGGAAAACAAGTTCATTCAAACCCCAAACTTTTATTCTTCAGGACATGGAAGCCTATGCACCGATAGACAAAATATCATGAACCACACTGTGTCACACCACACTTGGAGGGGATGTCATTGTAACTAAAATATTGTTCAAGCATGAGATCCTGGCCCTATTGAAGTCAATGGGGCTTTTGCCATTGACTTCAATAAGTGCCAGGATTTCATCCCAGGTGTTTTAGTACATATACCACTACTTTCCTAAGGAAAGGTACAGACTTTGGGCAGGATCCTCAGTCAATGGAGGTACATTGATTTACATCATTATGATCTGGCCCATGGCCTCTATTTTGCCCCAGGAAATGCCATGCTATGCCATTGAAAGAATAAATGGTGACCTTGCACAACAGATTTGCGAGGCTACTACATCAGTCTCAAAATCAGCATCTTCTGCAAAGATGCCAAACCTGGGTAGGACAATGATTGTGCATGGTTACTTTTTTTGTGCTGGTATTTTCAATATGTGTCCATTAAGACTTATGAGTGGATACGTGCCCGGAGTCCGCAAAGACATTACAAGCAGCTACCACAGAGCATCGCTGTTCATTGTGATCATTGATAGCCACACATATAACCAGCCCAAAGCTGGATCACTCCTCTAAGGGAACCGCACATTTAGCTATCATTCAAAATCTTCATCCTGATCATTGATAGCTCAGTAACTCCCTGTTTTGCCAATAGGGCTGAAGCATTTGCCATTATTCATCACACCAGTTCACTCTTCCCTCCAGTTCTTTTCATTGTGGCACAATACCCAAAACCCATGAATCTTGCAGTCCTAGCAGCCAAGTCTGTAACATTTTGACTATACAGAATCAGAGCTAATAATTCAAGCAAGCAAAAACAGTGAAATGGAAAGGGGCATTCTGATTAGAAGCACAAATAAATTGCTTCAAAGGAGACCTTTTGTTAAGTGAAATGAATATCGGGAAAACCAAGGCATTAGTGGTGATCCAGTAATCACCCTGGTCAAATCAGAAAGCATCAATGTATTGATTACATTGTTACAATTGAATTTATTAATTACTTATCTCTTCTTATATATTTAACCGGTTTAGCCTATGGTTGATATCAGCTTTGTGAACAAATGGACACAAATGACCTAGAAGTGAGAGACCTTGCACCCCACTAAAAATGCCTAAAGCATCCAACCTCCCAGGCAAATATATATATTAATTTTAACCATAGGTGCTGTAATTAGGCGGGGGGGGGGGGGGGGGGGCCTGCAGCACCTCCTGGCTTGAAGTGGTTTCCATTATATACAGGGTTTACAGTTTGGTTCAATGGCTCTCAGCACCCCCACTATAAAAATTGTTCCAGCACCCCTGATTTCAACTATTATCTATTTTAGGGTTTTATATGGCCACCCATCATCATTGTATCTGAGCAACTTCTATGTAAAATTGAGAGCAATAGAGAAGTCCCTAGTGAACTTCGTGGAGTCTCTGGAACAGGGCCGGCTCCAGGCACCAGGCACCCAAGCTGGTGCTTGGGGTGGCACCTGGAGGGGGGCGGCGCGGTGCGGCGCTCCGGCCGCCGGGGAGAGCGGGGCCACAGCCGGGCTCGCCGCCCTCCCCCCCGGCCCCCCGGGCCCCCCCCCCCCGGCCGCCCCCGGGCGAGCGGCGGGCCCCCCCCCCCCGTGGGGGGGGAGGGGCGGCCGGAGGCTTTTTTGCCTGGGGCGGCAAAAAAGCCAGAGCCGGCCCTGCTCTGGAACTTGTCTTTTTTCAGGGTAAAAGGTTGGCTTGGTGCAATATTTTTGATTTTGACTTTTTAAATTAATAAATTAATTAGCTTTTGTTGTTGTTAATAATACCTAGCTCTTGTATAGTGGTTTTATCCAAATATCTCAAAATGCTTTACAAAGGAGGTAAATATCATTCTCCTTATTTTATAAATGGGGAAATCGAGCCACCGGAAAGTGAAATAATTTTTTCTGAAGTCCACCACTAAACCAATGGCAGAGAAAGCAACAGAACCCAGGTTTATTGAGTTCCAGGCCAATGCTCTATTCACTGCAGAGTTGTGGTAACATACGTTAAGAATGAACCATCTTGTTCTTTGTTAACTCCAGAATATTCAATCTTTTTATTGTCTAACATCCTTGTCACTTAATCTGAACTAAACATAATTATAGATTGTGCACTGGTGATTGTGATATCTGCTGGGAAGTTGGAAGCCACTTGGGAAACAAAATAAAAATTTGCAATATTCTAATGTTACAACATATAGCTCTTTTATAGTTAGTGTAATTATTTCTATTTTTATGCAAGGGACATGTGCTTACTGGGGTTTTTTTCAGACAATGTTTTTACTAAAAATGCCCCTGATTTTAATATTTGATATCAGATCTGCTATGCAACATGAAATCATCAAGAGGACATACTCATTTTTAACTTTTGGTTAAACGTATCAGAGCAGATTTGGAAGTGTGATTTGCTCCCTGCAAACTGTTTGGATTAGCCGTGCATATCATGTTGCCTTGTGGTTCCTTTCCAGCAAAAGACAGACACATTAGGAAACTGACTCCAGTCACTACCGAATTTCAATTCCCTCATCTGGGATTCATTTTCAGTCTTTTCACCTGATCTATGTTTACACCCTTTGGAAGCTGAATCCAGATAGGCTGTAACACTGGAAGCTTGTGCTGAGCAGACATTATACTCATCCTCCCCTCTTTGCAGTAAGGTAGTATGATGGGTTGGACCCCACGCCCTCCTCCACATTGAGGGAAGAGGCAAATTTCATAATATACCTTTGGGTCTGTACTCGAAGGGAGGTGGACATCTGAGTGCTGGAGCAAGTCCCTTAAGACGAGTCTTCCCAGAGCTGATCTGCAGCTGGGTGTGGCCCTGCCTGTGTGTGTGTTAGAGGAGGTTTTAAGAGCCTGACTGAGGCCTTGGCTACACTGGCGGTGTACAGCGCTGCAACTTGTTGCACACAGAGGTGTGAAAAAACACACCCCTGAGCACAGCGAGTGCAGCGCTGTAAAGCGCCAGTGTAATCAGAGCCTGCAGCGCTGCAAGCTATTCCCCTCGGAGAGGTGGAGTACATACAGTGCTGCAAGAGCTCTCTCGCAGCGCTGGCGGCCGCGGCAGCGCCGTGAAGTCCCGAATGTAGCCAAGACCTCAGTAAGAACAAGTTAAAGTGGGCCCATGCTGGCAGAACAGATGGACTCAGTGGTATTTCAGCACATCAGGTGGCTTCCCAAGGGGTCCAACCCGTCACTGGTAGAACAGGATGGATGAGTTGCAAATTGAAACACAATTCTCATTCCCCAATATAAATTTAAGCCAATCCTGCTCACTGACATAGGAAGAAAATTATTCTTTGAAGAACGCAGCTTAAGAAGCCAATTTAATAGCCATGAATACCAGAGGGCGGAAATATTTATGCATAACTCACTGTTTCTACTTCCAAAACCTCACAGGGGCATATATTTGTACTTCCACATGACCACATCCTGGTCGCTATCTCTTAAAAAGAGCACATACAAAATGTTTCAGCATTAAAGCAAGAAACACAGTATGCCATGGTCCTGAGTCCAAACACTGTGTGTAGCTAGAGCTAAATGAAGAGACCCATTGACAATGCTGCATACTCATCTAGGGGTTTGCTAGAGAGGTATGATCTAGTCAAAGAAGCATGGGACCACGAATCATGCACTTCTGAATTCCAGTCTTGATACTGACCTCCTTGGTGGCTTTGGGAAATAACTTAGCACTTCAGCCTCATTTTTCCAGCTGTAAACCTTACATACTAAAACCATGTCATGGAATGTTGTGATGCACAGGAATCATGAAGCAGGAATGAACCATTCCCTCATTAATCATAGACTCATAGATGAGACCCTTGGGAGCAGAACCTCCTAGTTTTTCTAGCCTGTCCTCTTACCCTAGTCCTCTACACGAACCCCATAAAAGTATTACCTAATGGATTCTTGAATATCTTTATTGAAAAGGGCTGGCCAACAATGCATGTTCAACAGAAAGCAGATGAACCTTTGTCTGTTTTTACACCTAAACTCAAACCAAAGCTTTATCAAGATTTTTTAATGGTCTTTTACTTCTGGTTGTAAGCTGGGACAGGAACTGAAAATGCTAAAGTATCACAAATAGGATGAAGCTTGCGTCTTTCACCAACAGAAGTTTGTCCAATAAAAGATATTACCTCACCCACCTTATCTTTCTCATTTCCTGATACCAACATGGCTACAACAACATTGCAAACAAAGTTTCACAAAGCAGGCAGCTCCCCTGGCAGGATGAGAACCAGATGTGCCAGAAATCTCAGGAAAGAGGCTCTTCTCTCAGGAATTCCAGCCCATTTTTGTAGACTCCAGGGACGAGATTTCCAAATTATACATGGCTAAAATTAAGTTCTTAAAGCCTTGCATTTTCAAAAGGGGCTAGTGATTTTGCATCGCTCAGTTTTGTGTGACGCCTTAAATGGGTCTGATTTTCAGAAGGCAAATGCTCAGCACTTTCTGAAAATCAGGCCCCTCGAAGGTGGGCACCAATAACTTGAGTTACCCAGAATTACTAAGTCACTGTTGAAAATGTAGGCCTAAATCCATATTTAAGTACCTACGCTGGAATTTTCAAAGAGACCTAAAGGAGTGAGGTGCTCAACTCTCTTAGAAAGTTTATGGGCCTATAAGCCCATTTGAAAATCCCTGCCCTATATAAGTGGCCTGATTTTCAAAAGTGCTGGGCACCCAGCTGCTCCTATTGATATCAATGTGAATTTAGTGGTGCTCAGTAGCTTTGAAAATCAAGCCATCATTCAAGGGAGGGTGGTCCAGTGATTAGAGTGCTACCCAGGGAGGTGGAAGACCAGCATTCAATTGCCTGCTCTGTTGTGACTTTGGGCAAGTTCCTCTCATTTTACAAATGGGTAAACTGAGTCAAGGAGAGGCTGGGACTTTCCCATGGCTACAGAATGAGCTGGTGGAAAAGCTGGGAGCTCACAGTTCCCTGCTTTACACACAAGAACACACTTGTAATAACCTGCCAAAATAAATAAAGCATGTGTAGGAATTGTTCTTTCCAATCCCATTTGCAGTCATAAATGAAACAATTTTCCCTCGTTCCCCTAATGGACATTACTTTGTGTAATAGAAGAGAACATAGGATGGCACAACACAGCATAGACTCTACCAAGAACTGAACTACAGTACTATTGGGTTCTCCTACAGCTCTGTGGAGTTTATCATACTGAAACTGATCATCTACACAATATGGGTTTATGGATTCAGATCACTGTAATGGTTTGATGCTATGAGGTACTTGGTACTCACAAACTCCATTAAAGCCAACAGGAGAGGCAGACTCTTAAGCCCCAGTTCAGCAAGGACTTAAGCATGTACAGAACGTTAAGCATATGAGTAATCCCACTGATGTCAATGGGGCTGCTCATGTGCTTAAATTTACTCCTATGATAAGTACTCTGCTGAATCAACACTTTACAGCCTGGTCCAATGGCTGTTGAAGTTAATCGGAGTATCTTGTTCCTTCAATAAGTGTAGGAGAAGAAGAATTGTCTAGTGGTTAGAAACTAGTTTAGAACTTGGGTTCAATTCCCTACTCTGCCACATATTTCTTGTGTTACATTGGGCAAGTCACTTATTTCTCTGTGGAAATGGAGATGACAGCACTTCTCTACCTCACAGGGGTGTTGAGAGACTAAATACATTCAAGATTGTGAGGTGCTTAGATACTAGTGATGGGAACCATGAAAGCACATTAGACAGATTGGATCAGTCCCTTTATTGTCAGTTCTACCATGTCATATGCTTCTCAAACATAAATAATCATCTTGATTAACAACAGAAAAATATTAATGTGAGAAATACTAACATAAACTCTTATTTTGGACTCCAATAAATCCCAGCTTTTTAATGCCATTTGGATTAAATCAAACACCAAACTAACCTGTGAACTAGCATTGGGAAATTTCCATTCCAAAGAGAGCTTTAGTAATACATGCCAGCAACCTACACTTTGTCCCCAGTTGGAAAGATGTTGGCAGTGATTCAAAAACGTATGTTAATAAGGATGCTATATTTTATATATATATATATATATATATATACACACACACACACAAAAACATATGTTAATAAGGATACATATATACATATATATATTATACACACACACATATATATATAAAGCATCCTTATTAAGATATGTTTTTGTGTATATATATAATGTGTGTGTGTGTGTGTGTGTATATATATGTGTGTCTGTGTATAATATATATATACACACACACAGTAAATATACATATACAGTAAACCTTATCTGCATCAACACACTTGTTCAAACAGCTTTTCAAATCTGAGTCCCAATCTTCATGAATGAATAAAAAGTTCCAGATGTTAAAATGTCCCAGGACATGCATATTAACCAACTTTGTTCTGCATTTGTAGCCTGACATGCAAAGGAGGCATATTGATTAGAATTATTGGCATGCTTAGTATTTTAGTTTTACCGCTTCCGACCGAGTGGCATTTGCTCTGAAATGACTAGTCTTTTTGTTATTTATTCCCAGTATGGTACTTTCCAGACTTGGTTGCTTTGGAAATTCCCCTTATCTCAGTATCCTGACCATTTTAGAATGGATGCCTGTTTTGCAGGTGCAAGTACAGAGAATGAGAGATGGCACAGTGCGTGAATGGGAGAAGGAGAGAAGGGAGAGAGGGGTAGGGCATGTATGGAGAGAGGGGAGAGAATGAATAAATGCAAAACATCTGTGAGTTGCAAGACAACAAGGGCCAAAATGTGCCCTTCCCTGCATGGGAGCATGAGCTGAGAGTAGGCAAAAGGAGACAACCTTTCTATTTACGTCGCTACATACAGATCAGGCAATATACCCCGGTCTTTGTGGTCCTGAAGTAAAGGGACTCCATAGATCTATTTACCATTGCCATATAGCTAGTGCAGTCATTTACATGGGTGTAAACTCACTCTTCTCTAGTTAATAAATTTGAGTCTCGGTGTCCCCTGTAGTCATTTGCTTTTCTTAACAATGGATATGTGTGCACTGCCAGAACATAAGAACGGCCGTACTGGGTCAGACCAAAGGTCCATCCAGCCCAGTATCCTGTCTGCCGACAGTGGCCAATGCCAGGTGCCCCAGAGGGAGTGAACCTAACAGGTAATGATCAAGTGATCTCTCTCCTGCCATCCATCTCCACCCTCTGACAAACAGAGGCTAGGGACACCATTCCTTACCAATCCTGGCTAATAGCCATTAGTGGACTTAACCTCCATGAATTTATCTAGTTCTCTTTTAAACCCTGTTATAGTCCTAGCCTTCACAACCTCCTCAGGCAAGGAGTTCCATAGGTTGACTGTGCGCTGTGTGAAGAAGAACTTCCTTTTATTTGTTTTAACAATATTAAGCAATAATCCCACTCCTGAGGGTGTCTTAACAATCGTCCCAACCTCATCCTGCTCTGGCAGTTGTGAGTGTCTAAGGCAGGGGTCAGCAACCTTTCCGAAGTGGTGTGCCAAGTCTTCGTTTATTCACTCTAATTTAAGGTTTCGCGTGCCAGTCATACATTTTAACGGTTTTCGAAGATCTCTTTCTATACGTCTAGAATATATAACTAAACTATTGTTGTATGTAAAGTAAATAAGGTTTTTAAAATGTTTAAGAAGCTTCATTTAAAGTTAAATTAAAATGCAGCGCCCCCCGGAGTGGTGGCCAGGACCCAGGCAGTGTGAGTGCCACTGAAAATCAGCTCACGTGCCGCCTTCGGCGCGTGTGCCATAGGTTGCCTACCCCTGGGCTAAGGCATTCTAGCTCCCTCCTTCCTCCCCAGCTCCCTACTCTCCGTTTGTCATCTTGGGTTGGTGGAGTCCAAAGAATCTAGCAGGTCAGTGCTGCCTGGGCCTCTCTAGAGGCCCCTCCCCCTGACTTAGCTGAAGTGATTTCAGCTTTAATTGCTGGTAGGGAGGCCACACCAGAGTACTTTAGGAAAACTGGTGCTTTGTTAGTGGTTTCAGCCCAAGACTCCTCAGTTCTGCACCATCTGTCATCTCGAAACCTCCTCAGCTCTCTGCCATCCGTCGCCTCCAAGCCGCCTCTGTTCTGGGCCCCGTCATCTCGAAACCTCCTCAGCTCT
>NW_020664393.1:74323124-74326674 GCF_002925995.2 Terrapene triunguis | reverse complement strand
AGCCGCCTCTGTTCTGGGCCCCGTCATCTCGAAACCTCCTCAGCTCTGCGCCGTCCGTCATCTTGAAATCGCCTTAAGTCTGGGCCATCCATAGATTCAAAGCCACCTCAGCTCTGCACTGTCTGCTGCCTTGAAGCTGCCCCAGCACTGCAGCATCCATCACCTTGAAACCACCTAAGCGCTGCACCATCCATCATCTCAAAGCTGCCTCCGCTCTGTGCTGTCTGCTCCTTTGAAGCTGCCTCGGCGTTTCATTGTCTGTCTTTTCCGAGCTGCCTCCGCTCTGCTCTCTAAAGAGCAAACAGACCCCTTAGCACCAGAGAAGTACTTCCAGCAGAAGGTAGGAGTTTCTTTCCCCTGTCTCTCTCCTTTTATCCCTGTCCAGGATACCTTACCCCGCTGTGCCTGAATATGGTTTCTGTCAGGGACCCCAGGCATATTTGATGTAGATCTCATGTTCCTTTATTTACTAGCAGGGTCACTAGCATTATATTGCCCCCAAATGCAAAACTTAACTGTATTTTAACCAGACACCCTTAACCAACCACATAACTGAAATGAAAATGAGGCCTGGCCCATTCAGTCAGTTTCTGTGGCTCACCAACAGATGCTGGCAGAGAGCTCCCTCCCTTATGGAGTTCTCAAGTGACTCTGGGCCACTCCTCTCCCATTTCACCAACACATGGCAATAGTTATCTCCCAACTCCAGGGCTTACACCAATGTGCTGGAAAGATGTATTCTGCTGAGATCTCTGGGCTTTTAACTGTGAACTGTATTTCATCACAAATATCAATCATCATCATCATCCTCATCATCATCGTATTTAAAAATTATTGTTGTTATTATTATTAATTCATTATTTTGTAGCACCCAAAAGCGTGATAGGTGCAGTACAGGACACATTGAAAAACATTGTCCCTGATGCAAAAAAATCTTAGATGTATGTTACACAATTTAATAAGCATAACAAACGAGAAAGCCTAAATAGCCCCCTCAAGGATTGAACTCACAACCCTGGGTTTAGCAGGCCAATGGGGGGAGGGATAGCTCAGTGAAGTGAGGAAGATGAATATAATAGCAATATGATCAATGATTGCTCACTTTGAGTTTGGTTGTTCAATTCATTCAGCTTATTGTTCATTAGATAGATAGATAGATAATTCAAATTAAACTCTTTGCTATTTTGTTTTATAAATGTCCCGATCTTCAGTCACTGTTCATTACCTATTGCCAGTGGACTGTCATTTGCATGGTTGGAATAAACAGCTTTGTTCAGCATTTGATACCAATGACAAAACTCCAAACAAACAAAAATGTATTGCCATAATAATATAGGATGGAGTTATTTGCAGTGAAATGTATTACCAGATAAATACACAGCTTGGATACCAAACGGATTAGCCTTTCATGTCATTTAAAGAAAGAAAACTATTTTGTAATATGAAAATTATTTTTATATCTCTGATCTCACCTGGTGCATTTTCCCTCCTATTCTGCTGATAATTTCAACACATTTTTCATGAAGAGCAATTCCAGACTCCATTATTGTTCCAAGTTCTGATATTCTCATAGGAAATGAAAAACTGCCAAACCTTCCTTCCTGCTCATAAAGTCCTGGAAGAGGTGGATAAGACCAGAGAATCTTCTGACTTAGGGAACATTTTATTTATTTATTTATTTATTTATTTATTTATTCACTTACTTATTTATTTAGATAAATCCCCTTGGCAGGAAGGAGAAAATAAAAATTTCAAACTCAGTTCCAAATATCTTGTTTGGAATGTTTGCCTCTTAATTACAGAGCTGCTGCCAAATAGCACACTGAGAGACTTGTAGAATAATTTGGTATTAAAAGACGTGGAGGGAGAGGTGGTGGTGGCTTCAGATTTTTTTTTAAAAGCAAAAGTACTATATATAGCATCTTTATTGGCAGTCACAGCAGAGAGACCAATGATTTATTAGATTCTGGAGGCACACAGATCTAAAACCCTTTCCGTCATGGAAGTGCTGCCACCTCTGGGGTGGAAAATCACAGCTGTTCAATGGGACACAACAACAACATATAACATTTTAGGAGACAAAGTGTTGAATAAATTCCTTAGCCAATTGAAACTGCATAGAGAATGTAGGTAATATGGAACAACCCTAGTTAGAATTTGGCCAGGACACAGGGGTTAACATCTATATTTGTATACAAAGGGTCATGGAATTCTGATGGCTACGAAGAGCAATAATCTCTCTTTTACACCTCATCTGACAGTCAGCCCCTCCAGCAACAGTGACCCCTAACACCATGTCAGTATGTTGGTCCAGTACAGAATTAGAGGGGAGAGACCATCATCTACTGAGTCACCAGCAACACTTCTCAGTAAACCACTGTCAGGTTTACCTCCACTCTTCAGGGAAGTCCACATCCAGAGCAGAACTTTGCGGTTTAAGCTCATCTTTACTGCCTACTGTTACCTGGGTTTCCGAAAGTCCCATCCACTTATTGACCTAGTCCAACAGTACTCAGGTTCATAGAGATGGTAAGATCACAGCCCTAGATAACATGAGACTTCCAGGGAGGAAAACAACTCAGGGGGAGAAAATAGGCATGTGGGGCTCAGGGAAAATCTACAGCACTCATCCATTCTAGATGTAAATTTGCTTGCACTCTCAACTGTCCCGTGGATCAGCTGTTCTATGACCCTCTAGGTGAAGAATTTCTTCAGGGTGAAATTGTTGATGAGTCTTGCTCATTTTTAATGTCAATCCCATCCCTAGGAATGTGGGTGAGGCTCCAACTGAATAAGAGGTTCTTGGCCTCCATGTAGTCGGAAGCTGAAACACATATTTCACCTTATGTAAGAGCTACACTCATCATCCCTTCTTTCGTACCAGGAATAAGAAGAGCAAATTGCAAAGACCTAAACCCTCTAAGGGTTCTCAAGACCCCAATTGCATTAAATATACATGATCATTTATTGGAAGCTGAGCCACCTAGGGCCCAGTCCAAGTTCCTTTCAAGTTAATTGGTCAAGCCCCAAAAAGAAGCAAGACTCCATAGATCTGGATACGCCATTGTTCTCTGAGTGCTACAGTGCAGACCTCTGCGTGGGACAGTGACAAGAATCTTTGTTGATGGGACAGCAGAGTGGAGGAATATGGCACAGTGCATAGCCAATAGTCCCAAACCTTGCATAGCAGGAAGTGCAGCGGACTGTGCTTACTAATCCTCTTATACTCAGAAGCCGTAACTTTAGCCTAGCTGTGTCCTTTTCTTGCACACGGAGAGAGATTCAATCCCTCTCAACAGTGATGTAATTTGTACTTGCAAAGCCCTTGTTATACACAGGCCTTGTGTGGGGAGAATGAAGATTTGCTCCAGTTATTTCCAAGCAACTCCTATTCATTTGTGCACATATCACAAGGAAAATGATACTCCAGTCATGGCACTAAAGCCACATTCCTATGACAAGCTATGAAAGAGCTGCACTGAATCTGAGGGGTAGCCGTGTTAGTCTGGACCTGTAAAAAGCAACAGAGAGTCCTGTGGCACCTTTAAGA
>NW_020664393.1:74306198-74322724 GCF_002925995.2 Terrapene triunguis | reverse complement strand
GCCTGCTTCGTCATGGATGCATGTGACGAAGCGGGCATTCACCCACGAAAGCTTATGCTCCAATACATCTGTTAGTCTTAAAGGTACCACAGGACTCTCTGTTGCTTTTTACTGAATCTGAGCCATTCTAATCTGTTGCAATGCATGCTTCTACATGAAAAATAATAGGAACCTGCTCTATGACAAGAATGTGAATCAATTATTTTACAATGATAGCACCAAAGGAATTAAGGCCAGATACTGCTCCCTTTGAAATCAATTAGAGTTTTGCTATTGATTGCAGTGAGCACTGGATCAGACCCTGTAACAACTTTGATTATTTTAGCAACCAAGAGTGTGTTTCTAAATGGATTATTCATTTAACAACATCCTTTCTCTTTCATTTACATTCCAGATACACAAAAATTGCTGCGCTGATGCTTACAGGGGGAAAAATAACTGATGTTAACAGTTTATTTCAGTATAACGAAAATTAGGATTCGTCTCTGGCATCATATTAGTTAAGGATAAATTGGGTACCATAATTCTTATTGTGCTGGCCATAAAACCGACCACACCTGCTTTCAATTTCAAGAACTGTTAAGCAGCACTTTAAAAATGTTTGCCTGGCTCCTGACACCTGTAGTGCTTTAGGATGTAACTAGGGAGGGGTGCACAGGATCTCTTCCCATTCAGTTCAAGCTAATAAGATGACCATTTGAGGGAATGGCTTTGGGGATAGACAGAGGTATGCAGACCGGGCATTGCTGACTGTTGGCCTGATCCTGGAAGATGCTGACTTTTTTTCAATTCTCATCAGTCAGTACAAGCGGAGGGTGTTCAGCACCTTGCAGGAGGCACTCACAGCACCTCGCAGACTCAGGCCCCACATATATAGGCCTGGATTGTGACATTTAAGCATAGCCATGAGTCAGGGAGTCCGGATGCCTCCTGAGATATTTGGTGTGCAGATTGCACCCACCTTTGCAAATTGCTTCTTCAGAGTGTACCTCCACGTCCTCCTCTCCACCCCTCTTGAAATAATGTGGGACCCCAGGGACGCACTGATGAAGAAAGCTCTGCAGATCCCATGAGCAGGGGCTGTAGTCATACCAGCTTTGGTGGAGGGTGCACAAGTGGGAGAAGGCAATGTTGTAACAGACCGTTGTATCTATGGCATATGATATAATATCTACATATGATAATTTGTCTAAGTGAAATTTAACATAGGATATAAACAATACAGTTTGATCCCTTCATAGAACAGGGCTCACATTTTATTATCTAATTACAACAAGGGTAGCAGATATTGGCATTGCATACCAAGATCATTTCCCACCCTCACACATAGGCAGGTACTGACCTTCCGGCAATTCCCTGAGCTGCTGTTACTCTCCTACTATGTCCTCTTGAGTTTCCAACTTAGTTTCTCAAATAAATAAAAGTCACAACAGCCACAGCCCAGCAATACATTTCTTTTTAATTATTATTTTTTTTCTTCAACTCGTAAAGCCATAAGATACCTGCTACAATCCCTTAAATATTTAGGATTGATTGTCATGGAAGACAAGTCATTCAGTGGAAAACCACAGAGAATATCAATAGGTGATATCTTCCTTGCTACTAAAAGGAATAGTTTTTTCTATCATTTTTTCTATCTATTGCATCCATTCAATACAATACTATTAAACTCCATGGGATTATTCATTTGCTTAAAGTTAGGTATGTACCTTGCTGAATTAGTGTCTGTGTAGATATTTACCTTGCACCATCACCAAAGCTTGGGAATGCTTAGAACTAAAAAATTCAGGTAGGCTTCCTTGAAGTGTCTCTTGGAGACTGATAACTACAACTACAAATGCTGGGGAGGCCTTCTGACTCTTGTCCAATGTGTGCTGGATATTACATCAATGTATATTGCAGCAAAATAAGTGTCACAGTGGTGGAATCAGTTACTGATTTGCAAAGAGAACATGGTTGCGACGGGGTCCCCGGGGTGCAACCTGGACTGTGGGACTGCTGATCCCTCCAAACCCACCAACCTGGGCTGCCTCTCACATTGTGCTGCTGATGTCAAGCGACCATCCTCTGACAGGCACTGCGCTCACACAGACATCCTCAGGCAGGGTCACAAACAGCAGAGTTATATGAATGATCTCCCAGGCACTAATGAACCATCAACAGGGATGCTCCAGCCAATTCCCCAGAGCTCCCCAGTCTTGCACCCGTTTTGCACTAATCAGAACCCTGGCCAGTGTCAGCTCATTATCTAGTTCGCCACTTCATCAAAGGAAAGTGGACATGCACCAGGCTTTGTAACCTGAGATTTCTTAAGTTCTTTAGACAAACTCACTGGTAAGGCTGAAACATTAACATATGTTTATTAACTACAGAAAGATAGATTTTAAGTGATTATAAGTGGTAGGCATAAAGGTCAGAGACAGTTACCTTAAGAAAATGAAATGTAAACACGCATTCTAAGTCCTAAACTTTTACACTAAGCAAGAGCTGAACCAAACAGCTTTTTTCACCCCCAACAGATGGTACAAGCAGCTTACAGTTCTTCAGTACACAGACTGGACCCTTTTCCAGCCTGGAACCAAACTCCTGCAGTTCAAAGTCTTTTTCTTCCAGACCTTCTTCTAGGTGTTGAGATGGGGGGAAGAGAGGCCAGGTGAGGATGTCGCTCTCCATCTTTTATACTTTCTTCCAGCTGCTAGAAAGATCCTCACTGTGACATGTGCTAGGCTACATCTACCCTAGCACTTTTGTTGGTATAACTTATGTCGCTCAGGAGTGTGAAAAACTCCCCCCTAAATGACATAAGTGACACAGACAGAAGCGTAGGTGTGGACAGCACTATGTCAATGGGAAATGCTCTCCCACCGACATAGTTACCGTTGCTTGCTGGGGGTGGTTTAACTATGTCAATATGAGAGTTCTCTACCATCAGCTACATGGGGGATCTTACAGATGAGCAGCTGCATTGGTATAGCTGTGCCGCTGTAAGGTATCTAGTGTAGATCTAGCCTAAATCCACTCCCATGGTGTACATGCCTTCTCCGAGAAATCTCTGGGATAGTGGATTGTGTGTTGATGAGTCATTAATGACTGTCTGCCTATTGATGGCTGTTCCTTTGATTTACCTGAAAAGCTTGTGGGTGTTCCCAACCTCACAACATATTTCAGTGACACATACAGCAATACTTCATAACTCCACATATAATGATAGCACATACAATGAACAGGATATTAATGTTCAACAGATTGATACTTTTAAAATGATACCTCACAAGGTATACATTGTACAAAACATATCATATTGATATGACGGTGGTGAATATGGGGGTTCCAGGGGGCTACTTTGAGGTACAGAGTGTCACAATGGTACAAAATCTTCAGTTGATTCCATTAATGAAGAGGATGCCAGAATGCAAAAGATGCTTCGTCTTGACCTTTCAAGCTGATTCATCCCATGAAGGTGCTGTAGCTCCTGCTAAAAACTGATCGGCATGTCCCTTGCGTTTAATACTGAACTTGTCTCAGCAATGTTCACAGTGGGAACCCCTTGTAACATGATTATAAGTTAGTCCTGGTCCTGATTCATAAATGCTACTCATATCTACACTTGGCCTACCTGTGTCCATTGTTCTTGAACTTGTGTCATCCTCAAAGATTTCAGCAAGTCAAAACAGGTAATCAACTGCTCTCTGACCATTACAGGTCCTGGAGACTTCTTTGTACTGTCACAATTACCGGCTATGTTTCAGTAAAATGATAAGAAATGATCGAGGTGTCTGTGATTAAGCTATGTATCTTATTAACTATGCAAGTCTTGTTTTACTGTTTAAATAAATCTTTGTGCTAGACGGTTAGTAGCTGACTGGTACCACACTGCACTATACACACCATTCATCTTCATAAAAGTTCTGATGGACTCATCAGAAAGAAGCTGAGGTCTATTGTCTTTGGTTGTCAGTTCTGATAAGTCGTGATGGCTAAACTTCTTATGCAGTTTCTGGATAACACATCACACAGATCTGTTGACTCTTCTGAGTACATGTCAATGACCATCAAGATCCTTTGAAAAGGCTAGCAAAATCCATTTTGAAGGCACTGCTTGGGATTCTCATGCCCATTAAATAATATTAAATAATATTCCTGAAATAATACAATGTAGCTGGACTTCTGAGTTTCCTAGTGTTTCTCCATGTCCAAAAATTGTCATCAGATTGGATATACCCTTGAATATTTTCTTACTTGTGAAGTATTCACATTGTCTTTTCTCCAACAGGATGATAGCTAGTTAAATTTTCAGGGGCTTGAATGGCAAAGCTGATGTCAACGCCATCATGTAGAAATCAGCCTCACAACCTCTGTTAAGCTCAGAACTTAAATGGACTGAAATTCACATCAGTGGCGGGATAGCAGCAAGCCCCCTTTTTTAATAAGTTTTTACCTGCCAAGCATGGAAACTTAGGGTGACATCCTGGCCCCACAGAAGACAATAGTAAAACTTCCATTGTCATCACTGAGGACAGGACTTCATCTTTAACTGCTGCCTTCTCATAATTTTTAAGGTAGACTATGAAGGTGGAGTAAAAATGTAACTGAAGGGTTACACTTAAGTAGATGGGGGAAAGAAAGAAAGAAAGAAAGGAGAGGAAGAGTGAAGGGGAAAATGGACAAAGAAAAGAAAGGAAGAGAAGATCAAAACATTACTAAGCATGTATTTAATTTATTCACTTGTCTACATTTAATTGCAAATTACTGATGGAAGAAGTGGGAGGATCTAACTGTGACAGGTCTGGAAAGGGCAAGACATTTTTTTCAGTCAATTACAGACCTGGTTATCTCTACTTTTCCCTAGATTGATCCTGCACCCAAATGTTTATTTTTAGACAATATTTGTGTGGTATGCAGAATACCATATTGTTCTTCAAAAATACTAGGTATTAGCCATTAGTTAGTTAATGTTTGTGAAGTTCTTTGAGTATTCCAAGTTCCATATAAAGGCTAAGTATTATTGTTATTATCATGTGAAAGCTGCTGCTCCATGGATTTTCTAACTTAAATGGGAAGCATGTTATGGCTTGGATTACGTACAGGCATAACTTTGAGCACCGGAGTAGTCCAACTGAAGTCAAATGTGCTAAATGTTGTGCATTTGTGCAAGTGCTTTGCAAAACTGGGTCCTATAATTTCAATGTACAGATATGAATCAGGTGTTGTGCCCTATTCTGCACAAAACATGCTCACATTTTGGTCTTCAGGAGAGCAGAGAACTTTTCATGGAGTCTGCGGCTGCTTCTGCTGCTGCTGCCACCCTTGTTCAGATGCTGAGAGTCTTGTCTGATATTATTGCTGTTGGTACAAAGAATGCATGACCTGAGAAGGACATTGTCAATCCTTCCTTTCACCCCATCATAAGAAAGATCAGAAGAAAGCTCAGTTTTGACCTCTTGATTACAGTAATCTGACTAGTCTCACCGTAGCTTCCAGAAATTTTAAATAACTAGCTGGCTAAGCCCAGTAATATCTCTCCTCCTGTTCACTTTATGGAAAGATCTTGCTGTCAGGAAATATAAAGCTCTCAACACCTTTACCACAACTAGGATTATAGCCCCCCAGGATGATGCTTTCCCAACTGCATTTCTTATGTGTGGTGCAAACCTCAGTCAACCTCATCAACAAATCTGCAGCAGACTTAACTCCAGGCTTGCCAGGGAGAACATCAGTGATTCTGTTCATGAGGTTGGTCTGGAACTGAAACTACTTTCCCCAAGCATGTTATTTATAATCAGGTCGTTTCCCTTTGAAACCTTTATAGAAATCTGCAGTGATTCATTCTTCAAGACTGATGTCTGAAGGACCCAATCATACACCTCTGATGTCAGTAGGAACTGTGCCACTGGCTTGAATTGGTGCAGGATCAGAGAATCAGTGGTTTTATATCCACAGCTCTAGTTAAAATCCATGGAAGTTGTAGGCACTCAAGCCCAGACACTAATAACTGGGTCTACTGAAGCAGAGACTTTATGTGTCCAACATATGTAAAATGTTCTACAGCTTTTTCTGATGGTTCAGAGGTACAAAAGGCCACTGAGGATTTTCGCTGCTGCTGCTTGCTGCTACTCTTCATAGCATTGTGTTTCCAAACTGATAGCAAACATCCCTATTTTAGGAAATGGCCCCTCTTTAAACCATAGCACCTGTCACAGTGCCTTTTTTCTGGTTACTTCACATTTCCTTATGCCTGTGCTCAGCTCTGCAGATGATTCAAAGCCAAAAAGGCATCTAGTGAGCTATAAATAGCAGAGTGCAACACAAGTACAATAGGAGAGCACACACACATCCTTATCTATTAGGATAACTACTATCCTATTTTGGGGGTCAGAGAAATGAGCTCCTCTCGGCATCAGGCCCAAAGTATGCACCTAATACTTTGGTACAGAAACCTCTGAACTCAGGGCTACACAGATAAATCTTATGACATGTGGACACCCCCAGATTTGTGCACTGTGCCCAGGGCCGGCTCTAGGATTTTTGCCACCCCAAGCAAAAAAAATTTTGGCCGCCCCCCCTTTTTTTCGTGCCCCCCAGCCCCGCCCCAACTCCGCCCCTTCCAAACCCCTTCCCCAAATCCATGGCTCCGCTTCCTCCCCCGGGGGTGCCACATTCCCCCCCCCCATTGCTTCCTGCTGCCCCCCCCACAACCTCTCACCCTAGCTCACCCCGGGCGCGCCGCCACTCCGCTTCTCCCCCCCTCCCTCTCAGGTGAGGGAGGGGGAGAAGCAGAGCAGCGGTACGTTCAGGGGAGCAGGCGGAGCAGAGGTGAGCTAGGGTGGGGGGGCACAGGAAGTAACCGGGGGGGTGCAGGAAGTAAGGGGGGGTAGAGGAACCGCTCCCTGCTCCAGCTCACCTCCGCTCCACCACCGCCGCCTCCCCCGAGCGCCCCGCCGCTTGGCTTCTCCTCCTTCCCAGCCTTGCTGTGCGAAACAGCTGTTTTGCGCCCGGCAAGCCTGGGAGGGAAGGGGGAGAAGCGGAGCTGCAGCGGCGCGCTCAGGGGAGCAGGTGGAGGCAGCGCGGAGGCGAGCTGGGGCAGAGAGGGCACTTTCTCTCCATGCCCTGGAGTCGGTGCCTATGATGGCCGGCGCCAGAATGCCGCCCCTAGAAATGTGCTGCCCCAAGCACCTGCTTGTTTTGCTGGTGCCTAGAGCCGGCCCTGGCTGTGACATGGGGGTGATGCCGAATTCTGGATCCAGATCGGTATTGTTCAGCTTGGGCCTCTACTTAGTATTGAATTAGGTGTCATAAATGAAATTCTCATACATGTCTTACTTCAAGTAGAATAGGATACTGCAGAGATGGTATAAAAGTTTTGAATACTTATAAATCTGCTTGTAAAACTGTAATAATATTTAGCTTTTGTATAGTGTTTTTTTTTTTGTCTGTAGACCTCAAAGTGATTCACAAAGGATGGTATGTATTATTATCCCCATTTATGGAAGAACTGAGGGATGAAGGGCTTCCGCAGGCTAGTAGTAGGTGTGGAAATAGATTCCATAACTCCTGACTCCTGCCCTGGGCCCCTACACTACCTTTCTAAGGGCTTGTCTACACTTGGAAATTTACCAAAAGAGCTATTCCAGAATCATTATTCCCGATTTGGAATACTTATTTCAACATAAAGCCCCATTAAGAAACTCTTATTTTGGAATAGGAAGGCCTTTTTTCTGATTTCTGATTCAGGCACTCTAATTCCAGAATAAGCGTGTCTACATGGGTGGTGATACCAAAATAACTATTCTGGAATAGCTATTTCGGTATATTTCCAAGTGTAGATAAGCCTTAAGGTATATGAAAAGAAATATGTGTAGATCTCTGTGTGAGGCAGTACTAAGAACTCCAAAAAATAAGGAACTTCAGTGTATTGGCAATAACAGTGAGCTCAGTATGCAGGCACCCAAACCACTAGGGCTGAGCAAATAATTTGTAGCAAAGAAGAATTATGATTAATTTACCTTCTTTTTATGTTCATGAATGGTCTTCAAGGTTACAAATTATTCATTATTTGAAATCATTTGACAAATAATTTCTATGAATAAACCTTAGTCTGGAGATAATCCAGGAGCAGTTCATTGTATTTCATATTTGAAATTCGAGCTGTGCTGGTTAGTTTTGATTGGAGACACAGTGTATTTGTTGTTATTTCTGTTCCCTGATTGGATGATTGTAACTTTTAGGGTATGTCTACAATGCAAGTGAAAGTGTGGTTGTAGTACAGGCAGGTGCTAGCTTTAATCTAGCTAACTGGGGTAACTATATTAGTGTAGACATGGTACCATGGGCTTCTGCACAGGCTAGCAACCAAAGTGTGTACCCAGGATCCCAGTAGGCTTGTACTCTGGATGCTAACCCATGGTGAAGACCACACCACCATGTCTACATTGTTATGTGTGCTAGCTAGATTGAAGCTACCACATGCTACAACCACACGTTCACTTGCAGTGTAGATGTACCCTTACTAACAAGTTTCAGGTGCAAGTACTCATTTTTAAGAGTTGAAAATGCACTTGCCACAAATGTCCTGTTGCAGTCACCTGAAATTCTGTTTCCACAAAGATTCCTGTAGAAAATGTGCTGTCTGTGCTGATGGGAAACTAACACAATGGGATACTGAACACAGCAAAAGTACGTTACATGTTTTATTTGTGCAAACAGGCAATATTTGGGGAGTAGTCCAACCCTAATCACAACTGGTTTCACTAATATATGTTCAATTTGAGCCTGATTTTGTCAACTTTCTCAAGGTGCTAAGCACTTACCAATACATCTACCTCTATTAAAGTCAATGAGACTATTTCTTACTATGCTCACCAACATCAGGGTTGTACAATCGAACACTTCATTGCAGAAAACCACAGTTGAACTTTGTCTGTGTTTATACACACACATATCACACACGCATCAGCTACAGAGACATCAATTGGCAGTCACTCTGTCACGGTCATATCGCTGTACCCACATTCATAACAATCATTCCACCACACGTCTATTCAGTCACATACACATTCAGCCTCCCTCTTAATACTACTCTCACCTTCAATTACAATCATCCCCTCTTACCACCATTAACATATACTCACTCAGACACTTTCACATTCAGTTACATACCCACTCCCCAACACTCACATTCAGTTATACTCACAAAGCTACACCCACACCTAATTAAAATCACACCCTCACACTCCCATTCAGTTATACTACCAATACTACACCCACACTTAATTACAATCACATTCAATTAAACCAGCAATTCTGCACCTACAATGTAATCCTTCCCTCAAATTCACATCCACTTACAGTCAATAGCCCTCATTGGATGCACATGCCTGCTTGTCATATTCAGGAACACACAGGAAAAGCCAGACCTTCCTCTATAATTTTGACCACATAGAAAATAAAGCAAACACAGTTGGCTACCAGTAATCATGGAGGGCGACTGTCCCCAGGCAATGCCTCCCTCACAGCAAAATACCCCCTGGGGTGTGTTACCTTCCTATACTGCTAGATACTACTATCAGCACTTAGATACTGCTACTGCTAGTAATATTAATTATAATAAACGAATAATTTCAGTATGATGGCAACTATGGGTACGTCTACACTTACTGGAGGGTCCGGCGGCAGGCAATCGATGTTCTGGGATCGATTTATCGCGTCTGGTTTAGACGCAATAAATCGATCCCGGATCGATCCCGGAAGTGCTCACCGTCGATGTCGGTACTCCAGCTCGGCGAGAGGAGTACGCGGCATCGACGGGGGAGCCTTCCTGCCGCGTCTGAACCCGCGGTAAGTTCGGACTAAGGTACTTCGAATTCAGCTACGTTATTAACGTAGCTGAATTTGCGTACCTTAGTCCGAAGTGGGGAGGTAGTGTGGACCAGGCCTAACCAAGATCAGGGTTCCATTATGCTAGGTACTGTACAAACACAGTAAGGCAGTCCCTTCCCTGAAGAACTAATCAACTAAATAGACAAGACAGACAAAGCTTAGGGAAAAGGGCACCTTATCACCATAGCGCATGGGCCTCTCACAACCATTAATGGGTTCTTTAGCACAATATGCCTTTGGGGAAAAGAAGTATTGTTATTCCCATTTCATAGATGAGGAACCTGGCCACAGAGAGAGTGTGATTTGCCCAAGATCACACAGGAGGTTTGTGGTGGAGTGGGGAATTGGATCCTGATCTTCTTAGTCCCAGTCCAGCACCTTGACCATAACCATAAGACTACCCAAGAGACTATCTATTCCCTTTCTTGAGCCCACAATTTTGCTATTGAAAGGCCTTGGGCCCAGACAGCTTCTGTTAATTTCAATGGCAATTTGCCCTGGTCCTACAAAACTTATTCTGGCAAAATTCAACACCAGCAGGCTGACCTCTGGGCTATTAGACCTGATTACAATCTAAGCCAAAAGTCAGAGGAAGGGTTATCTGCACCGATGACATTTAAATCCATGAACTTGCACAGTGATGTAGAATATTATGGATGGAGTGAACCAAATCAGAAAAATAGGAATTATGCACAAACACACCATTGAATTTTCACCCGTGCTTAGAACTACGTTTGATCTGAACCATTTATTTATTTATTTTTGCAGTTCTTTAAGCTCCTTTCACCCACAGTTTTCCTGTTCCATTGCTCTTCCAGCTTCCAGACTGGAAGTAGAAGCCCCTGAAATCTGGCAAGACTTCCTGCTCTTGAGAGATTTCTACACAAATTTTGATTCAGAGAGATAAGCAAAGCTCTGGATAAATAGCCAAATTTCCAGTTGCTTATTCAAATGGACCCTCTGATCCTTGTCAAGTAGCATTGGGAAAAAAATAAAATGCTACTTTTACCCAAACTGTTTTTGCTGCAGTGATGTTTATTATTTTATATTTCTAAATTTAGAATATTTCTACAATTTGTTCCTTGTTCAAATAGAAATCCCATTGAAATTCATAGTAGTTCTGCTTGAGAACAGACTGCAGGATTTGGCCAAGTCTATGACTATATGCCTGCTGCCACAATAGAAGACACATGGCCTATTCAGAGATGCCTTTACCAAATGCCGGGCCACAAATAAAGAGAGACATGTGGTGCGGGGTAAAATTAGCCACAATTGAGCCAAATCAACCAAACCTAGATCAGTTGGGACATCTTTGTTGATCCTGACCCGGATTTATATGTGATCATAAATTACACTGGTTCCTGCAATTACCACTCCACACCCAACCATCCTACCTCCTGAATCCCCACTCTATGCATGGAGGAGGGGCTCCTCTCCTCCTACATCCCAGCCAGGACCCTCAACCAGTGCCTGAGCCAAAAGTGGTATCACAAGGGGGCAGGGCAAAGAGTGGTGTGCCTAGCAAAGTCAACAGCAGGGGTCAGCAGAAAGAGAGCCAGATTCACCCTGATGTTACTTTGTTGATTTCAGTGGAATTATACCAGTGTAGAAAGACCAAAGAGAGTCTTTATTGTAGAATGACCAAGGGGAATATTTTAGTATCCTTATCACAAAAATTGATATTCTTCTATTTTAAAGGGCTTTGGGGTACTTTGTGTGGGTGACTTGTTTTTGTTGTGGTTATTCCAGGCTTGCTCTTGTGAATATTTCAGTTGCAAGTATTAAATGACCCGCTCCAGCATTCTGGCTTCAGCCAAAACTCTCTTTGACCCTGTAACCATTTCTTATGCAAAAAAAACCCTTTCCATCTAAATTTTCAAATGTGACTAGTGATTTTTAGTGCCTCCATGTTGGGGAATCCCACATATCGGACATCTGAAAGGAGCCTGATTTTGTTTTCAGAAGTGCAAAGTGCCCAATCATTCAAAGTCAGGCCCCTGTCAGATATCAGGAGTTGGCCATCCCAAAAATGGAAGCACCCCAATTCAATAGCAACTTTTGAAAATATAGGCTTAGCCTAATCCTATTAAACTGCTTGGGGCTGCTGGTGTATACGAGGTTGCAGGATCACGACCAAAAATTGGAGTTCTAGGTGTGCCAGGGATGCAAAATTGGAATCAGAAGGGAACAAACTAGTGAGATTATGATAATGTGTGTTATTGTTGGAATTAATCATTTATTATTGTTGTTGCTGTTGTTATTACATTTTATTATAAAACAATGTAGGATCTAAATGTCTGTGTCAGCCAGAATAAAAAATGCAAAGCCTGGGCCACCTCGCCTTTAATTTTCTAACTGCTGTTTTGTAAGGCTGTGTCATGCTTCTCAGTTCAAACACGCTTTGGCTCTTTATTATTCATGGACCTTT
The DNA here is from genome assembly GCF_002925995.2 of Terrapene triunguis. Classification (NCBI taxonomy): domain Eukaryota; kingdom Metazoa; phylum Chordata; order Testudines; family Emydidae; genus Terrapene; species Terrapene triunguis. The sequence goes on along the minus strand of NW_020664393.1, from coordinate 74,310,420 downwards.
TTCTCAGTCAGTGGTGTTGAATAATAAAACAGCCCAGGATCAAATGGGCCAATTCTCCACGCCTGACACCAACTGCTACTGTTCGCTGGGCTCTGCCAAGCGTTGCCTCTGATAATGAGTGGGATTTGGTTAAACAGTAAATTAATGAATAATGAAATATCCAGGTTGATCAGTTAGAGAGCACGCTTGCTTGGCCCCTGGCGAAATGCTCGGGGCAGAAATTACTCTCAAACGGCACTTGCCTGTCTGCTGGTCTGGGTAACTATTTTACGGCCTATTGCTTGACAGAATGCTGTGGAGGGGGAAGGGGAGGTTGGAGGGTATAAAAAGGGAAGGGGGGGGAACCGGGCAGGACAACCTAGTTATCACCTTGCTAAATAATGTAGATAAGGAACGATTTACAAATATGATTCTGAACGTCAAACAGTGGGAGAGTTTAAAAATACAGCTACGGGTAGCAAAGTGTCGGAGCTAGCTGATGTTGATTTAGTTGGGGATTGGTCCTGCTTTGAGCAGGGGGTTGGACTAGATGACCTCCTGAGTCCCTTCCAACCCTGATATTCTATGATTCTATATAGCTAGATACAGAGGGAGGGTGGAAACTAGAGCCCTCCTTATAGCAAACCCATTTGTTTCAGACAGCAACTTTGCTAGAAGCAGAGCTGCACTATCCCTGCAATGGTAATGTGTGCAGATCCCTTGGGGCTTTCACTCGAAAAGGTGATTCCCTGTATCCAAATAGGGCCATCACTGCAGCCAGTGGGAGCTTTGGCATTCACTTCATTGGGTGTAGGATCGGGCCCAATGGACACGTTTCACTGATTGCAATACATAGGCCACCCCATGGACACAGAATACTTTGTCCCTCCCCTCCTGAGCGAAGTTGCTGGATATAAACCCCCATAAGTGCAATACTGAAGGGATGTACTGTACAATGACATAGATGTGAGTTTACATTAGACAAGACTTCTCTTATTGAATAGCACTGTTATAGCCTATTTCCCCCCCCCCCCATTCAGCTTTCAGCTGAGTGGGAGAGCCCCTTGTTCAAAGATTATACTATAGATTATAGCATCCCATAGATGTTCAAGGACCGCGGGCACATGAAAGAAACTAAGAATGACTTTAGCAAAACGCATGGGACGTGGCAACCTATTTGGTATAAACAGAAAGCAAGAAACTAACCCGGAAGTGAGAAAATAACTCTTTAGGCTTCATTTTCTACTCTGGAAAAGACAAGTAGCGGTAAAATACTCCCCACGGGTCAATAATACACGTACATACACAGACACACAGAACCATGACTTATCTCTAGCTACAAGAAAAAGCATCGAATTATCACATATAAATGCCTTAGAACTACGCCCTAGCAGAGATAGGGACTGATACTTTCCCGAAATCATTGGAACATAATTTTAATTAGAACATATTTTAAACAGAAGGGGAGGTCGATCAACCCAACCCCACCCTTTGTTATTCTTCTAATCTCCAAACTTTGGAAGCAAATCCTAACTTCAATAAGCTAGGGGGAGAAAGTTAACGAGCAGTGCTTATAAAATACAGCCTAGAGTTCGGTGCTTGGTTCCCTTACGGTGTCTGATGTCACTGGGAGGGTATCACGGAAAGTTAAGGTTTAAATAAACATTAGACACTTAAAAAAGAAGGCGGCACATTCCATCTCCCCACAAACATCAGTGAAGGGATAGAACCTGCCGACTTTATTTGAATAATTGGGTTCTATATAACCAAAAGGGTGTGAATTAATTTGACTGGACCAATCTGAGGTTCTCTCAATGTATATGTATTTGTATGTTTGAGTATATATGTTCATATATAAATATACATGCACATTAGATAGCTAGATCATGTCACAAGCAACTTAAAATCTATGTTTATTATAACTGCGCACATCATACACCAAAAATGATCTGAAAAATTGTACCATCAAAAGCCAATGTTTATAATACAGAATCATTTAGAACATTTCTCTTTTTTCCTCTTACTGATATTGTTCCAATTAGAAATAGTAAATTGATGTTAAACCAGCCTATTTACATGAAGGACATGTGCCAGGCACCCTTTCCTAAAAGTTAGCTTTGTTTTATCAAGCAATCTGTCTCCCCTCCTCCCCCCTTCCATTATAATTAGCCATTGGATCATTATTCTTTCATGTTTAATACACAGTTGGGCACGCTCCTTTTCCACCACCTAAATAGACCGAACTCTGAAATCAAACAGAAACATCCGAGTCAAGGCCAGATCAATAATTATCCTCATCCTAATTGTTGCTCTCTGCTTTTAGCCTCTTTTGAACCCGGAACGACAGTCCTTGCTCCTGTAAACCTCGCACTGATGTCAATAGGAGGATGCATTTAAGTCCATGAAAGTTCTGCTGGCACGAGGACGGCAGTTTAAGGCTCTTTATGACTGGACTAAGAACAACTGAGGGCTGTACACATGGGTGATTCCATTAAGCAAATATATAGTCACTGATTTTCTAAAAATGTATTTTGTAGCTATTCAGATTTCTCCCTCCCCCCCCCCGACACACACACACACACACACACACACACACACACACACACACACACACATACCCCTAGTGCTGTAATTTTAACCGAGGCAGTACTCCTAAATAAAACTGCGAAAGTAACGGAAATTATAATGGATGTTCTTTGTCACTCTGAATATCTGACTTATCCAGTGTACCCTCGTCTGGAAATACCAAAACACTCAGACATTTTAAACGTCCCCTTATATTGGGCATTTGTCTGCTCCTGTATTTGAAAAGATATCAGTCCTAAATAACAATAGCAATAAATTAGAATCTTATAATATAGTTCAGAACTGATTCCCAGTCATGCAAACGACATATTCCTACCCTTGAAAGGCAACAAAGGTAAAACTGCATACATCACTCAACACCACAGATAAGACGTTGCTTAATCTATGTTTTGTGGTTGCTTTTTCGAGTCTTGTAAAGAATGTAATTCCCTTCTTTAAATTAATGGATATATTTGGCTGTGTCTATTTGATCTCTCCTGGAGGGGAATATAAACCCATCAGTGCACGTGTGAAATACTTCTATCTGAGAATTTTGGGGAGCAAAAATAAGTATATCCAATGCCATTTGATAGAGAGATTGAATGGCCACTACAAAGTCGATTCTGTAATGAGTACCTTCTATTGTGTTTTTAGCCAGTATCATATTAAGAAATGGTCACTCTTAACTGATGATCAACAGAAGGATTTCATATGTGACACTCAAGAGACATTTACAAATAGAGGGACAATCCTGCTCCCATCGAAATCAAAGGGAACTTTGCCATTGCTTCAAATGGTAGCTGGAACAGGCCCATAATCGTGTGTGTGTATGTGTTTCATATGAAATTTGAAGACATGAAAGGGCGTCAGAAGTGTTATCATTTACTTAGTGCAGCATTACATTTAGCAGCTTCTGCCTCGGGTACATATGTAAATAAAGAAAACTCTACTGCACGTAGCAGAGCAATATTTGCAGTCACTTTCCCTTTTAACAATGAAGTCTGAAGCTAAGAGTTTCAAAAGGAAGGGCAAAATAAACTGCTTCTCTACTTTTTCATTACGCTTGTTAGTTTCTGATGGGGTCATTTTGCATTACGCAGAATTTGGAGGAGGAACAACAAAGAAATTGTATTTATTTGAAACAATCTGGTCTGAAATGTCCTGAATTCTATACATATCTATATCTATATCTATCTATCTATTAATGAGAGAGAGAGAGAGAGAGAGAACGAATTCAATGAATAGATTTGTAGTCTGGAAAGACATTTGACTACTTTCATCACAGGGACAGGGGAGATGTTATTTATGAGATCTGGTATAAATGTGGGACACTCTGTGTAGGTGGGGCAAAAAGGAGTTCACCCCAAAGGTATGGAAGACAAAACTGATGTTTACGACTATATAAATCAATGTGAAGTTGTGTAATAGAAAATAGAACTAGCAAGAGTTTAGAACAGAGACTGAGGCAAGACAGAAAAACGAAAAGGGACTCCCCGGTCATGACTGAGAGAGCAGATTATAAAAGAACAGTGTGGTAGGAAGTTTTACAACTACGCTTTAATGGTGGTGGTGTGTATTTTGAATCTTAGCTAGCTAGCTAGCTAGCTAGCTAGATAGATAGATAGAAGGGGGTGTATGGAGATAGATAGATAGATAGATAGATAGATAGATAGATAGA
>NW_020664393.1:74281707-74306098 GCF_002925995.2 Terrapene triunguis | reverse complement strand
GTATGGAGATAGATAGATAGATAGATAGATAGATAGATAGAAGGGGGTGTATGGAGATAGATAGATAGATAGATAGATAGATAGATAGATAGATAGATAGATAGATAGATAGATATCCGGGGCCTGATCCGGATGGATTGAAGCCCCTGGGAAAAGTGCGGTGAGAGCAGGACTGATCCCTAGGATTGCTTTGCTTCGCGCTATTGCATTTCCAGAGCACATCCCAATTTGCTTAACTAACTAATTCATTAATGAATAATGATAAATGTGATTCTAAAAGATGATGGACGGAAGTTACTATTTCGTTAAAGAAACTGAGATTACAGCAACGTTATGGAGCCCGATCCTGTCGTTTTAGTGCAAACGCCCCACTGTCATTGGTGTCCTGGGAAACTTCCCAGCCCCCTGCTAGGGTGTTTTAACGGCAGGTAGGATCAGGCCACTGGATTTCCAAAGAGATGGTGAGTTTTCCTGGTTCGTTACAAAAGAATTGTTACGTCATTGTTGCAGGGTAACAGAGGAACTTCCTGGTCCTGTCCCTTCCCATCCCCCCCTCTTTCAGTGGGAGTCCGTGGGCCTTCTAGCGCTGTTTTAAATATTGCATGCAAAACACATGGACAATAGAAAACGCTTTGGAAATAAACGCAAGTATCTAACGTTATCTGAGCAATTCCAGGGAGAATCATTAATCCTTTTCCTGTCCAGGGCTGGCTAAAACCCTCTAGATGGTTTTTAATAGATTTTTTGGTTGTTTTTTTATTAACCATTGCAGGCAGTAGATGGGTCCCGGCCCGCCTACAGTGCCGTTAATTGCCAGGATCTGAGAGTCACTATTCCCCTTGTGTTTTCTTTCCTGCTTTAGTTCAGGGCTATATTGCTTCACCCACTGTACATGGATCCTTAAAATATTTCGATGGGCGCATTTTTATAATACGGGTGAGCCTTTCCCAGAGACATGAAAGTAGGTCACAGTTGACTCCAGCCCTTCTTTGGCTGATGCAAACGGCGCCTAGAATTCTTCTTTGTAACGCAGACTTGGTTTCTTTTTCTTATCGTGTGTAATAAATTATTTCTATTCGTGGAGTCAAATCGGTGGGAATTTGTGTTGCTCTATAGAAATGTAAAGCAAAAAACTTCCAACCAATCCCCTGACATCCTTTCACTAACAGGAAAATAAAACCAGCTAGGATGTGCATTCAGTCTAAACTGGGACAAATAGGTCACTAATTATCCAGATTTCTTGGACCGTCAATGTTCCATATTTGTCTAAACACATGCGTATATTAGTTCTAAGAGGGGAGGGTCCGGACAAAGGCTAATGGCATTGGCAGGGGTTAACCTGGTAGTTTTCCCATTTCTAATTTACGTTGAACAGTATTCTGATCTCATTTCCAAATTAACCCTCAGTGTAAATCCGGAGTCATTCCAGTGTCACTCCAGATTTATATTGGTGCAAATGAAATCAGGATCTGTCCCTATGTTCCTTATAAGTGTCACTTCCAACACAAAATAAGGTTTGCTTGGGAATTCTTTTTGCTATGATCTCATTCCTGGTGCCGCAGTTATACAAAAGGAGGGTATAGCTCATTCTGCCTTGTAAATATCAACACCAAGCTTGATCCATTGAACATATAAATAGAGCAGAAATATCTATCCATTGATCCATCCATCCACACACATACAACTGGAACGGGTACAGTGTTACAGCAGTGGTGATCTCGGACAAAATGTTTCCTGTTGTTCCAGTGTTATAATAATACAGAGTACTTTGTTTTACTAGCTCATACTTGGGCTTGAGAAGATTTACCACTAATCTAGCTAATACAGGCAAAATTAAACAAAAGATCACGTTAACATGGCATGAGGTTTATTATGTCTGTTTAGAAAGAGGAGGAAAAGATGGCAAAATTATAGACACCTCTGAATCAGACAGAAATAAAATGCCAACATTTCTGAGAAGCAATATTTATTGTCATTTTTTTTAATGTAGAGACATATCCTAATTTTCCCAAAGCCCAGATTGGGAAAATAAAGACTTCTTGGCGTTATAAGTAAATCCGTCTGCAGAACTGAAGCAGCACCAACATTCAAAAAAACTGAAGAGGAAAATACAACAAAACACAACAATTTTTATTCTTCTTATTATTTATGTAAATCAGGTCATCACTGGACAAGAAACCAATTTCTACCCATTACCATAACAGCTTGTCTATAAAGAACAGAAAAAAAAATTCAGATAGGATACTATCTAGTGTCAAGCGGTTTTTTTCTCTCTTTTTTTCTTTTTTCTTTTTTTCTTTTTTTGTTTTTAAATCCCCCCACCCATTCACAGAGGTATAGATTCACAGATAAATAACTCAAAACTACTTGCTCGCCATATTTACACATTCCCGTTAAATTAAGCATAAATAAATATGTACAAACTTAACATTGAATGCCCCTCCGCATTTCTTTTTTTAGGAAGAGTCGCTCAGCTGATATTTCTCACTATTCAAGGTGATCCAAAAAAGGAATCAATTTTGGCATAGAAAGGAGGGTGGTATCAGTTCCCACGTTTTCAGTGTTTATGTTAATGTTTATAGTTATTTTTGTTTGTGTTTTTTATTTTTATTTTTATAACGTGTAGACATACTTTGGCACACAAGGGGTTACGATAGATAGGCTCTTTTGTACCGTCAGATATTTCTAAAATGTGGGGTTTTTTATAATGTTTTCTTTTACATTGGTATAAGAAAATAGAAAAAAAAAATAATTGTGTCCCTTTAAGTCAGAAGGAGTATTTTGTTGGATAACAGGGTAACAGAAAACTACTTTTTCAGTAGCTCTGGCGATCTTTAGGACCATTACTGGATCGAAGTAAGCTAGTGGTTTTTTCCCCCCAATTAACAAAAGATTAAAATGGTACAAAATAAGAATCTAAGCAAAGCTTTTCAGAAAACATGAGCAGGGTAACTTTTAGTCTTAACAGCTCTGTCGTTTTCAAATTCGTGAGCATATTTCAGGGCTGCAGAACTAAAAAAAAACCAAGCTCAAGGTATTTTGTTACAGAATTTGTTCAAGATACAAGACGGTAATTATTTAAATATATAGACACACAGGTACATTTAATTGCCTGACTAATCTCTGGTCATGGACCTTATTGCGCTATCAGATTTTGGTTCAATAGAGACTTCTGGTGACATGATATGGCCCAATATTAATTAAATTCCCAGGTTTTTCCCCATCCTACGTGACATAAAACTAGCCTCCGGATTCTTTTATATCTCGTGTTAATAACCATGTGGCTTATCAGAAAAGCTGCAGGTTGCACAGGAGCTGAGTTGTTTAACATGGGATCTACATGTATATATTAAACAAATTGTTTAAGGGTGAAATTAAATTTACAGTAACCCACCTGTTTGGTTTTAAAACAAACTTTTCAAGGTCTCTCCTTAAACGTTTCCCTTGAGTTAAAAGCAAAGCTGTCATGTTAATCCTCCTGTTTATTGATTTATGATCCCGAGGAAACCAAATCTTTTAATAACTCAATTATCAGATAAACGTCAAAGGTGCCTAGTCTGGGGAAGTGCAAAAAGACTGGGTAATGCCTTGCAATTAAGTTATACTTTAGTGATAGTTTGAGAGAAGGAGGCTGAATTATGCGTTTAGAGGGATAAATTGTTCAACAAAGTTATAATAATCAGTAATGGACGCCTGCTACCAGTTGCCAAATATTAGATTATGGGGGAATCAATTAGGTTTTAAACCCATGCCATGTTTTTGCAATTTAGAAAAGTCCACGAGCTTTCTCTCATTACCAGCATGAGGGGGTGGGGAAATGGTCCACTGAAATCAAGGGGTTGTTTGCCCGAGCAAAGAGAGAGCAGGTTGTTGCTGACTCTTTCTACCCCCTAGATATGTTTAATTGGAGACTAATCCAAAGTCTGTTGACTTAAACTCCTGTTGACTTCACTGGGTTTGGATCAAATCTTACGGGACCGATCCTGCTCCCACCAGACTCAAAGGGAGTTTTACCATTGATTTCAGCAAGGGCGAGATCGGGCTCTTATAGTGCGTTTCTAGTGTATCTGCTCCAAAATTCTTGCAAATGGCTTACACTTTTCAGATAGGCTACAACATAGAGAAGTTGAACTGTAAACTCTTTGGGGCAGGAACTGTGTCTTCATATCTATTTGTACAGATTGGGACCTGGTGATGTTTGGGGCTTCTGGGAGCTATTTCATAAATATTAAGCAATGATAGCCATTTGTGTTCAATACAACAACGCCTTTTGTGTTCAATAAGCCCACTTCGGCTGCTGCGCCTTGGAGAGTTTTTAGCTATGCCTGTTTGGCACATGGTAAATGCTCTTTACATGGACCAGCTTCTGCTGCATGCACTAGTTGGTGATTGGTTTCCAGAAACACAACTGCCTCTAACGGACAGAAAAGAGAGACTTGCCTTGCAAGGAATGTTGTGATTAATTTCCACTCAAGTGTTTCCCCCCACATCACGGAGGCGGTGGGTAGGCTGTCTTGTAAGGAGACTGAATTATGATGTCCATAGGCTAAAGCCCGCTGACTTCTCTTACAGGAGTGTCCCGGTGAAATTAAGGGCACTACTGGGAAGGATTTGGTCCCAGCTGTTCAAATGCTGTGTGAACAATAAGAACCAAAGATCTCAGTGACCTGGCTCTGCCTCTCAGCCATAGCTGGGAACTCCTAGGTTCTAATCCTGTCTCTGATTTGCTGTGAGCCTTTGGACAAGACACTTAACCTTTTTGAGCCTCAGTTTACCCTTTCTGTAGAATGGGGATAATAATGTTTGTCGCCTGAGATTTAAATTAGGATTGAATTAGGGCTAAATTGGACGGGATTAATATTCCCATTGGCTGGAATGGGGATATCCTGTAAATTAAGGTCAGTAGGGTTGGTTTTATGCATGCTCCAGTCCCTGGTTTGAAACGCAAGATACATTTCTCCTCTTACTGCTTGAAGATAATCCTCTATATTAACCGCAGCAAGGGTAGGAAAGCCAAAGAGGATATCAAATGTAAGTATTTAGGAAGTGTGGTATTCGTAGCTAAGCATGTGAGGGTGGGTCTGGGAAGCGAAAGGCATGTTCGTTTATTTGTTTTAAGAAATAATTGTTGGGGAAATGGAGAAAGGGGCAATAGTTTTAAACGAAATTCAGCCCCTCCCCTTGCCGTTATTTAGAAAATAAAGACCACGTCCAGAGGTTTGACTTTCTTCTCTTTGGGATTTCAGACCTGCCTGAGACACAATGAATTCAGTATCTGATCTCAAGTTGAAACAGAGGGTGACATCCTGGCCCCATTGAAGTCAATGGGAGCTTTGCCATTATCTTAAATGGAGCCAAGATTTCACCCAGCGACAGTAGCTTTTCTGACATGTGAACGGATTCCTTAATGCATGAATCTCTACCCCACTGAATAAATACAATTATCCAAGACTGAACAATCCAAGCTGAAATTCATCTCCTTAAGCAGAAGTATTATTTCCCATATATGCCATAAAAGGGCATGTCTTTAAAATGTATATTAGTCATAAAACATCATGTAATGAACCCAATTACTGCAAAACAAAAACAAACAAACCCCACAACATCGGTGCTATTTTTTCCTCCTATTGCATTTGTTCTAAAACAAGAGTCACAGAAACATCTTAACTTTCTAGAGAGAAATAGATTTCCTCAGAGTGAGATAGTCATTCAGGACATTCTCCTGCAATCCCAACCCGTCCCTAGTAGGCACCCACACAATTGCATTTAGCAACTCCTTTCGCTTTGTGTATCAAACACTAATGCCCAAGCAAGTGTTTGCAACAACCCTTCGACAAAACGGTATTCTTCTTCTTAATATTACATCTCGATTTCAGTTATTTTTAATCTGGTTTCAATTATTCCCTTTGAGCTTCTTTAAAGAAGTACACCTGCAGAATTCTGAAACCACTGGCTTTGATTTAAGAAAAAAAAAGTATTAGAATCGTGGATTATTTTTCTCTGTACCTGATATATTGTGTAGGGAGCTCTAGTCCTCTTTGAAGAAGCTCATAAGCCAAGCGGGCAAAGCTTTGGGAAACAGAAGAAAATAAAATAGTGCATACTCCTGAGAAGGAATTACATACTCAATTTTTGTTACTAGCACTTCTTTAAGAAAAAATGGGTAGATCTCTCTCAATACACCCACACTATTAGAACAAATTAAACATAGAGACACTGGCATTGTTGGGAATATAAACCCTTTAGAGGAAATTAGGATACCTTAAATATAAGATTAGGAGTTTTAAACAGCATTAACATCTTACTGGACCTTATTTTCAAATTTTGCACCCTAAGAGTCAATGCAGTTTTGCCATCAATGCTAAATACCAAATTATACATATATAGCTGTAAACACTGGTAATCTAAACAGAGGGTCTGTCTAGACCAGGAAAAAAGGGTGCCTTTTAAAAATCGAGTTAGTTAACTGGATTGAGCTAATATGACTTGAAACACCCAATGTACTGTAATTAATGTAGACACTGTAATTAATGTAGAAACAGTTTAATACATTTACAATTCTATTAGCAAGTCATAGTGTAGCCTTTGCTACCCAAACCAGCCCCTTTTCTAGTCTATATAGATCCAGAGGAGCAAGGTCAGATAAGGGCAGGGTTGGAAGTGAGGGGTGCTGATGCTAGGAATGGAAATGTCCCAGATAATATTACTGGAAGATTTTTTTGTTTTCCCTAGTGTAGACACAGGACACTGTTGGATTAAAAAAAAATAGACTGTACATTTGAGCCCAAACAAGAAACCAACGCACTGACACCAAAGCGTTTCTCTGATTTCTTCCAATAAGTTATTCATTTCTTCCTTTTATTATTATTATTTTATTTCGCCCCCTCCCTCCCAAAAAATCGTTTAAAAAAAGTGAGAACAGAAGTGGAAAAATCCTGGTGGTTGTCTTCAAATGTTCCGTGTAAGAGACATTGAGCCACTGTTCTTGCTCCATTGTGCGCCTCTGATCTTAAGTTATTGTCTTTCTTTTTTATTATTATTTTTGTCCTACCTAATATAATTCTTCCAAATCCCAATCCAATATTTTAAAGCTAAAATTAAAACTGTTTTGTTTGTTTTAAAAGATTCTCTCTCTCTCTTTTATTTATTTATTTTTCTCCTTTTTTTTTCATTTTCTGTGTTTCTCTTCCTTGTCTCCAGTTTTACTACCTGGTCCTTCCCCAGATGTGTGCCTGTTAGCAGTGTTGTTGTTCAAGAACATCTTGTCCATGCCTTTGAGAGCTTCAGTCAGGTAGTTTTGGAGGGCTGTGAGGGCAGCACAGATGGCTGGGGCCCCAAAGCCATGGGTGATGAGGCTGAAGTGAGTCAAGCAGCTCTGAATGCCTGGTTCCAAAATAGGGCTGGGTCTGCTGTTGCCAATGGGTGTCCTGTCCTGGGCCAAGAGATCCGTGAATTCTTTACAAAGTTGCCTGCAAGGGTAGTGAAGAGAAGGGGAGAGAGAGAGAGAGAGAGAGAGAGAGCCCAGAGTAGTCAGTCACTTCACTTCTCTTTGATTAACACTTTATACACAGCCTGAGACTTCCAAGGTGTTTGACATGCATTAAGTTACAAAGACAGGCAGCTGCCCCTCTCATTCCATCTTCCCCCAACCACACACACACTAGGAAAATGTACTATAGTCATTTTACACATAAATAAACTAGAGTGCAAGGAGGCTGAGGGCCTGGCCCAAAGCCTACTGAAGTCAATGAAAGACTCAAACAAAGGCACCACAGACAATCAGTAGTGAAGTTAGATACAGAACTCAAGGCTCCTTACTCCCACCTTCCCTCCAACAACAAACAGAAGGATCCTGATTTCGTGACCTGATGCTGCACTCCTTACCCCTCCACAACTCCCCCATTGTCCAAGGGAGCAGGAGGACTGCAAGAATAGGCCCTTGCCTGGCTATTTCCTTACAGAGTTTGATCAGTAAAGAGAAGAAGGATTCCTAGTAGAGTTAATCCTACTCTTTCAATTACACCTCTTCCTCTCTGACCTAGAGACTTTTTATTCTTGGGCCAGAAAGATGCTTCTGAAATGCCATCTATCTTTTTTTTTAAAATGTTCTATTTAGTCTATTTATTGCCTTTAGAATTAGCCAGATTGCCCTAAATGATAGATAGATAGAAAACTGCTATCTGGAGCTTGATCCTGGTATCAATTATATTATTATTTATTATGATTATTGTTATTGTTATTATTTTCTCAGAGATGAATACTACCTGGCCTTCATGTGAAGGCAATACCACCAATTGCCTGTAAATGACGCATTGGGATGACTGCTAAGTAGGATTGCTGAATACCAAATGTAGTCAGGTCTTTCTCTTCCCATGAATCCTGAATGAACTCTTCCCATGGGGGGAGGGGAGGGAGGTTGTTCAATGATGTAAGCCAAGAGTTGCAACAGTGACCAGAGAGTTTGGGTGCCTCTGTTTTCAGAGAGCCCCGAACACTCCCCTTCTGGACACCAGGCCCCTTTGAGACATCCTCAACTTGAGACTCCAACATCCCTTTTGAAAATCTTGGCCTGTCATGTCCACACATTCGGTCATAGTCTGTAGATGCTTCCAGGCCGTCTTGCACATGGGCAGCATTGTACAGATTCTGTGCCGAGTAGGGTATTTTATATACTACAATAAGGGGGGGGGGGAGGAAGAGTCCCCATGATCATCTGACTCAGGCTAGTTCCTTTTAAAATCAGGTCTCGCTGTATCGGCTACTCCTGGAATCTGTCTCGCTCTTCTTTCCAGTCCGCCCGGTGGCGTTTGTTTGTAAAAGCTCGGGAGCCCTACCGGCGTGCGCCAGGCCAGCACCACCGCGCGCTCCACGAGCCCAAAGGGAGCGCTAGCCACCAGGTACCGCTCTGCTAGTGCAGCAAACGGGAGGGAAGGTCTAAGCGACAGCTTTTGCCCGGGGCGATGAACAGACACCAGTGACGGGTTGCTGCTCTACTCTTGCCGGGATGAAAAGAACACAAGCCACCTTTGGGGGAGCACCGCTTCAAAGCAGGGGGGTTGACGTTTGGTGCTGGTTTATCTTTAAAACAGCTCCTTTGCCACCTTGGAGGATGAAAATTGAATCCTTCCCTTTTCATTTAGTGGCTTCCTAGGGCTAAACCTCCCTTCACCCCACTCACAAGGCCCCCAGTTAAACAGGTGCATCATCCCAGGGCGAAATAGAAACCCAGAGGGGAAATGATAATCCTCCCTCCCCCACAAAGAATAGCAACATTGAGGTAGGAGAGAAGAGTTCATCTGTGATCCTCTGAAATTCCCGATGGGTTAAAGAGTTCAGGGGGTGGGGAAAGATAAAAGTCTTATCCACTAGGAAAGTGCAAAAGAGGAAACTTTGAGTTTGCAGAGCAAACGGTAATGAGTCAAACCCTTTAAAGCTTCAAAGAGCAAGGCAGGTCTGCGAGCAATTAAAGTTCTGGGACATTAATATCTTTTGACCCCGCGGAAAAGGGCAATCAAATTCCAATCACGTCTAAAAAAAACATCTGGACAAATTTGAGCAAACGATTTTCCACGCCTCCATATATTTCTTTAAATTGTGCTGTCAGCGGAGCAAGCGACGACCCAGAGCACTAAATAGCTTGGGTCTTGCCTGCGACAGAGTTAATATGTGGGACACACTCAGAGCTCACCACCGAAAACCTGATCTGCCCTTAAAACACCAAACCATATAGCGCGAGAGCCAACGACAGGAGTAAATCAAACCAAATAGAAAAAGCTCCTGTAAAAGTTCCATAGACCTAGATGTAGTGGCAGGTTTACAAGGTCCCCCTCTGGAGTTGCAGCTGCACATTTCTCAAGGTGATTAACGGTACACATTTTGGGGAGGGGAGATTGTAAATTATTTGGTCGGGGTCTTTGATAGACACGGCCGCTCGCTCTTGAAATCAAGGTGAGTTTTTCCTTTGACTTCAGTGGGAGTGGAGGCAAGGCCTAGCCACTCCTACACAGAGAGAAGCGTGAAATACACAAACAGAGAAAGAGAGGAATGCACACCCAAAAACAAACAAGAGGAGAGAGAGCGCTGCAAACTCATACACAAGGAAAGAAAGAAACACGGAGACTCAAAACAGGCGGGGGGGGGGGGGGGGGGGGGGGGGGGGAGGGGAGAGAAATAGACACAAACATGGGGACACGTGCACAGTCACACAGAGAGAAGGAGTCAAACCACAGTGTGTTTCATGCGCACACAGCTCCAAAGACGCTGTTACAGCTCCAACGATACGCACGGGCACGTAGTGTTACAGGTTCACCATACACTACAATCAGACCCACGGACAGGAACACACCCAGAGCACAACCTCTCCCCCACACACCCACCGCACAATGACGGACGACAGGGAGAGAGAAGAGCACAAGAGAGGGAGATCGGAACAAAGCCTATTGGAGAAAGCGCTGCTGGGCTCCTTTGCAGAGCGCTAGCGAGAATGGCCGCGTGGAGGAGAATGAATGTCAAACTCTCCAAGTGGCGGCCCTGAAAGCAAAGCGGGCTGTGGACTCACTTTGTAGCCAGTAACATGTTCTTCCTGGAGTGGAGATCGCTGGGGTCCGTGTGCTGTCTGTTCAGGTACTCGGAAACAGCTTTGGCTGGAAACTCCGTTTCACAGATGTATCCAAAATCCCGAGCTAAGTGAACAGCTTCACCTGAAGAGAAATGAACAGCCTTTGATCATCACAGGCCAGCATGGTTGTTTAGTGAGGAGGCTGACCAGAAAAATGGTTCAACCGAGCCGGCTGGAGTATACTGAAACACGTTATTGCTGGTGGTACTGGTCGCGCTTTGAAAAGATCAGCTCAATTTGGCACTGGAGAGGCACAACCCCAACTGAATTCAATGACAAAGACGGTTCCATGGGTGTAGGAGCCCATTATTCTTGTATCAGTCTCTTTCTGCAGAGCACATCCCCAGTTTTTGGCTGAAGGAGTCTTCACATGGCATGTATTGTCTTAGCCCTATTGACTTCAGTTGAGTTTGGTGATTTACACTGGTTGCGGTTCTAGTCCCACGTGCAGAGAAAAAGTGTGTTATTAATACATAGGTAATATAGACTTTCAAGTGTGTGAAAACAAAAGAGACGTCCTGATAGGTAAATGGACCCGGACTTTAAATGTGCAGGATAGGTTTGTATTTTCATAGATCAGAAAAGTGTCACAAAAGCTCTACCATAGAATATCATATCCCGTGAGTGTTACACACACATACATTATTATAGCCACATCTGGAAAACAAAGCAGCCAACTGCATTGTATCCAATGGAAAGTGAAGTTTTGCATAGGTCTGATCACAATGCAACAGAAGCTACCCATTCCACCCTCACCCTACCAAAAAAAAAAAATCCCAATGAAGGGGGACCTTTCATATGGAAAATAATAATTATTCTAACTATCATTCTAATTGGCATTTCCTCTGCCTGCCTGGCTTCAGGTTTCTACCCTCCAGAGGTTCGTGTCATCAAACTCCTACTGATGTACTTTCTACCACAAGAAGAAGACGACACAGTAGCTGAAGAAAGGGGGTGTGGGGAAACAGACTCTAGGGGGATTCCATCAGATTATAGCTCAACCCCTCTAGAATAAAGCATTAAACTCTTTAAAGCACCGCCCGGAGGACCACGAGGAAGATTTCTAACACGCAAACCAGCTATGTCTAATAATTCTAGTACCACATTATTTTTAACGATCAGGACTTACTTTAAAACGTCATTTTTTAAAAAAAGCCTTCTCAATAATCACCAAAAAGATGAATCACACTGTCCGCCAAATGCTAGAATTCCAATGGACGGTTATCTCCCCTCCCCCCTCCTCCCCCACTAAATGATGTGCAGAGACACCATCCTCCCTGCTTTTTGTTAATCCTGGCCAGAGATGAGTGAAACATTTATGCTATAGGCAACATAATTTAACAAGAAAAAAATCCTATTGTCAGAAAACAAGATAAATCTAGAGCAGGTGCAACTTTCTATAGGAGAAGGGAAATCTTTTAAGGTAAATTGTTGATTTGTAAGTAAATCAGAGGACAGTAACATAATATATAATGATGTAAACGTTGTATAGTTTTATATCCATATATAATGTATTTGCACACACACACACAAACATATGGATCTGCACATATATTTGTGCTATGTGTCAACTTTTAAGATGTTCTGATTTTGCTATTAATGTGAATGCATAGTTTTACACACACACTGCATAGATATAGGTATGGGGTGTGCTTGGGGTGTGTGTTTGAAACTATGTATTAATTAATATATATGAATATGCATATCAGATGATGAATGTATTTTCTCACATGGTAAATGTTTATATATAGTGTCTTTAACTATGCATTCATAGTTTGATAGGCATTTTCATGTAATGTACTATGATTTATGAATATATAGATATACTATATCGTCAAAATAGAAACAATACTTATAACTAGAACGAATATAGTCTTGATTTTGATTTCACATATGAGTGTGTAACTATGTATTGCATTTATAATTAAATCAGAAGAATGTAAAAGTTAATATATAGTACAAAACTATAGGCACATGCATATGAGATACGACATAGTGTGTTATTGTACATATTGAATGTTACTCGCCTCTTTGTGTATGTATAATATAAATACATATAATTCATAATTACATCCACATAATTGTTAGTTATAATTTCTGAAGAGCCACTTTACCCCAGAATAAATATAGTATTTCCTAAAAAAAACAAGTGAGAGGCTTGTGGATTCCACATTTCAATACAGTGCCAACATCAGAGCATCACGTCAAGTACGGAATAGCGTTTGTTCATTTAAGAGGAGGTATAACTCGAGTATTCCGTTTTTTTTCCTTTTGTTTCTTTCTTGTATTCCCCCCGCCCCTCCCCTTCTTCTTAAAGAAAGGGCTCGCTTGTTTCTTTGTTAAACTGTCACCCTCAGGTAAACTGTACTTATAACTGTTAATTTGTAATAACTGCTTTCCCTTGCCGAAATTAAAAAAAAATAGTTCTTTATTATTTCCGTTCAATGGCCGTATTGTAATGTGCATCTGTCATAATTAAGGTTGGAAGTTATGAATTAGCTAAAATTCTGGACCCAGCACAGACTAGACCAGGGGTTCTCAAACTGGGGGTCGTGAGATTATTACTTGGGGGGTCGGGAGCTGTCAGCCTCCACCCCAAAGCCCGCTTCACCTCCAGCATTTATAATAGTGTTAAATACAAAAAAGTGTTTTTAATGTATGGGGGGGTGGGGTCACACTCAGAGGCTTGCTGTGTGAAAGAGGTCACCAATACTAAAGTTTGAGAACCACTGGATTTAGACCATTATTCAAAGGGAACAACCTGGAAATCCACAAGAGTAGGGAATGGGAATATTTGGATAACCGCAGAGAAAGTTTGATTCTGCAGATCTCACTGAGGCAAACCTGAATTCAAGACACCCATTGGAGTTAATGGGAGTTTGATCAGTGACTTCAGAGTGACTTAAATGGGATCCTTAAAGTCTTAATTTCACCCAGTATTATGCATGTTAAACAGATCTTAATGCCACCGCTGCAACGATTTCCACTTAATCCATGAAACTTTGCAAAATGTCAAACTCCCAAACCGAAAAGACTTCGGAGCAGCCAATAGTGTGAAGCGAGCTTGCAATTCACCGCTTACCTTCCACCAGGGAGGTGAGTAAAGTGACATTTGCTGCCTTACGCCTGCCGGCTGGTAAATTCAAACCGATTTTTTCTAGCCTCTCTCTCAACGATCTCCCCCCATTTTTCGATTTGGCTCTGGAATTGCAAAGAAATTAACATTCTGATTAACCTCGGAATGTCCCTGAAACAAACTTTTAGACTGTGCAATCTAAAGACCACTGGAGCTTGAAGGGGTTTTAACTTGAGGTTAGCACATTGTGTGTGTGCGCGCTTGCTGATAGAGTTTGCTGAGGTTTGCTTAATTTTTGCCACACACAACTGACTAGGTTCCCCCTCCCTCTTTAACAGAAAACAAATGCACAGAATGAAATAACTTCTGTATAAGCTGCTGTTATGGAAGAAACCAAATTGGTTCTTACAGTATAAGACTAAGACGTATTAGGATACGATTGTATATCTAGGTGGAAAGACAGAAGTATGGGATGAACTGATAGGGTGTACCTAGAGGAAGCATGGAAGATATACGGGAAATTGATAAGAACACCTAAGGAAGAATTCAATAGATATTATACAGGAAATGTTGAACTATCTATTGGAATAGCTACATTATATACGGGACATGAATACTTAAGAGCACCTAATGGAATCTATATAGGACATTATTGATAGATACATTAAAAGGAAGATTGTGATATACATGGGAAACGCAGAGTTATTGTTAGGGCCAGGTCTAGTTTTATACAGATGGTTTAAAATCCGGGGTGAAATACTGGCTCCATTGAAGTCAATGGGAGTTTTCCCATTGACCTCAGCACTCCAGGATTTCACCCCAGATCTTTTATCACTAACAGCTTCTTTAATTGCATATAAGGAATATGAAAGGAAGTCAAATCCTGTAGAGAAAGTCTCCCTACCTAGATTCTGGTCTGTCAGTATTTTGTGCCAAAGTAGATAGGAACCAATGGTACAGTTGCAAGAGAGCAGCCATCTATATTTCACATGCTCTGAAATATAGATATTGAACCAAAAGCTTCTCTAAAATTTAGACTCAAGATACAAAGTAAAGTCAGCATAGTCCACTGTTTGGGTCCTGGGTCTTCTCCAGAAATCACTGAGGCTCAATAATGGTGTATGTGTTTAACCTTGCTAGTTATATTTTCTGTTTGAAATTGCTCTTGCAGATGTTCTCTTTGCGCCACTTTCTATTACAATGCACAGGCAGATTCGCATCTGTAAGTAAAAAACCTGGCTTCTTCTTTCCTAACAATATGTCCACATATGACACTCTGGGAGAAGGACATGGGCAGACAAATCACCACAGAGGACTGGGATTTGCTATGGGAAGGAGGTCCAGCAACCTGTCTATATTACAATAAAATAAATGTTCTTTAATATATTCACATTAACCTGACTGGTGCGAGGTAGCACTGAAACAGTACCTTAAATAACATATCTATCTATCTATCTATCTAGTGGGTATGTGTATGTAAAATGGGGATAAATGTTGGAGAAATTGGGGTTAAAGTGGAGATTTTATGTATATATGGTGGACATGTCCAGTCATTAGAAAGTATCGGGATAAAACCTGTAACTAAATATCACAAATTGTTGGATATTTATCACCAAATAATCTTTTGGTAATCCTTCAAGGGCTTCCCAGTGGAAATGGTCACACACAAGAGGGAATGAAGAATTAATAATCTCTCATCTTCTAGTAGATGTTGGACTATTGGTAGCTTCTCGTTAGAAAAGGAAAATTAGTCCAACCCTAGAGGAATGGTTCAAAAACTATGGGAGGCTGTTGATATGGAAAAAATTAACACACCAGTTATGTACCCAGCAAATTAGACAGAGGACAAATAGATACTTAGATATTTGGTTACTTTTTGGTCAATATCAGATAAAGTAAATTCACCTGAAAAAAACCCATCACACCATGTCCTTTTTTTTAATATTAGCATTTAATAGACATGCCTGGTCCTTAAATATGTGTATACAGAGATGTCACTAAATTCAATAAACTCACTAGAAAGGACATTTTGTAGGTGTAATGATGCTCACTCTGTAATATAGTAACACCTATAAAATAGAAATATCCGATGACTATATTCTTGCATAATGCCTCTTTAAACAAAAGCTAGCTACTGTAATGATTGCTTTGTTTCTGATATTTAATTGGCAAGGATTTGTAAACTTCTTAAAACTTCCTAACTAATATAAATAAATAAATAAGTAAATACGTAAATAAATAAAGTTCCTTTGTTTTAAATCTCTGTTTCTTTTACAGGGAAAAATCACAGTAGCTAAGCTGTCTGACCTATAACTCCTGTATTCATAGAGAAGACCTTTTATTTAAATAGAAGCCTTCCTCTAAAATGTATGTTTGAGTAGATTAATGTGTATGTAAGAGAGAGTTGGGAAGTAAAGTGTGTGTGTGAGAGAGAGAGATCCCTTATTGACCTTACTATGAGCTGCCTTCTCAGAGTCTTGTACACTAATGTAACTTTATGCATTCATTTCCATGTTTTCATGTTGCTGCTTATTTTTGCCTTGCCTTGAGTTCTACACACACAACTACAACATAAAAACAACACATATTTGCAAATATCTTTACCATAGTATAGACTTTAGACAAAATGCTTAGTCTATGTGTGTGTCTACGTAAATACCCACACTTGCTGCAAGCCCTTACCTTCTAAGTACTCCTCCTAGAAGGGATGCATTCAGACACTCTGGAGGCGAGAGGCGTCTTTGAACTTCTCCCACGGTTACTTTATACTTTGAAGTGGAACTGAGCAAGGACAAGCGGCCAGGTACTGAGCAAAACACCTCTCCGGTATTGACTGACATTCCACCCAGGAAGCCATCTTTATTCATCATCAGAGAAGTAACAGATTTTGGAGGAACTGGAACTGGAGAGAGAAAGAAGGGGTGAGTGTGGAGGTATGTAACATGATGACACATAAGAGTACAAACTGTCCAAACTGGCTAGTCTGACATCCATAGCACATCTGAAGAAAAGTGAATTCATAGGCCCAGAGTTTCCTAGTAGCTACACCAATAAGAGTCACCGTTGCCTTGAGTCTACAGGAAATTGACCTGGATGGGTGATGGATAGGTAGAGGTGCAGTGGAATACAGCTGATGTATATTGGTTTGATAATTTAAAAAAAAAACGATGTATATTATAAATGTATTTTAAGTGTATTTCTTCCTAAATTATTTGTTTGTAAGCCCTGCAATGCAGGAGCTATATCTTCTTGTATAATGGACAGCGCAGGGCACATTGCTGGGTTACAAGAATATTAAATACTCCTCTTCCTAATACTTCTATTACTAACAATGATAACAACTAGGAAAAATCTAATGAAGTCAAAGGAGTTACTGGTTTAAGTGAGAATCAGGACTACAAAATTTAGCAAGGAAAGGATTACTTTATTGTTGTTTTGGGCTTTTAATAAGATAGTTTATTTTAATGGAGATATCCTATCTCCTAGAACTGGAAGGGACCTTGAAAGGTCATTGAGTCCAGCCCCCTGCCTTCACTAGCAGGACCAAGTACTGTTTTTGCCCTAGATCCCTAAGTGGTCTCCTCAAGGATTGAACTCACAACCCTGGGTTTAACAGGCCAATGCTCAAACCACTGAGCTATCCCTCCTTCCCTTTTGTGCCACATGATTAGCACAGTTATTCTCCCCCCCCCAAAAAAAGGTGCATTAGAAAATAGTCTGGTATCAGATTGTTTAGCATATTATATAACAAACAGAAAAAAGTGGGACTATTCAGTTTCTAAATAAAACTGGTCTGACTACAGCAACAAAAATACACCAGGAGATTTCTTTTTAAAAGTTTGCCCCTTAACTAGTACCAGACAAAGTAGTTAATTTCTCTGAGTAACAAATAAGATTGCTTTAGGAAAAAACCGAAGGATTTATAACATTCTAATTCTTATAACACCAAACAGACACAATTAGGAACAAACACTTATTTTGCTAAACTAAAAATGAAAGCAATTCCCTCCTGGTATGAATTTTGTTTACAAATCAACTTAAATAGCTTGTTCATAATTGTGTGTAACTGTTATGATTGACAGCAGGTGCTCTAATCAATCAACCAATCACTTTAATTTATAGACGGCGTCGCAGCATTTTCCCAGTTGTTTCATTTCTGCAAGTAATTGATAACAAACCATACTTAAGGTATGTTTTATGCACGAGTTAATAAGAGCTGACAGCTGCTACCGCTGCTTTCTTTTGGAATCACTGCAGCCTCGTTTCCTTATAGAACGTGTATTCCTAAATTCTAGATTTGCTGGTGGTAGTCTAGGGGGCATATTTTACAGAGAAGACTAATTGATTACACACCCCTGTACAGCAGATTCTCCTTTGCAATATCGCATTGCCAGTCAATCAATTGCAAAACCAATTTTGCAAGTAATAGGTTCTACTACACAAATATGCCAGCTATTTAGGTACTTATAATACATGCCGGTTAAATCATAAAACCCTATTTATTTGCAACATGTCTGGAGAATCAACCCATTGGAGTTGGGGGAATATTTAAATCGTCTGGGGCTGCTGAACAATAAGATCGGATATCCTAATACCTTAACAAGTGCTAACAACTGGGCAACTGCCAATTTTATAACCTCAGTGTATGGAATAGACACAACAGGGGTTCGCTGTTTTTATTATAAATTATTTCCTACCGCCAGGCCAGACTCCCACAATAAAACCTCTATAACAGCGCAAACCCAAAACGCATGTAGATTTCATATAGACAGATTGCTTCAAATAGACTGCAGATAGCCTCTAATGTAAACACATTATTTTGAGTGGCTTCACTGAGGGGGGATCAGAAACTGAAACGGATTCCCATTTCGTATTATTTTGAGTAAGACAATGTATACAGCTTCGGAAGGATGTTTCCAGCTTCTCAACTCTAGCCCGTCAAAAAACTTGAAATTGGCACAAAAACAGTTATAAAAGAGGGGCAGAGGCCCGATGCGGTTTTTCCATTGCTATTAATAGGAATGTTGTCATTTTCTCCATAGATCAGTCAGATTCTTTGGTTTTAGGATGCTTTAAGGGTATATGTTAAAAAAAAAAACCTCTCCCCTCTGCGCTACATTTTTCAGTAAGATGTTTTGCAGAGTCACTCAAGTGCCCCCATCAAGACACAATCGAGTTGTTTTGAAAATAAATGAACATACACACGCTGTGAAATCACTAATCCTTTAAAGGACCACTAACAACTGAGATCATTTCACTTTGCAATTTTCTCCACGCCAACAAACAAACACAAAGGTTTTGATACACCTTTCCAGTACCTATATTTAGTGACTAGTTTATCAGGTCACTGTCCAGTGAACTGAGAAATTAAACAAGAGACAACAGTCCTAAGAAAATTTGATCTTCGTCTAAACTCACAACAGAGAGAGCTGAACACATGATATGTTTAAACATATCTCTCCCAATTTGCTTTGCCCTTTTTGGAGCATTTGTTACATTAGTTAACCTTTGAAAAATGGATTTAATATGTTCAATATTTTTTTCATGCAAATTTATTTTGATAAGCAAGTTAGTCCTCTTTTCTGCTATGCTGTGCAAACTTCTGCGATTGTTCTTTACCATAACTATACAAAAGGGACTAGGTATACATCAAGATCACTTGAGTATAATAATTCTAAACACATTTAGGAATCTTACAAGCCTATGCAAGCATATCTATTGCGATTTCATAGCTTCAGAGATATGTATTCTAATCTATACTCTATCTTTTGTAAATTACCTGCCACTCCTAAAAAAGTGAGTTTACCATGGAATGGATTAATTATCTATCTCTATCATTACAAAGATATTAGAACTATTACCAGAGATAATATAATTTTGAGATTTTAGAGGCTGTGTGTAAAATGTCTGCTAATGCATTTATTTAAACAATTATACACTATATTCCCTGGCGTATTTTTACCTACATCTGTGTTTTCCAAATCTGGTTTTATGCCTCATAATAATTGTCCATAGAAGGACACAGCACACACACACACAAGTTTCTGCCTACTTCTTGCATGTTTTGCTTTGTCCAATTTATGCTGATCTTGTTGTCACTTTCACAAATTTTTTTCTCCCAAACTCTTTTGTGCGTGTCTCCTTTCCCATTGTCCCTCAAAACCTCCCCTCCACCTTTGAAAAAAAATGTGATTCTCCTGGTCCTTTCGGCCTCATTGTCATTTTCCCTTCCATTTCTCTTCAGCTTATCAATAAACCGAGAGAGCAACAGTAGCCGCTTGATTTGTTAGTAATTATGAGCATACTGTTCCTGCAAACGGAATCTCTAGATGAGTGAGAGCGCTTTAAAACGACAGCAGGAAATGGTAAGGAAATGGAGCATGGCAAACCTCAGCGTGAAGCTTTCAGTTCTTTACATGTTTACAATTTTCTGTGCATACATTAAGGCTCAGTCTTTTTTCATTTCTCTGTTGGGTTGCTCTACATAACTGCGTGGCAATGCAAAAGTAGCATTTCACACACACACGGATTAAATTAATAAATGGGATTTAAGTACTCGACATTATTCCAGCACCCTCGTTATACTGCGAGACAAAAACATGGTTTAAAGAAATATTGGTGGTTAATCATCTGCACTGGGCAAATAATAATAGTATAATATCAATTTTTTGGTCTATAGATCTCTATAAGTATTAACTGGATTTGGAATTAGCCTTCATTAGAAAGGTGTATGTCCATCAGAACAATCAATGATTTGGTAGTGGGAGATTTGGTTTGGCTTTGTAGGTAAACCTAGAAACCCGAGAATATATACTACCCCCTGACACTGAGCCTCGATCCTTATTTTAAAAATCTATCTGTCGGGTATTCATGAGCTGATTGCAAGAGTTCGAGTCCACCACCACTCCTTGCATTTGAAGCTAGGAGTTAATTTAAGAGTGAAATCTATTACCCCGAAATTGTTTCCCATTAAAGTAAAAGCGATAATAAAATACAGTTGGTGTTCCAGGAAAAGAACCAAAAATAAATAAATAAAGCTAGGCAAATTCTGTACATTACATTTCAACCGATTCGCAGCTCGATCACCTGAAAAGCTGTAACCAAATATCGTGGTTTTTAGTTAATCATTTATTGCTGGCCACTTCAGGAA
Organism: Terrapene triunguis; assembly: GCF_002925995.2. Taxonomy (NCBI): domain Eukaryota; kingdom Metazoa; phylum Chordata; order Testudines; family Emydidae; genus Terrapene; species Terrapene triunguis. The sequence continues at coordinate 74,285,254 of NW_020664393.1, read as the reverse complement.
GCGGGAGAGAAAAAAAAATCTTATCCTGTTCTATTGAGGGAGTGACTTTTTAAAAGTGTTAAGAGGTTCCTTTTGTGTGATTCTTGGGGGGGGGGGGAGGGGATTAGAGCTTATTTGTACTATGTTAACATATTAAGTTTAAAATAGAGTTTGGTGCTACTGTGTGTGTGTGTGTGTGTGTGTGTGTGTGTGTGTGTGTGTACACAGACAATGTCTAGAAATAGTTTAAAGTAAATAAATCAGGATACTTTTAAGGTCACTGACTATGTCCCCAAAGTCACAACAATTGAACTTTGGACTCAGGCCACGCGAGATTTTGAAAGAGGACAACTTTTTTTGTCATAGATCATGCCAAACAAATTACAGCTGAGCTGCTGACAAGGGGATCCGCTACGGCCTTCTTTACACACCGAAAACCTCCCCTTGATTTCAGCAGGAACCTGGGTGACAGAGAATGTGGGGATAAACCCAGATAATATGTAGCTGATAACTCCTTAAACCTGAGAGAAATCTAATATTAATACTCTTGATGATCATCATCATCATAGTCATTTATCTAGGCTTCCTCCCTTTCCTTTCCTTTCCTTTCCACCACGCCAATCTTAATGGAACTAAGAGTTAAGAATGATTTTTTAATGTCTTGTTGGATTTTTAGACTCTTAATGTACCGCATCCTTCTCATTATTACTTTATTGATTGCTCATTGACCAGACCCCTTCAAATCGTATTAGCCACCCTCTGCCAGTTTAGATTAGGAGAGTTTAAAAAGCACCTTTCATTATTTCGCCACCACTACCACCACCACCACAGTAGAGTAGAGGCTTGGCAGCTTAATGCGCTCTCTAATGGGGCAGCTAAGAGACGAGGGGCCACGGTCCCTGCCTATTGCATTAATAGCTCAAAGGGGGCTAATACAGAAAATTAGCCTTAAACGAGCTCTGGAGATCTCCAAATGAAAGAGCCATTTATCACGCTGGCTACCTTCACTCCACTCGTTTGCTCTCTCTACTGGGAACAACTCATTTACTCTTAACTAAATTACTTCAGAAATGTCAAGTAAGCCCAGATAGCAAACATAACAAGAGAGTGTGTGTGTATATAATCTATTGTGTGGGATCAACACGGATGATAAATTGAACAATTCAAGATGATGATGATGATGATTATAATATTTTTACAAGGGTTTCTTCAAATTTTAGGCAAGTTTTCTGAAGCGATAGATAGATAGATAGATAGATAGATGATCATCATTACCTCCATGACACTCAAAGATCATAAAAATGTAGGCACTTATATCCGAGAGGATGGATGAGATATTTGTGTTAATAATTTAGTTCTATATCCTATCTTTCACACTACATGTTATGAGAACGTTTTAAACAGTAAACTAGCCACTTTTGAAACAGGCAAATCTCTCAACCCTCCTCCTGTCCAGATTCCATTTATCATTAAGTGTACTTTACTGGTAATAGTCAAGAAGAAAATCTATCTGTCTATCTATCATTTGCCAGCAAGAATGATCTGCGGGTCTTTGATAACTTATTCTTATTTCAAAGTACATTCCTATGGCTGCAAAGTGTTGAGACCACAGCAAAATTCATACTGAACCCTTTCTATTTTGCACCTTCTATCGGTCTGATCCAATATCGTCAGCCACAGATATAACCCCATGTGTCTCTTCCCTTCTACCAGTGTTCAAAGAAAAACGAAACTCACAAAATTAGACTAAAAGTCCAATAAAGCACAGCATTAATTCTAAGGGGGGAAATAACATTCCTACGCCTTTTAACACATCTACAAGAAAATGTCGGTATCTTTTTTACTGATATGATTTTAAAAGTGCGTATGTATACTTTTAAATATAGATATTATAATTCTAAGTGTCTTCTGATATAGACTAAGGTTAAGCATACACCTGTGGGTGTTGGTATATTCAGATGTGTGCACACATTCACATGCATACTAGAATTATTAGCATCTTCTGATCTCTCTCTCTCTCTCAATATATATATATATATAATTGTAAGTATCACTAGACGTGCTTAACTGCTTGACACTGACTACCTTTATAGCCACAATCACTGTGTATTGACACCAAATGTTCCTGCTACCCTTTTCATTTTGAAAAAAAAATAGACTGTTTTGACGAAGTGTTCACATACAATACATGGCAATGTTCTGTACATAACAAAACGCAAAATGTGCGTACGAGCAACGAAAATACGAAGGCAGATCAACGTTAAAAAGAAGGCTCTCAGCCACAAATCAACTGCCAATTAATCAAGAAGACCCAAGAGAAAACATTGCGTATGAGCTAGAGAGAAAGAGATAGATGGATAGAGAGAGAGCATACATTCGCAAACCGATATGTCACACACCTAAACACATAGGCTGGTAATCCATGCGAACTGAAAAGCGCAGAGCAGTTCTTTTTCTTAAAGTAAGACAATTCACTGTTTCCCACAAAACCCTACGTTTTTCCACCCCCGGACATAAATTATGTTGTCAAAAGAGCTTCAGGTTTTCATCCACCTTTCCCCAAAATTATGATTGCTCGAATTTACATAATTACATTTTTAAAGGAAACCAACGATTGAAATACCTCACCCTGCCTTGAATTCTTATTCCATCAACACCCTTACGTTCTTTTCTTAATAATCTAGAAACTCATCCCTATTAAAGTATCGGTTTCATATGCATTAGATGAATAAACCACTGAAGATAAGTGCTGTTGATAGTAAACATAAGGGCCAGCATTGCTAAGCGTCAGCTCTAGTATTTAAAACTGAATCTAGAAATAGAAATTCCTTGGATAATTAAAGATAGCTCTCCCTAAATGTGCAGTGTGAGAGCTGTTTAATGTCTATCAGCATAACCCATACTAATCGCCATGCATCTTCAAGTGACTGTCAGAGAATTGTAAAAAAATTAAGCAGCTGCAACACGCCCAAAATGAGTTATTGTAATTACATTTAATTAGTTTAATTAGTTAATTATTTTGCTTACAGCTGTACAAGAGACTGCAAACATTTGTTAATATCACATTCCCTTTAACAGTATGGGGTGATTCTGCAGTTACACTAAATCATGTATGCATATGCAGAATGATTTTAAAAATGGGCATGTTGGAGGGGGAGGTTGTATTTCCATAAGCATGTGTTTCTTTCCCCCCAACACATTTGGCACGATTGGAAAACGCATAAAAGCCACAAATGGAATCAAACAATTCTTAAGAGTCACACAGTGCAGATCAAGAACTACTAGAGGTGAAAAGTTAAGGTTTATCTGTGAAAACTATTTTATAATATGTGGTGGCATTTTTACACTAATATCAAAATAGAAATTGCTGGGAAATTCAAAACTTGATGGCTGTTTACTTATTTTAAATCAGTTGGCAACAATTAAAAGAAATATTTAAGATAAAATGTAATTATCTAACTCCCAGACAAGAAAATACTCGTTCCTTTTAGTTCCTCTTTCCTTCTTTCCCCGTTTCATCTTATCTATCTATCTATCTATCTATCTATCTATCTATCTATCTATCTAT
>NW_020664393.1:74273026-74281697 GCF_002925995.2 Terrapene triunguis | reverse complement strand
TATCTATCTATCTATCTATCTATCTATCTATCTATCTATCTATCTATCTATCTCCCATGCCTGTCTATTTTTTTCGGGTAAACTAATTGCCTCAAAGTAAAATCATACCAGGAAGACATTGCTACACAGTATAAGTTTGTCAAGCTTGTTGGAATAATCCATACCTTTTTTAATGACAGACTGGTCCAATAGGTTCATACCGCTGTTATTGGCATCTTCAACTGACTGTGAATATAAAAAACATCACTATTCAAATTGACTGGATATTAAAGTATGGCGTACATAAATCATGTCATTCCAAACTGGAGTTTCTGTTATTTCCATTTATATTAATTCACTGGGGGAAGAAAGGTTTATTAGTATTATTATTATTATTCCCCCAAATTGACATGGAAATGAAATTGTTCCAAATCATATGGTCTTATAATAAAAAAGAGGTGTGAAGCATATGGGGTGCAATAGTATTTTTGTTATCTTATAAAACATAGATATTACATAGTCTCTTTTGCATTCAATAAAGCTTTATATTTCTTTCTTTGAAAATTTGGCAATTTGGTAACATCTCCAAGATCTAGTATCTAAATGAACACGAATAAGGACAACTTAGGTTTTTATTATTATTATTATTATTAACCCTGCCATTTAACTCACAGGTCATTTACTTTTTATATAGGAAGGTTTACATTACAGACTTGTAATTAAAGTTTGAGCAATTCAGAGTAGAGTGCAACACCCACATAGTATAGGAAACAGAGATTAACAGCTCGCAAGGTTTGGTTACAAGTTAAAAGTGTGTGTGTGTGTGTGTGAGAGAGAGAGAGAGAGAGAGAGAGAGAGAGAGAGAGATGGGGGAAGGGAATTACACAGAGACAAAATATAAGAGCAATTAAATCGATTGCCTAGAAAAGTCACTCAATCTCTCTCCTCAACCTGTCTACTTTCACCCTGGTTAGAAGCACACCTGTTATTATGGCATTAACTTCTTTAGCAGGAAAACAAACAAAGATGGTTACACTGTAGCAGGGGCAAATGTTACATTTTATTTTTTAATATAAATTGTCTGATATAGAATACCCTCTTCAATGAGCAACAACAACCATCGCAGAGAACAGAGGTCACTAAAGAACCATTTCTAATAGATTTCAATACGTGGTTCCGTTTTGTGGTCAGTTCTAAACTGCAGATGTAGATAGATAGATAGATAGATTAGATGGCTTTGGGGTTTGTTTGTTTTTTTCTTTCCCAAAGACACATTAAACATCTTTAAGTCATGGAATTTTCCTCTTATTCTAACTTTATCTTTCCAAGTAGTGTCTTAGTTTATCATAATCCAGTCCTTATGTAAATATCTTTCTATTCTCAGGAGACTCCCAGCTAAGGTGGGATATGAGTTAGGATAAAATTATATTTCCAACAGCACATCCAAAGTGTGATGGAACAATAAACAATATTTCCTTGGATTCCTTTCCCTCTTGACCCCAGCCTTCCAGTTGCCCCCCCCCCAGGTTCCTTTTGTCTTTTTTTTTACTCCTCCTTAATCAATAGGCCACATACCTACAGGGTATCACAGAAAATAAGAGGGGAAATATCAAATACAATGATAAGGTCTTTTCTTTTTTCTTCTTCTCTCCTTTAGCAGCTTCTATACTGTCTTCAACGAGACAGAGGAAGATGAACAAATGGTGCAGCCTGGTGGAGAGCATCATTTTGCAACAGGATGCTATAAAAATGGAGGCAAATATTAAGCGCCATCTTTCTTTTTGTAACCTCACCTTATCTCGATATTGCCTGGCTATGTCTATGTCTACTTATGTGTGTGTGTATGCACTCCACTCGCTTTATCAGCAACGTGGGTTAGTTGTTACAGTTAATGAGAAGACTCTTGTCTGATTTTCTATCTAATTACGCCCTCCTGCTGGGTTTTTGTACAGGATGTTCGCGCAGCATGCTGGCAGTTAATAGTCACAGAGAGGATCGTAAAGATTTAATTAGGACTGCATGCGGAAACGTGGAAAAACAACTCAGACTTTTAATTACTAGACTTCTTTAGTTAAAAGTGATACCAGGGGTTACTTTATAAGAGACTCGGGTGTTTTGGTGCAACTTAACTTTCAGTCTCCTTAGCTTGCATACACAGGCGGGGATGGGGGGGGGGAAGGTGGAGGAAGGGAAGGAGTAGAGGTTGTAATAGGGGAGGTGATGAGTTTCTAGCATACATTTAGCAAATCTGGAGATGTATTTTTTGCAAATAAACTTGATAGCACTGACCCGTTCTAAACACCATCTCCGTACCCAGCAGCTATAAAATAATATAACTGAAATAAAACCCACAGAGTTTGTCATTTGTTTTGCAAACTCTGGCTGTGTGATCGCGTGTGTGTGTGTGTGTGTGTGTAAGAGAGAGAGAGAGAGAGAGAGAGAGAGAGAGTGCTGGATGCATTTCTTCCCTATAGCTTTGGCTATAATAATGAATGAAGGTATAAAAGGTGCAGATCCCCTGATCTGCGAGGAATAAGGATGAAATTGCAATGGCTATTTTAATTTATTTTTTCTACCTAGGGGAGACACATTTGTTTTCAATGTGAAGATCCTTTTTTTTCCTCTGTGCATATTTGTCGGTTGTAAATTGTAGACGGAAACCCTAATTCGCCGCAAAGGACAGCACTGTGCTTACAACAGAACCCTATGTTACAACCACTTAATTATGTTCCTGGACAGCGGATTACACATGGTCTGGAACTGGGTTTATATCATATCCTCAATTTTTTCTCTCTCTTTCTCTCTGCCAACCAAACACATACTTCTGAAATCTATTTAATCTGATGGTATATGGAAAAAAAAACTTTACTCAAAAAGTAAAACTTTGTGAGCAAAAAAACCCTGACTAATATGCCTTAAGGAAACTTTTTTCCCCATAAGGCATAGAAAGTAGGTGTATTTATTGGGTATATAGGATTTTTTTTACCTGTCCTAGAAAAAATCCATATTAAGAATCACGTATTAAGAAAACCGCCAACTTAACCTGGCTCGCAAACACAGAGGGAAAATAATAGAAAATGCCTGTCAATAAATACAATCCTGTCACCACCTCTGTGCCTATTTATACTAACTTGCTGATGAGCACTTTCATCTTCATAAATTATCCCTTGGAATATTTTTTTCAGTTTGAGATCCAACCTTTAAAAATAAGTACCTGCCTCATTCTCCCAGTGCACTATCCTGTCTAAACATTGTGTCCAGAACTCCAGAGATAGATTCCTGCACGAAAATACCCTGTCTGCAACGCCCCTTTAGCTGTTTGGATGAGCAATACAACGTAGGCTAAACTAGCTCCTTCCTACCGTAGGCTATGGATATATTATTTTGTTTAGAAAATGACCATGCGACATGCACCTTATTTGTATTCAATACCTTGCGCCTTATTGACTCAGCGGGGAGTTTAATAGAAGGATTCGTTTTGCTTTAAAAATATCTGAATACGAATAACTGTATCCAGTCTCTACCTCTCTATAACAGAAGCACAACGAGTGTACCAGCTAATTCTGCAGTTTTCTTTTGGCATTGTAAATGTCAATGCACTCATATTTTCTATATCTTTTCGGTACTAGATATAGAGAGATAAGGGATCCTATTCTGTTGTCCTTACTCAGGCAACACTCCCATTGCCAGTTTTGCCTGAATACGGAATATAGGATGAGCCCCATAAAGCCTGTTCATGTAGCTCAGGGAGTCCGCGTAGGTCTTACAAATAAAGTTTTAAATCCGTGCAATCCAATGCTCCGATTGCCATTGAGTTCAGAGGGAGCAGTAACCAAATACCAAGGAAAGCCTTTTCCATGATCATCGCAAACACTAACGCACCAAGATACAGGGGCTTGCGAGTCTTTAAAGTGACACCCAAGCAAATCAAATTTGCAATTCTCCCCTTTCATTGATTGTATTTTCAGCAGTCTTGCATTTTTAAAGCTGAGCAATAATAGGTCTAATAAAGGAATTCCTCCTCATGCTTGTCTGGTACTTTTATGTTGAATTGGGGAGAAGCCCATTTATTTTAGTGAAGCATTTCATTTGAATGAGTTCTTTATTCTCTTTTTTGCAGATTCCTCCCTTGCTATTTTAAAAAATCTGTCCAAGACTTTTAAATATCTGCAACCCGGCAACAAAAAAAAGCAGGAAAGACAACACCACCACCAACCAGCAACCCTCGTGTAAAATGTGGGCCGAAAATCATGCATCCACCTACAATGGGAGCTGGGCCCTAGGAAGGTCCGAGCCGAGCCATTTTGGGTGAAATTGTTATGGGGCTTTTGTTTTAAGGAAATAGCCCGCAATGACTTTGGCTTGGGGAGTGAGAGAGCTAGGAAATATTGTACCTCCAGGCCCATGAAACTCCATTGTTTCCCAAAGGATGGAACAGAACAATGATATATGTTGTTGAGATAGATAGATTAGATAAAGAGAGAATATATATATATACACACACACACACAAAACATTTAAAAACAGTGCCCTGTGCAATCCTTTTATATATCCTTGATCCTATACACAGGGTTTTGTTTTGTTTTGTTTTTTTCCTAACTGGGAGTAATTTTTTTTTAAATTTGTTATTCTGAAAGATCTCACTGAAACCCCAAAACTGCAAAAAGCTGGTTGGGAGACCCATATTTCACATGGCTTAATATCTGAAATAAGAAAAGCTTCCATAAACTTTATCCCTTTTCAAGATGCCTAGATTATTCAGAAACGCCTGTTCTTTCTTTCTTTCTTTCTTTCTTTCTTTCTTAGTTCATTATTGTAGCTTTCATCTTGTTAATGTATTGTGAGATGAGTGTAAGAAAGAAAGAAAGAAAATATTTTTAAGAAAAATACTGGAAAATATAAGTAGGGGACGACCCTGAAGAGGCAGGGGAAGGGTAACCTAATAGATCTTTCCGTTGTCTAATTGCTATGATTCATAATTGATCGTTGTTGACTATGTGTCTCCCAGCTGCTAAGATTTCTTCAGGCTCCCTGGCAGTAGCGGGGGAAGGAGCAGGAACGCCTTACCTGCACGTCCTCCATTCCTGGGTGTCCGATGCCATGCAGAGAAAGGCTGTCTCCCATGCCGGAATCCAGGCCATGGTGTGCCGAGTGAAGGAGAACATCTGGCCGCCTCACTGAGTGGTAGTCCCGCCTGGGGTCCAGTCCCGAGAGCTGAGGCAAGGCGGCCCGAGGCTGTGGCAGCAGTGAGCCGGCTTCTGATCCCACCTCTTGCCTCTGCCTTTGTCCCCAAGGGTGCTGCTGGGGTTGATGCAAGGGGTTTAGGGAGTAAGGGTCATTGACATGGGAGTACGGGTCCTGGCTTTGGTGGTAAGGAAGAGGCTGGTAGGGGGGTGGGAAGTAAGGCGGCTGGAAATCCGAGGACGGGGTGTGAGACAACGGCGGGGCGCTGGAATAGGGTCCCTGGGAGACAGAGCCCAGCTGGGACAATCTGGAGCTGTGGCTGGGGACTCCATCATGCCGGTCCTAAAAACAAAAATGGGAAAGGAATAAAAAAAAAGGAAAGAAAAAAAAAAGAGGAAATGAAAAACAAATCACACCGCAAGATAAAATAAAATACTCATTTAAATGGACCCCTTAAATCCCCCGGACTCGAAATAGTCCAGCATTTCCTGTCCTGATCATGTAAGTTTCCAAGGACAGGCGAGAAGGGGGGAGGTGGGAGAGAAATGTACTAAAATGTCATAATTAAAAATGTAGGAGTGGTGTACTCTGTGTAGGTACAGTTTGTGGGGCTTTGATCCGTTCTCTGGCTGCCTAGCATCCCTCCAAACCACAGCGCATAAAGTTTTCAAACATCTATTCACTCCCCTTCACCACTAAACTCCGGTTTAAAAAAAAATATCACCCACTCATTCTGCCTTGGAAGGTCAGAAGAAATGCTGTAATAGTCGGATGACAAGGAGAGGGTGAAAATAAATGTTAAATGTGTCTTTATGTAAAGTCAACCCTCTGGGTTTGTTTTAAATAAATACATATATAAAAATATTAAACAACAAATCCAGCCACTGTGATTTCTGCAGCAACTTCGAATGTATGTTATCCCTTTCAAATATTATACTCCAAAGAGGGGGGGGGGATGGAGCATTACAATTGTAATTAAAAGTCTTGCTGTGTGTATCGGGGGAGGGGGGAATATGAAAGTCTTCCGAGAAAGTGTGGGAAAGGAGTTTTGTCCAACTCCATCCTAGCTGAGGCTGCAAGGCTAAAGTAAACAAGAAAACATCTAGTCCACAAAGTGTTGTCCAAATCCCCACCAGCGATGGCAAAAAAAAAAAAAGTTTTCCTCTCCCCCCCCAGCTCAAACCAAGAACACACAATGCAAAAAGGAGAAGCAGCTGCAAGCCTCCTCCAATTATTGTGCTAAATTACCAAGCCAAAGGCGTTCAAGAGAGAGAGAGAGAGGGGGAGAGGGAGCGAGAGAGAGAGAGAGAGAGAAAGACAGAGAGAGAGAACATGCAATTCTGGTACAACATGGATCCAAACTCACCATGGCGGAATAGGTGTGGACTAACATCTGGAAATAAAAAAAAGTCTTGTAACAGCTACAAATAAAAGAGTGGTGCTGATAATAATAATAGTAATAATAGGAGAAAAATATCAAGGAGCTCGGCAAAGGGACGTGTTGGACACAGGAGAACAGCTTGAGGTATTTCCAAGTCTAGCCATCAAAAATCATCATAAAAAAATTAGCCAGTGCGCCACCCCCCCGCCAAAAATGAGGTTGGAAACCTATGTAGACATCTATGATTTCCCCCCTCCCCTCTGGTTTTTTATTTATTTATTTATTTATTTCCCCCCCTTTGAGCTTCCAGATGCAATCCTCTTCAACCCAAGGCTAGGCTGAGACTGCTCCGATGCCCCTTCCTCCCTGTCCTCCTCTACACCGCCTCATAATAATTGATATTCATGACTATTAATATTACACGACTACTTTAAAGGGAGAATGCAGGACCAAATGGAGCGTGAAGCTTGCAGCCAGCTCGAGAGCTCCCCTACCATTGTAAATGACGTTCATTCAGTGGAGAATTACTAGATGTAATCAGACGAGGGGGGCTGGCAGAAGCCGAGTTGGGGGAGAGAGGGAGAAGGTACAGGGGGGAGGGTGGGGAAGTTTAGCAAGGAAAAGACATAACTTCAATTAACTCAGGCAGAGGAAGAAGTGTAAACTAGACACTGCTGATTTGGAGCAAGGAAGTGCTATGGAGCAATGCTAGAGGCTAAGAAAAAATCATATTTCCTTCTTTTACATGTAATTATGCATCCAAATCGGATAATTTGATTGCTCTTGGTGCTTTTGTTCATAATATATATATATATAGTAAACAAATAACGGGGGGTGGGGGAGTTTTCCTGATCCTCTCTTGAAAATAAATAAATAAACTATTCAGCCACTATAATTTGTCTGTTTACAGCGGCAATTAAGCACTTTGACGGAACGCTACAGATCGCATTTATTTGTAAAAGCAAAATATCTCAAACGTACAAATAAATCAGTGTTAAGTCGGGTTCCATTTCATTCTCCATGCTAATTTGCCCCCTAACTATGCCAAAAATGCGCCCAGTTTTCACCCAGATGTAAAATTTATGCAATGAATTTTAAAGGATACTAAATTTATAGTTTCTAGGCAAAGCCAGGGGCGATAGAAAACCCTTTTGATGTTTCAGGAACCCGTTCGACTGGCCTGCCTGCCATTTCTGTTAAAGTTCAACTTACGTTCCCTCCTACAGAGACCCACGCTTCCCAGGGCGAGTTCGTCTCCCACTTTTGTTTTAAGACCACATCAATTTAAGTAGATAGGAGGTTTTTAGACCATACTATTAATTATAAATCAGAGAGAGAGACAGAGACAGAGACAGAGAGAATGAGAGCGACAGAGAGAATGAGAGATTTTTTAAAAACCCTGGAAAGATTCAATTTTCTATCTATCTATCTATCTATTCCTAGGGAAAGTAGTTGGTTGGGTATTTTTTATTAACTCTAGGCATTACAGAATCACTTCCCAAGCCCCACAAAGTTAGAGTATATCATGTTTCAAGACAAAACACAAACAAAATATACCCCACTGCTAAATTCCCTGTCTCCAAGATAAAATAAACGTACAAGTATAAATAAAATTTAAAGCAGGCAAATAGCCTTAAAAGCGTCCTCTGGAGAAAAAAAAAGAGTCCAGAGACATATCTAGCTCTGGATGGTTGTTATTATGAAGGGCAGATCATGGCTTTCCACTTGATCAGTATTTGGAAAGGAACGCACTGAAGGAAAAGCAGGAGTGGGATGGGGGGTTGTCCGAAGGGGACAGAGCCGTGCCTGCGCCGATACTAATTCTGCATATGCTGGATTTTGCGAGCGTTCAGTTGATAATTAGCCTGACGGGAGCTTTTGAGAGTTGAGACATTCCTTCTATCGGGAAGACGGCTCCCCGCCAGGATCATAGGACTGCTTACAGAGCACACACTGAATCGTATTCACTACTACGGTTCTACTCTCAGGCATGAGGCACTTTCATAACCTTTGTACATTTTATCTCGATCACTTCATTTTATGAAACACTTCCTACAGATTAACATGTCCCTTCAAGTGATCTTTCTTTCTTTCTTTCTTTCTTTCTTTCTTTCTTTCTTTCTTTCT
>NW_020664393.1:74159398-74273016 GCF_002925995.2 Terrapene triunguis | reverse complement strand
TCTTTCTTTCTTTCTTTCTTTCTTTCTTTCTTTCTTTCTTTCTTTCTCCTTCAGATCTCTGGATTAAATATTAACTCACTTCCAGAATTAAGTCCTTAAAGGCTCTGACTTTTGACCAGCTAGCCCATGATATGGTATCCACTCCATAGACTGCAGGGAACAGGGTTCCTTCTTTTGGACAAACACGCTCCATACAGACTTTACTGCTAAAACAATCAATCGGCACCATATCCTGCCGTTTGGAACGAGTTCTGTTATGGCAACAAACTCCACCGTACTGAAATTGAAGGGGGACCCTTCTTAAAAATCTCCTTAGCAAAAGTGCTGCTCACATTTGCAAAGTACCCCAAAAATAAAAATAATAATAATTAAAAAAAAAAAAAAAAAAAAAAAAGCGAGACGGGACAATACAGACGCCTTTTCCTTACAAGTCTTTCTCCTCTCTGCGAAAATGCAGTCGCTGATTAACTTAAAAGAACCAAATGGACTGAGCATACTTTACAAAAAAAATATCCAGGTCATGAAGCAGTAGAAAATTAGCAAATGTTTTACATTTTTGCTTTTGAGCCTCAAAAATCAAAGCCTTCTGAATAATCCATACAACTTTCACGGTTCTCTGATTATATCTATGTAGCTATCTCTGACTATATATGTGTCTATGTGTGTATAGATACTGATGTATATATATATAAATATATTTATTTTATAAATACACTGATATATATATATATCAGTGTATTTATAAAAAAAATCATACAGATGTATCTTATAAGGAAGGCACAACAAGAAAAACAACAACCCCAGGTTGCTCTAAGATTGGGGCTGAAAATAAGAAAAAACAACAACAACCCAGAAATGTATCAAAACATAGGATTACAAGATTGTGTTTCCTTTCTTAAGCTTTTTTTCTTGACATTTGTCCTCGTTTAATCGAATTATGTTGAATTTGAGATCTAAAAATCAAACTTTTGCGTTTAAGTTGCCTTATTCCAACCCCCAGATCATTTCGTTGATGTTTTAAATCTCATCAAATAGCTTTTAAAAAAAGTTAAGGACTCGCCTTGCTGAAGAGAAGAAAAGCAAATAAATAAGCATAAGAACATTTATTCTGGGTTTCCTGAATGTATATGTGTGTTATCTATATAGCTTTCCATATGTATGTACCTATCTATATATGTATTGTATAAACGTACATATAAACATGTAGATGTATATTTATATACTGTATACATATACTCTCTCACACACATGCATATTATATACTCACCTCATAGATATCTTCATACTTGACATTTTCAACCAGTTTCCAGAGCATGATGGCAGGCTGTTCTCTAGGAGGTGAGTGCATTCATGTGAAGAGCAGATGTCTGGATTCTCAGTACTTCTCTGTCTGTAATGATCCATCTATAATTGGAAATGGGGGACAGACAGCAAATCCGACGTTCCTCTTCCATCGCAACTTATATCTGTTGTCTGAAACAATAGGCTGCAGAAGTAAACCTCAATCGGATAGTAAAAACATTATTGGTTATATATATGCACACACAGACATCATATATATAGAGAGAATCTCACAACTATACATATACAGACATATATACAGATATAGTCGGATATGTACACATAAACATACAAATACATGCCTACAAATATAGATGCATTCATATGTATAGATCACATTGTGTGTATGTATACATACACACACACACACACACACATATATATATATATACATATATACATATATATATACACTTACATGAACACACATATTCATATATTGTGATACTCAACGATACACACAAGTTTATCGTTGTGTGTATCACAATATAGAATATAAGTGTGTGTGTGTGTGTGTATACACACACATATATACACTTATTAATATCCATTATTCTCTCCGTTGTATGTGTTTATCCACAGCAGACAGAATAGTGGATATTTGTATATCCTTATTTATATTAAAATACAGACTATTTTGCCTCTATACGAAACGATTCATCATTTGCAATGAGATATTATGTTTCCCTCCACATACTATGCTTTTATATACATGTCCAGAAATTCTCTCTCCTATGCAGTAAAACACAAAAGCAGAGAGTTAGAGACAGGGACATTAAAGCGGAAGGAGCGAATCTAAAGTAAAAGCTTTCCATCTGGAATCCTTATACTCATGGCTTGAGCAAGATATTTTATAACTCGGGACATTTTCTCGGCACAGCACAGATCTTAGCAATATCCCGAACACCTCTCTAAGAGCTAGTAGCTACTTTCAAAAGACATTAACACCATGAAGTTATATTTGTGCTTTTACATTTCTCTGTTGATGTGGGGCGTTGGAACACAACTAGCCTTGATGTGTCCAGGCAAACATTCGTTTGCATTGTCCATTTTTAGTATTGCCAAGACACGAGCAGTTATTAAGGGCAAGGAGAGACCGACCACCTCTCGCTTTGAAAGAAAACAACTGCGCTTTTCAGTGAACTAATGAGTAAGACAAGGAGGTGTTTCTAATTTCAGGGTCCTATCTGTGGAACTTCAGGGCGTCCGTAATGTTCCTGCACATCTTTGTCAATCTGTATGTGACCCCTATGAGGAATATATATATATATAGTCCTTGGGACTTTTTAATCTCCTAGAAATCGGGATCGGTTTAAATCTAGGAGTGAGGAGACTTAATAAGCAGAGTCTCCGATTTTTCATCCCCGCAAATTAAACTAGAAAGTGTAAATTCGTCTTTCTTCTGTCTCCCTTCCCAGCTCCCTCCTCCCCCTCCATACACCCCATTTCCAAGCATGCATCTCCACTGGAAGTTCAACCCACAAAGGGGACGAAACAAATAGCAGATAGTTATTATAAGAGGAGCAGGGCAATTTCTGTGGGAAGTTATTAAAGCAGATAAGAGGGATTCTCGGCGAAGATTGTCTTATTATCCATTGCTGCGTGGGGCTATCAAATAGGACTTTAGTTGGTTTGAGAGAGACGTCCCTCTCAAGCAGTAGTACAAATAGGATATTGAAAAGCGAAACGTATATGTGTTGTTTGCATGTAGGCTTATACTTTATGTTACACTCACAATCACAAGAGATACGGTTCTGCCTGTAATGAGCAATAATTCCGATTCAAACAAATATCAGATAAAGGGACACTTTACTACCAGTTTTGCTGAAGTCTCTGGCTCATCTTCTAAAAGGCTGGTGCTGCAAAGTGACTCCGTTTTATGATCAATTTGTGCGTTATTACGAGTTACAATTGAGTAGTACGGGAGATTATGTAAGTGCCACGTATCAGAAAACAAAGTAATCATACAAAAAAAGATCAAATCGATGTATCGACCAATGCTGCTCCACTAGCAAAATGTTTTAGGCTGTGAATTCTGATTCACAAGTCACATATTTATTAGAACTCTCATTAACACAACGCAATAGGGCCATGTGTCTGATGAACATTTGGAAAACGATTTGATTTATCAAGGATATTTTTCCCCCTATGGAGTTTATTTCTGCTTAATGTGGTCATTTAAAATATAATTATATTATTTTATATTATATTATATTAATATATTATATTATATTATTTTAGCTAAAATGTATAATAAGCTTCATATTAAAGACGTTAGACGTATAATAATAATTGATCAATATAAATATGTAGCTTACATTTTAAAATGTTTATCATTAGTGTTTTAAAAACTATTTTAATATACATTTTGAAATTAATGCAAACAAATATTTTCATGTCAAACGACTCAGAATGGTTGGAACTGATCAAATGATGTAATTTCAATATAATATTTGTTATGTTTTATTTTTCAGGGCCATATTTGAAAGAGTGAATACATATTTTAAAAGTAGGTTATCAACATGGAATCAAAATGTCCATAGCTAAATCTCACCGTTATTACGATTAAAATCTAAGCAAATTGTTCCAAACTGACCACATCTGAAAAATCCTACATATTTTAATACGAAGCTTTAAAATCCCTTTGAAATCCATCATTGAACGGGGTAGCAGCGCCCTCTGTTGGGATTTGGCTTAACACAACAACTCTTGACTATAGAGTTTAAAAGGTTATTAGTTCTTGTGAGTCTTACCGTCTACAACTTCAACGATAACTGTGATTCTTACCGTCTACCGTCTACAACTAAGAGTAACAAATAGCTAACGCTCTTCACTTCTAGCAATCACACGGATAGCTATTTTAGGACAGACAGGTCTCTTTCTGTTGAACATTTTTACAAAATAATAAATGAAACAAGTCAAAATGCACTGTCAAATCTCAATAGTTTTAGCCTTTCACAGTCAAGTAACAATGGTTCTTTTATGCTATCTTTTAAATGTAGTGTGTATAAAAATACAAAATAAGTAATATTGTCTATTTACCCAAGTTAATAACTCTTCCCCCAATCAACCTAATCTATTGTTACTTTGTCAAAAAGTAAGGCAATACTACATTATTTCAACAAATATTCTATTTTAACTCCCATTTTATTTAATATTTGATCTATCTATCTATCTATCTATCTATCTATCTATCTATCTATCTATCTAATAAGCTTGCATCCTTTCCCTGTATTTTGAAGCCAGAATGCACGTTAATAATAACAAATCTCTCTCTCTCTCTCTCCCCCCCCCCATGTATTATTGGCTACAGTTTAAAATAAAATCAATTTAGTGCAACGCCCTCTGCTGGTAGCTGGAGGCTCTTATCCAAAGTGAATTTTATGACAACCATTTCATACTGAAAATGCCTTTTATTCAGTAGTTCCAGGCACTATCAACTCTCTCTCTCTCTCTCTCTCTCTCTCTCTCTCTCTCTCTCTCACACACACACACACACACACACACACACACAATTTCAGAATCCAGTCCTTCTTTTTCCCTCTTTAAACTTTACTCCTTCGGAAAAATGTGGAATTTTTACCCGTGGTTAAGATTTGGATGACACAATTTATATGCTTTTTTCACCTGAAACCTCTCTTGTTCTGATGCTAGGCCCTGTACCATTCAGCTCTCCTGTCGCTGAATAACACAATATACACACGTTTTTAAATAGAAGTTAAATCCAGTTTCTAATTTTATTCCTGGTAAATCCATAAACTCCATTTATACTTTTCCAGTGGGTAGTCTGCAGAAGTTATCGATGCTCCTTTCCCATGAACAGTAATCTTGAAGCTGCACCTGCTGTTAAGTGGCAGGAATGGTTTGGATCAAGCCCATAAATCCAAGTGACTACACAAAAGCATCAAACTTCCTTTGAATCTTAAAATTCGTTAAAGTTATTTGCCTATCTTAATGGGAGGATCTTTATTGATGGGACTGATCCTAATGTCAGGGCTGGCCTTACCATGAGGTGAACTGAGGTGGCCGCCTCAGGTGCCAGACTGTGTGTGTATGTGTGTGTGTGGGGGGGGGGCGCCACTAGGACCCAGAGTGTAGAAAATTGTATCTGCTGCTGGTGCATATGTATTCTCTCTGCTCTAGATGCACAGAGATGGTGGAGTGCTGTGCTGGAGGAAGGAGGGAACAAGAGACATAACAGGCAGGCAGGAGAAAAGGTGAGAGGGAATAACAGAGAGCAGCAGGAGCTGCAGGGAGAGAGAGGAGGAGGAGCCTCTTATGTACTTCTCTAGCATGCCCAGGAGCCCGGACTGATTAACACCAGCTTCTCAGGGAGCTTCCTGTTTCCTGCTGCTTCCCTGAACCCACTTGAGGAGAACAGGCAGTCAACTGAAGTAGTAGGAGCCAGTTAGGCCCTTAAGACGCTGATATCTTCCCTCACTCAGGCCCTGCTATCAGCCTGCTTATTTGTCCCCTTCAACTGAGTGTTGAGAGCCACTATAGCTGGCACAGAACAGCAGTCATGAGTGAAAGAAGAAAACGCCCCTCTGGGGCAGCATTCAGAAAAAGAAAGCAAGCAAAGGAAGCTTTTCTATCTAAGCAGGAAGGAGCTCTCCTGAGATACATAGACACAAATGTTCACAGTGAACCTTCCAGTGAGGATGTGAGTGGTGAGGAGATGCCCAGTTAGTCAGAGTGCAGGTGACCTGGCAGCTACTGCAGCATCCATATCTCCATCTCAAATGGATGTAACCATGCACATTCCTGAAGAAAAGTGTAGATTAGAGAAGAGTGCGGTGGAGGCTCAAGGAACAGCTGAAGCAGAGTTTAGTTCCTTAAGCCTGGATGATCCAGGACTGTGGACACACTTGAGCAGTAGCCTAAGGGACTTCCTTGTACTGCATGGGCCACAGCAAGTGAAAAACTTCATGCTCCCCAAAGACAATGAAAATAGAAGTTTCCATCCAACACATTACTGGCATGAAATCCCCAATGGTGACAAAGTGGAGAGGCCATGGCTTATGTACTCAAAAACCCAGAATGCTGCATACTGTTTTTGTTGCAAACTCTTCCACTCTAATGTTCCAGCCACATTGGGTTCTACAGGAACAAAGGACTGGAAAAATCTGGCTAGAAATCTGGCATGCCATGAGAAGGCAGCAAATCACCAAAGAGCATTCCATAGGTGGAAAGAGCTTGAGATGAGACTAAGGTCAAAGGCCACCATAGATGATCAGCATCAAGAGAAGATTGCATCAGAGTCTCTTTACTGGCAAAATTTTCTGAAAAGGCTCGTTGCCATTGTGAGAATGCTTGCTACCCAAAACCTAGCACTGCATGGCACTTCCGATCAGCTGTTTGTGCCAAACAATGGAAACTTCCTTAAAATTGTGGAGCTGATGGCTGAGTTTGATGCTGTACTCCAGGAGCATCTAAGAAGAGTCACCATCCAAGAAATGTACACACACCATTACATTGGAAAAACAATTCAAAATGAGATCATACAGTTACTGGCAACAAAAGTCAAACAGAAGATTGTGGCAGATCTGAAGTCAGCAAGATATTACTCTGTTATTCTGGACTGCACACCTGACATCAGCTATACGGAACAAATGACTTTAATGGTGCATTTTGTAACAACAACAGAACCTAGTGAAAATGTCTCTGCAACGGTGACTATCAGAGAGCATTTTCTAGAATTTATTGACATTGATGATACTACAAGAGCTGGTATGACAAATGTGCTTCTTAAAAAGCTGGAAGATACGGGAATTGCGACAGCTCACATGAGAGGTCAGGGCTACGATAATGGTGCCAACATGAAAGGAAAGAACAGAGGAGTGCAGACACGGAGCCGAGAGTTAAACCCTCGAGCTTTTTTTGTCCCATGCAGTTCTCATTCATTGAACTTGGTGGTCAGTGATGCATCAGCTTCTAGTGAGGCTGCTGAATTTTTTAATGTAATTCAAAGCATCTAGGTATTTTTCTCTGCATCAGCTCATCAATGGAAAATTTTGAAGCAACATCTGGGAACATCCTCTCTGACACTGAAACCACTGAGTGCCACACAATGGGAAAGTCGAGTGGAGGCGATAAAGCCTATCAAACACCAAATTGGGAAGATAGATGATGCCATAGTTGCCATTATGGAGGATAATACTATGACAGGAACTGTTTGTGGGAGAACAGTGGCAGAAGGAAGTGGAATCACCAGAAACATACATAACTTCAAATTTCTGTGTGGCTTAGTGTTGTGGCATGACCACAACATGTTTGAAATAAATGTTGTAAGCAAGAGACTCCAAGGTGTTGACCTGGAACAACTGGACAAAGCAAAGTCATACCTACAGTCTTACTGGTCAGATGAGGGATTTCAAAATGTTCTGAAGAGTGCACACAAGTTGGTAGAGGAACTTCACACTGAAGCTATTTTCCCACCCATTCAAGAATACAAGAGTCACCGAAGAAGACGACATTTTGATTACGAGGCACAGGATAATCACATAAGAGACCCCAAACAACAATTCAAAGTTGAATTCTTTAACCAGGTGCTAGATTGTGCAATACAGTCAGTCGAAGAACGTTCATGCAGCTCAAGGAACACAGCAGTATATTTGGGATGTTGTATGATATTCCAAAACTCCTCACTATACTTGAAGAAGACCTACACCAGCAATGCAGGGCACTAGAGACAGTGTTGACACATGATGACATGTGCAATATTGATGCGAGTGATTTAGGTGATCAACTGAAAGCCCTTTCAAGATACATTTCAGCAGGATCAACTCCAAAGGCTGTTCTGGAATATATGTGCACAAATAAGATGACCACCCTCTTTCCAAATGCTTTTATTGCTCTGTGCATACTTCTAACACTTCCTGTAACAGTTGCCAGTGGAGAACGCAACTTCTCCAAGCTGAAGTTAATAAAAACATATCTATGCTCCACAATGACACAGGAGAGGCTGGTTGGCTTTGCAACCATCTCAATAAAGCATGAGATGGACTTGGGGGGGAGGGATAGTTCAGTAGTTTGCACATTGGCCTCCTAAACCCATGGTTGTGAATTCAATCCTTGAGGGGGCCATTTAGGGAACTGGGGTAAAGATCTGTCTGGGGGTTGAACTAGAGGACCTCCTGAGGTCCCTTCCAACCCTGATATTCTATGACTGTGGACCTTCAAGAAGCAGTTCAAATCTTTTCAACCAAGAAGGCAGGGAAAGCACCACTTTGATCATTCAAACAGATAAAAATGCCAGTGTTTACTATGCAGACAAGAAAAGTTACATTTGCTGTTCATGCATTTGAAAGTTAAGTGTTACTTAACATTTTTGAACAAGGCATTTTAAGTTGTTAGGTCTCCTTTATTGGGGTAGGTAGCAGAGCAGTACCATGAGAGGAGTAGAACAGGAAGAAGGCAGAACTGAGACTTCCAAAGTTTTGGCCCAAGCGAGCGGGCATGGGGGTGTCATTTGAGCTTCCCGCCTCAAGTGCCAAAATGTTGTGGGCCGGCCCTGCCTAATGTGGATATAGGAATCTCCCATTATTATTGATTGCACACTTTCCATTTCCAGTAATCTCCCCACAGAGTCCCTCTCATAATATCTGTTTAAAACAGAGCAGAATCAGTACAAGTGATTAAAATATACTAAGAAAATAATAAATTCAAGTTCTCTTCGTTTGGAGGCTGCATAACAGATTCACTGCCCTGCATGTCAGACTGGCTAGAATTTGAAAGAGCAGAATATAGTGATTAAGTCAGTTCTCAATATGATCACAGTCAGGTTACCAGATTCATTTAAAAGGCCACAAAGAAAAAATGTACCAAAGAAGACAGATTGGTAAGAGGTAGATGTGGTCAACTTGGTAACCAATAGTACCTGTTTTTACCCCATCAAGAGAGAAGTGTCAGAGACTCCAGAAGTCCACTAGGAACTTCACTACTGTTAATGATTTTACAAGGAAGATGCTCAGATTTTACAGTGATTGCAGTATAAAACCCTATGACAAACAAATAGAAAAAAATGAAATTATCACTTAAATAGTCACAAAACATAAATACATCTCTCTCTCTCTCTGAGTGTGCATGATTTATAAGTGCCTGGCAAAATAAGCTAATACTTTGCCGCCTTGTTCACAATTTAGACAAGAATCCTATTAATAAATCATATGCAATGTGTTCTAAGGCATTTAGACATTTCTACAAACACTCTTTGTTTGCTGTCTTTTGCTGAAGATTTTCTTTATCCTTGTCTGCATCTGTGTGTGTTGAGGGCAGGGAAGGGGCACAGGGGGTGGTAGAAGGAAATAGCTCAGGAAAATCCAATGCAATCTCATGCAGGCTCCAACCCCTATCGCTAGGAGGCGCTGGAGGTCTCCTGGGTAAATATTTCCAACTGACGTGGAGGTGAATAGTCTATTTCATTTTAGGAAACAAATAATGTAACATCTTCAAATGTGTAATAATGGAAAATTTCAGAGAGGGAGGAGGCAAAAGGTGAAGAGACAGAGAGCTGATAGATAGATAGATAGATATCTGAACAATTAGTATGTTTTTTTTTAAATGATGCCAGTGATCTAAAATTAAGAATAGAAAGTAAATAAACTCTAAATAAAATAACTGATCACCTGGTTTGGAGAGATTTATATTAACTATCTATTCACAACCAATTAACCCCCCCAAAATTTAGAGAAGTTAAAGAATGTTTACCAGAAATGGAAACTTAACTATACGAATATCCAGATTTTCTTTTTACTGAAGGATGCAGTGTTTAAAATTAAAACGTGGTCTAAATTGGGGAGAGAAAATTATGTGAGCTGAAGCTAATATTAATTCACTCATACTTACTATCTATCTAAGATACTTCTATAGCCCTCATCACAATAGTAGCTGGATGCCTATTTTTATTGTATTTATCCTCATGCCCTCCTGTGAGGCGGAGAAGTGCTACTATCCTCCTTTTACAGATTGGGAACTGAGGCCCGGAGAGACTAAAGACTTGCCCAAAGTTAGACAGGAAGTTTGTAGGGAGCAGGTAATTGAACCCTGAGGTTCTCAAGATGTAGGCTCACATCCTAACCACTGGCTAATCCTTCCTCTCTATCCTTCCATTTTTCCACCCTTTAGAATATAGGTGGTGGAACTAGAGGTGTGGGGGGTGCTGCCACACCCCCTGGCTTGAAGTGGTTTCCATTATATACAGGGTTTACAGTTTGGTTCAATGGCTCTCAACACCCCACTATAAAAATTGTTCCAACACCCCTGCTTAAGAATATGATAGAATAATCTTTGGTTTAACAGACCCCAATTGCTGGAAGCCAAGACAAAAAAGTGCATATAGGTTTTGAAATAAAAATAATATCTCATTCAATTTTCTCCGCACTTTGCATTGGATATTGAAACCAAAACTGATCATCGGAATACTCATCAGATTAAATCATACCTTTCTTATTTATTTAAACTCCTATGTTCCCATTGAAATAACCTATCACTCGATGTACATTTGTAATCAGAAATTAATTTTAGTGGAGATATATTCATACTATGAAAACTGAAGGAAGTTTTCAGTCCGCTCAAACATTCAGATGTGAAGTCAGAAAGTCAGAAGATCTGATTTTATTTGTTTTACCTCAGTTCTGCTGTATACATTTTGATACAGCATTTGTGTATGCAATTTGCTTCATGGTGCTTTGAAATACAGATTTGCTTTCCATGTATACAAAAGCATCTATATTATAGGATACTCCCTGCCAGCCTGTTCAGTGAATAATCTATGGCCATGATACAGTACTTAAATTTCATGGCACAGGGGAGTCAACTTTAAGGAGTGAGAGGAAAAAGTAATAAACTAACCTACTGTCTGACTTTCTCTTTTTTCTCAGGGGCTTTTTTCCCCCTTCTCTTGACTCCACTCTGTAAATCAGTGAGATGGTGGCTTCCTTAATTAGGTATTTAGATACTAGGATCATTGGCATCATTATAAGAATCTGCTTAGATGAATGGATGGAATGCTCTCCAGTATAGCTGCAGTATAAGAACTAAAGCTGAATGATATTTGGAATTCCTGTCCCACAGAAAATTCTGACTTTTCAACATCTGTTTTTCTCCCAAAATGGGAGAAAATGATTATTATTATTTTTTTTTTTGGCGTGGAAATTCGGACCCATTTCAAATCAGAAATGTCAACATGTTTCGTTTCAGCGTTGTTGCCTGAAACAGAGCACAGTGATGTTCCTGAAACTGAAACGTTTTGCTTTGTTGAGCTAACTCCGAACACTTCCTTTCCAGTCAGATCAGTATCAAAATGCACTTCTCTTGCCTTCTGGGAGTTGTCCTTCAGGTTCCCATGGTGTTCTATGGGCCAGGCTCCCTGGAGGACTATATGTCCCACAGTGCAATGTGGTCCAGCCCATTAAGTTGCTTGGTGCATCAGGGGTGTCACATGACTCTGCGGACATCAAGGTGTAGTCCTGCCAGGGAGTCTGGCCCATAGGGGACAAAAGAGGCATCTTGCTGGGTTACATATCCCATCATGCACCAGCACAGCCTATTACTAACACACCCAGGGTTTCCAACTCTCGTGATATGTTGGGAGTGAGGTGAGTTTGACCTGATTCAATTTTTTTGTTTGTTTTCATTTCAGGCATTTTTAACAAAAAGCAAAGGAGGACTAGATTCCCAAAATGGCAGGAGGCGCATGAGGTGGTAGAACTGGTGTCCTCCTTATAACATTTAGCCCAGTGGTCCAGACACTCATGTGGCAGACCCAAGTTCAAACTGCCTTCTCCACATCAGGCAGAAGGGCACCTGGGTCTCCCTAACCACTGGTCTAAAAGTTATAAAAAGGTCACTACCATCCCCACCACCTTCTCCTCCTCTGGCCATTTTGTGACTCCAGCCCGAAAAATAGAAATGTGTTGGAAAAAAAACGTTTCATTTTGACATTAATGGAACATTTTGAGTTTTCAGTTCTGTCAAATGTCAAAGTTCTGGAATAAGACACCAAGGGAAGTTATGGAATCACCTCATTGGAGGTTTGTAAGAACAGGTTAGAGTCAGATAAACACCTGTCAGGGATGATCTAGGTTTACTTTGTCCTGCTTCAGCATGGGGGTTGGACTAGATGACCTCTTGAGGTCCCATCCAGCCCGACCACATTTCAGTGTTTCTATGCCTACAGTATCCACGGATATTCTTGTTAGGTAGAATAGATAGATCCACTGCCACACACTGTATTGGTAGCATTTTCAAGAAGAGGTGACAATGTGAACCTGGGGGAGTAGGGGGAGCTGATGTTCTATTAATGCAAAAAATGACCATGCTCAGTTTCAGCAATATTTTAGATGGCATGAACAGTTATGAAGGATCAGAGGGGTAGCCGTGTTAGTCTGAATCTGTAAAAAGCAATAGAGGGTCCTGTGGCACCTTAAAGACTAACAGAAGTATTGGAGCATAAGCTTTCGTGGGTGAATGCCCACTTCATCAGACGCAAGGAAACACACTGCTTGAAAAGGGGAGCATTGTGGCTGTCTCTTATTTCACACAGTTGTAGCCCTTTTAACCTGACACTCAAATATCCTGGATTTTTACATCAGACACACAGAAACATTGCTTTGGAAGACAAGGAGCTGGTTATTCAACGTATATGTGTGTAAAGGCCTGATTTAAAATTATTTTATTAAAGGGATACCGTTAAATAGTAGAGCTGGTTGGAAAAAGAAATTTCCATTCCACAGGAAAGTCTGACAGTTCGAAACAAAAAACTATTCCATATTGAAATAAGAAGTCAAAATTTCCCGTGAAATGGAAATTCTGAAAAAAATATGATGCAGAAACATTGAAATATTTCATTTTGATAAAGTTGAAACATTATTATGTACTTTAATATGACATAGAGTCTTAATTGTAATATGTAATGTAGAAATGTAATATTATAGTTAAAATTCTAATATAAATGTCAAAACGAAATGCAATGGAATGAAAAAGTCAAACTGAAACATTTCGACATTACGAAAACGAAACCTTTTGATGATTCTGAATCAAAATGAGAAAGTCAGAACAGTTTAAAATTGTTCCATAGAAAATTCTGTCAAAATCGACACGTTTCTGTGACATATTTCAGTTTCAATAAAACAACATTTTCCAATGCAAAACTGCTCCATTGAAAAAATGTCCAACAGCTCTATTGAATAGTTTAAGCTCCAGAGCGGTTAGTAAATCAGGGAGCTTCAATTTTTGAGTGCTTGAAAGGGGCTTGGTTTCCAGAAAGTGCTGAGCATCTGCTCTTTGAAAAACAGTCCCTTTACCTTGGTTTCCTAGTCCAGTACTTAACTAGCCTTATAGTTAGAACGTTTTTCTAATATCCAACCTAAATCTCCCCTGCTGTAGATTAAGTCGATTACTTCTTGTCCTACCTTCAGTGACCATGGCAAATAATTCAACACTGTCCTGTTTATAAAGGCCTTTAATGTATTTGAAGACTGTTATCAGGTCCTCCTACCAGTCTTCATTTCCCAAGACTAGACATATCTAGATTTTTTAATCTTTCCTCATAGGTCAGGTTTTCTAAACTTCTGGTCATTTTTGCTGCTCTCCTTTGGACTCTCTCCATTTTGTCCACTTATTAAACTGTGGTGACCAAAACTGGACACAGTACTCCAGCTGAGGCTTCACCAGTGCTGAATAGAGTGGAACAATTGCCTCCTATGTCTTACATACCACACTCCTGTTTGTACAACCCAGAATGATATCAGCCTTTTTTGCAATTGCATTGCATTGTTGGCTCATATACAATTTGTGATCCACTGTAATCTCCAGATTCTTTTCTGCAGTACTCGGGCTAGCCAGTTATCCCCCATTTTGTACTTGTTCATTTGATTTTTCCTTCCTAGGTGTAGTACTATGCACTCATCTTTATTGAATTTCATTATCTTGTTGACTACAGACCAATTCTCTAATTTAGCAAGATAATTTTGAATTCTAATCCTGGCCTCCAAAGTGCTTGCAACGCTTCCAGCTTGGTGTCATCTGCCAATTTTATAAGCAGACTTATAAAAGTAATTAATGAAAATATTGAATAGTACTGGACCCACAACAGACATCTGCGGGACCCCACTCAATACGTCTGCCCAGTTTGAAAGTGAATAATTGATAACTATTTGTTTAGTATTGTTTTTCAACCAGTTGTGTGCCCACTTTATAGCAATTTCATTTAGAGCACAGTTCCTTAGTTTGCAGATGAGAATGTCATGTGGGACTGGGTCAAAAGCTTCCCACCTCTGCCCCGCCCCCACCCTGTATGAATGTCCTGTCCTCACCATTATTTACCCTTCCACCAATCTTTGTGTCATCTGAAAATTTTATCAGAACTGATTTTATATTTACTTCCAGATCATTGCAGAGTTTGAGCCTACACTCCCATTGAATTCACAATTTCAATTTGAGTTTGAGTGAACATTGCTACCATTGTATTGCAATTGAATGGAAAGGTTTTGTGGTTGAGCCACTGGACTGTGTAGTCAAGGGTTCAGTTCCTAGCTCTGCTACAAATTTACTGTGTAATCTCAGGCAGGTCACTTAATTTCTCTGTTTCTCTGTTCCTCATCTATAAAATGAGAAAAATAAGATGGGTTCACACAGTCCTGCTTAGCACGTAGTATTATTAGTTAGTTGACATTTTCATAGTGGCTTGAAGATGAAAAGCACCACCTAAGTGTTTAGTATTTATTATTGCTTTCTTATACAGGTGAGCTGGTGTGACATATATACTCCAGTCAAGGGCAGTAGCTGATATATTGTTAAAGGACATATACTTGCTGTAGCCAAGTATATTATGTGGTCATGCGCATTAGTAAAACATTTTAATGGTGCTATGGGAAAATACAACACGGTGGGCCAGAACTTCAGCTGGTGTAAATCAACACAACTCCAATGAGGCTGTCTCTCTGCTGATTTACATCATCTGATGATCTAGCCCGGAGGCAGAAACTATAGCTAATTAAAATAGATGTTAAGATATCTTGCTGTCTGATTGCTCTATAGAACCAGGAATGTGGGGGGATTGGATGGACTGTTGTGTTTTTAAAGGAATATGGATCACTTTTCATCACAAGTCACCAATTCAAATGAGGCCCAAGTCGATAATGACTAAAAGTCATTCCCATTTGATGCTCACTTGGAGACCAATGGAAAATGAATTGGTGGTCCCAGTTTATATCACAAAAACCACCGTCACAACTGGCACTAACTGGCCACATTGGCTGCCTTACTCAGTGGCCAAGGACCCAGTCACAGCTTCTGTCCCTCTTCAAGCTGGTTCTTCCAGAACAAGATTGGGGCCATATAAGAGAGCTGTAGCTGACAGTACTCATAATATACTTGCTCATTATATACTTCACAAGCAACAGTTCTTTCCTACAAACTTTGGACAATATCATTTTGTATTCAAAGTTTTCCACCTGACACCTTTCACAAGTATTTCATTCCCTTTCAAAGGGGCATTAAAATCAATTTTGTTTCATCAAAACTTTTTGATGAAAAATGCATTTTTCCCAAATGATATGAAATTTTAAATGAAAAAAAAATGTTTGTTATGAGATATTTTCAGATTTTCCAACAAAATGATTTGAAACAAAAAAGAAGTTTGGAAACAGTTTGAACACATATTTTTGCTTCAACTTGTTGAACTGAAAAATCAGTACATTCCACACCCCAAAACTTCCAATGAAACAACCATTTTTTATTACACTGGAACTTTTTCATGGGACAAATCCTTATTTTTCTACCAGACCTCAATTTAGAAAATGAGTTGGTGATATTGTGACACATCATCGTGGTTGAAAGTGCCTGTATTTACTCACAAACAGGCTATCTGTATCTCCTGCCCCTCCATTTACACTGTGGCCGCTGACCATTCCTAATTCCTTGTGCAGTTTTATTACCCACTTCACAGTGTATGGTAATTGGCAAACTCTTTATGTCTTGATGACTCCTTCATTCCAGTGGTCATAATGACATTGCCTAGGGTGGTTCATTAATATTTTTATTAAATGCATATTAATAAAAACATATGGAGACTAGATGGCTCACGGGTGGGAACAGTAATGGCCGGTGGAATATTTCATCTAGGTCACTATTGCAAATCCAGCCCAGATCAGTAATAAGCAAAAGTCATTACCTTCTCATGGCTGTATAGTGGTTTCTGTAAAATGAGTTTTGTGATCGCTGTTACAGGTATCTAGGTCATACCTACACTTCTTTTGATAGTTTCAGGAGAAGCTAAAGATTTTATGGACACAAAGACTGAATTATCTTGTGCCTCCTAGAAGCCACAGATTCAGGAATGGACGCCGGCTCGGAGAACGTGCCTTGCTATCATTCTTGCTCAGCCTGCTCTGGCAATACGCTGTGGTTTTATTGCTGCCAGTCAAACTGCTTTCACATTCACGAAATCCCCTTAAAACAGTCTGAAACAATATGGGCCAGATGGCTAGGGTGGCCAGATGTCTCGTTTTTAAAGGGACAGTGTTGTATTTAAGCCCTCCTGCAGGTGTCCTGACTTTTTCTTAAAAATAGGCCAATTGTCCCATATTTTTTGCCTGTCGCACATCAGTAAGGTGGGTCCTGCTGCTGGCCAGATCCCTGTTCGCCAGCCGCCCGCCCACCAGCGGTGAGTGGGGGATTCCAGTGGCTGACAATGGGGTGGGTGTGCAAGGCTGGTGGACGGGCAAAGATGCAGCGCGCGGGGCTGGCTGCTCCCTCTGCTGGTCTGTCAGTGCAGCCCTGCTGCGTGCCGGCTCTCAGCCAGCAGGGCCCCACCCCCCGTCCCATTTCCGTGTGGCACTGCCTGAAAGCTGCAAGCTGCGGTGGCTGGTGAGTGTGGGCAGGCACCAGGCGGCTGCCAGTTATGTGTCGTCTCTGCTGCCTACCCATCAACCCTTTATATGCTCCCCCTCTCGCTGTCTTCTCCCTGCTCTGCCCATTCACCACCACTCCAGCCCCGCTGCTCCTCCATATCCCCCCCAGTGGGGCACGTCCGACTTCCAGTGCTGTGTGAAGAGCCAGGTGTCCCGTATTCAGCATAGGGAAATATGGTCACCCTACAGCTGGCCAATGACCCCGTAGTCAGGCGCAAGTGAGGAGGCATGAGCACCAGCCAGTATAGCTGAGCAGGCATGGGAGAGGAACGCTGTAAAGGGATGGCAGAACATGGGAATGCTGACATGGGATGCCATCAGTAAAGAATTAAAGGATGGTAGCATAATTAATAATGATCAACCTGCTTTTGTGGAAAGTAGGTCTTGCCAAATAAACTTGATATTGGGTAACGTTTTCCAAAGCACTGAGATTCACAGACTGTAAGGCCAGAAGGGACAACTAGGCTCATAGGGGGAGGGATAGCTCAGTGGTTTGAGCATTGGCCAGCTAAACCCAGGGTTGTGAGTTCAGTCCTTAAAGGGGCTGCCCAGGGATTGGGGGCAAAATCAGTACTTGGTCCTGCTACTGAAGGGGGCTGGACTTAATGACCTTTCAAGGTCCCTTCCAGTTCTATGAGCTAAGAATATCTCCATTTTTTTTTATCATCTAGTCTGACCTCCTGCAAAACTCAGGCTGCAGAACTTCCCTGAATTAATTCTTGATTCAAATCCTATTGCTGTGGTTGAATTAGACCAGTGGTTCTCAATCTGCTGTACCCCTTTCAGGAGTCGGATTTGTCTTGTGTTACCCCCAAGTTTCACCTCACTTAAAAACTACTTGCTTACAAAATCAGACATAAAAATACAAGTGTCACAGCCCACTGTTACTGACAAATTGTGTACTTTCTCATTTTGTCTGTATGAAATTGTAGTTTGTACTGACTTCGCTAGTGCTTTTTATGCAGACTGTTGCAAAACTAGGCAAATATTTAGATGAGTTGATGTACCCCCTGGACGACCTCCAAGTACTCCCAGGGGTACGCGTATCTATGGTTGAGAACCACTGAATTAGAGCATATCTTTTAAACAAACATCCAGTCTTGATTTTAAAACTTCCCGTGATGGAGAATCCACCACAACACTTGGTAAGTTGTTCCAACAGTTAATTATCCTTGCTGTTAAAAATGTCTACATTATTTTTTGTCTGAATTTGTGTAGCTTCAACTTCCAGCCATTGGATCTTGTTTTACCTTTGTCTGCTAGATTGAAGAGATCTCTATTATCATATTTCTGTTCCCCATGTAGGTACTTATAGAATGGGATCAAGCCACCTCTGAGCTTTCTCTTTGTTTGGTAAAATCGATTGAACTCCTCGAGTCTATCACTAAGAGGCATGTTTTCTAATCCTTTCATCATTCTCATGACTCTTCTATTAATCCTCTCTAATTTTTCAACATCCTTCTTGAACTGAACACAGTATTCCAGCAGTGATTGCACTGTTGCCAAATATAGAGGTAATGTAACCTCTTTACCCCATGCAACATTCCTGTTTATACTTCCAACGATCACATTAGCACTTTTGGCCACAGCATCACACTAAGAGTTAGGTACCTAGGTGCTTTTGAAAATCCCATTATGTATCTATTTGCATCTTTACATGCCTAAGTATCTTTAAAAATCTGAATCCTAAAATACATACATTGTTTTGATCATTTTTTAAAGAGATTACAAGTTTGGCCAATAAAGATAACTGTGTTGACATAATGGACTTCTGTAAGGTATCTTAACTTAGTACCGTACAACATTCTGATTAAAAAATTAGCACTATACAAAATCAATGAAGCATATATTAGATGGATTACAAAATAGCTAACTCATGAATCTTGAAAAAGTAATTGTAAATGCAGAATCGTTGTCCTACAGGGGCATTTCCAGTGGGGTCCCTCAGGGATACGTTCTTAACCCAATGCTTTTAAATATCTTTATCTATGATTTGGAAGAAAAAAATATATAGCCTGCAAAGTTTGCACATTACACAAAAGTTGGTGGAATGGTAAATAATAAGAACAGGTCAGTCTTACAGAATGATTTGGATCTCGTGTTAAGATGGGGTCGCTACATGCATTTTCATACAGCTAAATGCAAGGTCATACACCTAGAAACCAAGAATGTAGGTCACACACATTCAATATGGGGGACTGTATTTTGGAAAGGAGTGACTCAGAAAAGGACTTAGGGGTCATGGTGAATAAACCACTGAACAGTAACTCCTTGGTTGATGAGGAGTCTAAGAAAGCAAATGCTATTCTTGGTGTATAAGCAGGGGAATATCAAATAGAACTAAGGAGATGTTATTACCACTTTATACAGCATTAGTGGGGCCACTTCTGGAATACTTTGTCTAGTTCTGGTGTCCACACTTTAAAAAGTATGTAGACCAATTGGAAAGGGTGAAGAAAAGAGCTACAAGAGTGATTCAAGGTTTGGGTAACCTGCCTTCCAGTGAGAGACTAAAGACACTCAATCTATTTAGCTCAATAAAGGGAAGGTTACGAGGTGACTTGGCCATGGAACGTAAGCAGCTACACGGGGAAGAGATTTCTGACAGTAGAGAGCTCTTGAATCTAATAGACAAAGCCATAGCAAGATCCTAAGGCTAGAAGCTGAAGCTGGACAAATTCACACTAGAAATTATGTGCAAATATTTTACAGTGAGGGTAATTAACCATTGGAAAAAACTTACCTAGGATTGTGATGGATTCTCCAAAACTTGAAGTCTTTAAATCAAGATTGGATACCTTTCGAAAAGATATGTTCTAGCTCAACCAGAAATGATGGGCTTGAAGCAGGAACCGCTTGGTGAAATTTGTGGCATATGTTTTGCAGTAAGTCAGACTCGATGATCATAATGGTCCCTCTCGGCCTTAAAATCTAGGAGCTTCCATCTAGTGTGCACTTCCTGACATCCTCATAAAGGCATTCTGGCTGAGTCAGCCAGAATGCTGCATGGGTGTTCTCAATGAGGCCTGGACTCTCTAATTATTCCCAATGTGGCCTTTTGTTTAACAGCTCCAAATAAATATTTTCTTTTAAAAAATATTACCCGATCTTCTGATATCTGCTCTGCCCAGTCCTCCAGTTGCCTTGCTCAAATAGCACAGTTTGAAGAGAGGTTTAGTGTCTTCATTTTTCAGGGAAAGTCGTTCTGTCTTATTTCAAGAAGTCTTGTCCTGCTACATCAAAATTCCCTGCTGCCCCCTTGTGCACAGGATGACTTTCATGTTTTAATTCAAAATAGAAGTAGTATTGAAAATTGGGGGCCATTCATTTTAACACTAACTGCTAGAGTCAGTGAATATTGGTGCCAATCACATGGCACAGGTATTAAACTCTATCCCAGCCCCTGGCATTTGAGCTGTGTCAGAGTTATTGCCCCTCCTGTGTGTCTCGCCATGATTCTGCTCCCCCTTCAGTTACATCAATGTTAGAAACTGAACAAGATTATGTGCTCTTTGAGCCATTGAATTCAGTGCTGCTGATATTCATATTCTGGGAGCAGGGCCACCATTTCAGAAAAATACTGGGGATGTGGGAGCTGTCAGCATATGGGACATTATATGTGACTATATTATATCCTGCAAAGCTGAGGCAGCAGGGGAAATGGAAGACATAATGGAGCAAACAGACCTATGGAAAGTCGGCGGAGGTGGGGAGGGGACGCAAACTAAGGTCAGGAGAGGAAGGGAGATAACTGCCCCCTTTCTCCATAGCAAATGATTCCCGAGCTTGGGAGTGCTCCATGAAATGGAAAAATAGGCTGCTTTAAAAAGAGGAGGACCCTCCACTAGAACACACAATGCCAGTCATAATTTAGTTTATGCTGAACAGGAAAGCCAAGTTAAGCTCTCTCTTTTATGCAGGGGCCACCTTGTAGTGCTGATGTTGAGCACGTGGAAAGGGGATGCTGTCTGGGACATGAAAACTGTACTTTGAAACATTAAATAGAAAAGAGGAGATACTTCAATGATGAGATTGTTATATTCCAGTTAATGGGCGTTCCTTAAATGAAAGCCCTGGGACTCAATAGTGATAGGCTAATGTCTCTAATGATATTTAATGTTAATGTACTTAACTAAGAGAGTCACTGATCAGGTCTGCACAGGCTACGCATTCACACACAGCTCACTGAGCTGCCAAAGTATTGTCCCATCATGCACTGGGCAGAGGGTGTAATCTGGGATGGATGATCTTGGGCCAGTCTTTTCTTTGGTTCTTTCAAAGGCGTGTTCAGGAATCCGAAGGGGATGTCCCCACTCATGCTATATCACCAACTCAAAGATAGTTACATCACAAAACCACAGGACTCGAGCCTAGCTAGGTACCCAAACTGTGTTGATATCTCTGCACACTGTGGGTGAAATACTGGCCCCACTGAAGTCAATGGGGGTTTTGCCATTGATTTCCATGGGGGCAGGATTTTACCTTATACCTGCTGGGCTCAATCCTGCTAACTTCTGACCATCCTGAATGCCCATTAGATTGGGAGTTGACTGTGCTCACCCTTTCATAGGATCAGGTTCCCTGTTGTGTTCTATTACTTACCTGGCCTAAGGCCTCAGATGTGCTCTGCACTTTGATGCTGCTGCTGGTCCGTGACAAAACATTTTCATGTGTTATTCTGATGGCTTCCATGATGTCATATCAAAGACTCTCTTTGGCTTCGCTGGGCTTTGGATCAGGCCCCTAAAAAAACAGCAGCTAGAATTTCAAACAGTGCATGCACAAAGCAGAGTACATCCATTTGCATACACCTTGTTGCCCTGAGGCCAATTCTGATGCAGTTGGATGACCCCTCCCCTTCTACTTTGCACACACATATACAGGCACATGTGTACAAATCAGAGGTTGCTTCTATACATTGGCATTTAATGCATGTAAAAGTGAACATGCGCGTTGCAAATCTGCCTGCAAATCTCTCTTGGTGTTCTTGTTTTCCTGTGGATAGGGAGGATGACTTATACCCCAGTGTGAAATTAATGAGCTGAACTCATCCCCAGTGTCACTGCACTGAACTCACACCAGCAATGAATTTGACCCACTGATCTCCTTCTGACTCATAGACTCATAGACTTAAAGGTCAGAAGGGACCATTATGGTCATCTAGTCTGACCTCCCGCATGATGCAGGCCACAAAAGCTGACCCACCCACTTTCCCTTAACTCAGCTGTTGAAGTCTCCAGATCGTGATTTAAAGACTTCAAGTCGCAGAGAATCCTCCAGCTTGCGACCCCTGCCCAATGCTGCGGAGGAAGGCGAAAAACCTCCAGGGCCTCTGCCAATCTACCCTGGAGGAAAATTCCTTCCTGACCCCAAATATGGCGATCAGTAGAACCCCGAGCATACAGGCAAGATTCTCTAGCCAGACCCACATTTTACCAGCGATGGCACTTTATTACCTAATTGACTAAAATCACGTTATCCCATTAAACCATTCCCTCCATAAACTTATCTAGCCTAATCTTGAAGCCAGAGAGGTCTTTCGCCCCCACCGTTTCCCTCGGAAGGCTGTTCCAAAATTTCACCCCTCTGACGGTTAGAAACCTTCCTCTAATTTCAAGCCTAAACTTCCCCACGGCCAGTTTATATCCATTCGTTCTCGTGTCCACATTAGTACTGAGCTGAAATAATTCCTCTCCCTCCCTGGTATTTATCCCTTTGATGTATTTAAAGAGAGCAATCATATCCCCCCTCAGCCTTCTTTTGGTTAGGCTAAACAAACCGAGCTCCTCGAGTCTCCTTTCATAGGAAAGGTTTTCCATTCCTCGGATCATCCTAGTGGCCCTTCTCTGTACCTGTTCCAGTTTGAATTCATCCTTTTTAAACATAGGAGACCAGAACTGCACACAGTACTCCAAATGAGGTCTCACCAGCGCCTTGTATAATGGAAGCAGCACCTCCTTGTCCCTACTAGAAATACCTCGCCTAATGCATCCCAAGATCGCATTAGCTTTTTTAACAGCCGCGTCACATTGCCGGCTCATAGTCATCCTGCGATTAACCAGGACTCCGAGGTCCTTCTCCTCCTCCATCACTTCTAACCGATGCGTCCCCAGCTTATAACTAAAATTCTTGTTAGTCATCCCTAAATGCATCACCTTACACTTCTCACTATTAAATCTCATCCTATTATTATTACTCCAATTTACAAGGTCATCTAAGTCTCCCTGCAGAATATCCCGATCCTTCTCCGAATTAGCAATACCTCCCAACTTTGTGTCATCCGCAAACTTTATCAGCCCACTCCTACATTCGGTTCCGAGGTCAGTAATAAATAGATTAAATAAAATCGGACCCAAAACCGAACTTTGAGGAACCCCACTGGTGACCTCCCTCCAACCTGACAGTTCCCCTTTCAGTACTACCCGCTGCAGTCTCCCCTTTAACCAATTCTTTATCCACCTCTGGATTTTCATATCGATCCCCATCTTTTCTAGTTTAACCAATAATTCCTCATGCGGTACCGTATCAAACGCTTTACTAAAATCAAGGTATATTAGATCCACCGCATTCCCTTTATCTAGAAGGTCTGTTACTTTCTCAAAGAAGGAGATCAGGTTGGTTTGGCACGATCTACCTTTCGTAAACTCATGTTGTAATTTGTCCCAATTACCATTCAACTCAAGGCCCTTAACTACTTTCTCCTTCAAAATTTTTTCCAAGACCTTGCATACTACAGATGTTAAACTAACAGGCCTGTAATTACCCGGGTCACTTTTTTTCCCCTTCTTAAAAATAGGAACCACGTTAGTTATTTTCCAGTCCAACGGTACCACCCCCGAGTTTACAGATTCATTAAAAATTATCGCTAAGGGGCTTGCAATTTCTTGCGCCACTTCCTTCAATATTCTAGGATGAAGATCATCCGGTCCGCCCGATTTGGTCTCTCTGGTACATACCAAAGGGCAGGGACTCACAGAACTGATCCTGGACAAAAGCAGTTACAGAAGTGGTATTTCCCAGTGAATTGTGCTCTTCATCATTCATTAGCAAGGCTATGATTTTGGCATGGAAGTCATGGTGTTCATGGTCATCGTGAATTTTAATAAAGTCTGTGACCTGCACAACAGTGGCTCCTGTGAGCCTGGCTTCCCGCTCCAGTCATTGCCCACAAGGTCATAGTGCCCCCCAGGCTTGGCATGTCTGCCCCTCCACAGACGGAGATGGAGGGATAGGTGGGCCAAATTTGATTGTCGTTGCGACCTAGTTTCTGGAGTCACACCGCCACTCATGTTTGGTGTGTCCACCCTTCTGTAGATGGAGCAAATGTGCCAACCCTAAGTGGTGCTGCAACCTAGCAAACGGGATCGCAATGCTTGGAGTGGGGAGCTGGCCCTAGCCCCATGGGACAGAAGCCACAGCGGCTGGGCGAGGACTTGCTCTCCAGCTGCCTCACCCCTGGGGCCTCTCCTTCCCTGCTACACAGAAGTGTGGGAGCCAAGACTATGTGTGGGGCCTGAAAGCCTGCTTCCCTCTCCCTTACACAAGGAAGGGGGCCCAACCACTTGAGGGCTGTAGAAGTATTTCCTTTTTGTCTGGACTGCTTTATATCCCTGGAATGGGGTGGACTTGCTAAGAGGCACAGCTGGAGAGCGACCACAGGGTTGCTGTCACCCAGAGAATGACATATGAGGTAAATGAGGCACCTGCACTTACCCCAAGGGGATGAGCTCAAGACATAACTTTTGACAGTTCTGAAACTTGACATTTCCTTATTGTCTTTCATTTTTATGCACCTGCACATGGCCGCTGCTGGAAGTACTGAAACACTTTCCCAACCAAGCTAGAAGCTGTATGTCCAGGAAATGCAAAGCCTTTTCTTGTGAGATATCCAGCAAAACTTTGCAGACGTCAAGTGCTCTGAATAATTAAGATAAACATCTAAGCTAGAGTTAAGCTGAACTAAAACATCCAAGAAGTTGGGGTTTAGATTTAGAAACAAAGTTTTGTGGCTGCTCCTTATTTCTATAATGGGAAGAATCACAATGCTGGATCTGAATGCTTCCAGAACCCTGGACCTGAATCCGAACTGGAGTTTTGCAGTTTGTGCCCATTACTAATCCTTCCTTTTGATTACCACCCAAAGTAGAATTTGAATTTCACACCTTCTGAGATTCTCCCAGGGACAAAGGATAGTCATGGCCCTAAGGCACTGGCTTGGGGCTCATAAGATCTAAGTTCAGCTCTTGGTATTGTTACAGGCTTCCTACATAACCATGTGCAAATTGCTTAATCTCTCTGGGCCTCAGTTTTCCATCTGTAAAATGGGCATGTGATACTTCCATTCTCTCACCTGCACTTTGTCTGCTTCATCTATCTGGATTGTCAGCTTTTCAAGGCAAGTATTGTCTTTTATTGCATGGATCTACAGTGTCTAGCGCAATGAGATCTCATTCTTAGCTGGGGTACCCTCTAGTTACTACTACAATACAAGTACATAATATAATAAATAAATAATAAATAAATAAATAGAGATATCCTATCTCCTAGAACTGGAAGGGACCTTGAAAGGTCATCGAGTCCAGCCCCCTGCCTTCACTAGCAGGACCAAGTACTGATTTTTGCCCCAGATCCCTAAGTGGCCCCCTCAAGGATTGAACTCACAACCCTGGGTTTAGCAGGCCAATGCTCATGGCCCTACTGTTAAATCTTTAATCTTTCTTCATAGACAGAAATTATTTTCCAGCGCCAGACATCAGGTTAAATCAACATAGATTTTATTGCTGTGAAATGTTCTGTTGAATGTGGTTGCTATCTTAAGAGACTCATGTAAAACGGACAGGTCATATAGGAAATAGAAATATAAAAGATTATGTTCTTTACCACTGAATTATAAATAAAATTAAATTAAATTGAAGGAGAAAACCAAAACCTAATCCCCCAGCAATAAATAGGACATTGCTTGTTTGTGACCAAGTGCACAGTCACATTTAATACAATCACAACAGCTGCTGTACAGAATGGAGTTCATCATACAAATTAAATAAAATTTTAAAAAATAATAGCAATAAAAAAGGTCGGTTCTTTCAATGTGACCTTCACTTGGCAAAGGAAACTGAAATAATATTCTTCTCCCTCCCAATCAGCTATATTTTGAGGCTTGTAGAATCTGTAATGGGGGAAGAGGAGAGGATATGGTTATAATTACCGTCCTGCATAATTATTGTCATTGATTTTCCTTTGTGTTGCAAGGCTGGATTGTCTATTAATACTGTTTTTTTATCTTCCTTTAAAGTAAATAATTAGAGCAGCCGAGTTGCCTCTCTGAAGGATAAAAGAAAGTCAGATTCTCAGGGAATTAATCATCAGCCCTTTCGGATTGATGATTTGTAAGACCAAAAAAAGTCTAGCGTGATTAGAAAAAGTGATCCGAGACAACGAACTATCAGGAAATAAAAATGACTTTTCCTTAGTCAAGTGTCAGCTGTGCCAGTGAGTCAATTTCAAAGGGAAGAGACAAGCAGGGGCAATATTTACACAAAAGCCTATGATTTGGGAGGACTATGCATTGTCTGGTTGCCATATCTTTTAGCAAAAAATGGACGAGAAACTTCAAAGAACGGATGCCTTGTCGGGTTTGGAGATCTGACAGTCTTTTCCCAATGGCTATTTGGAGTTCACCTATGGGGGGAAGGGGGGAAAGCTAGGGGCCAAATTCATTCTTGGTGTCACTCCATCAAAATGATGGAGTGTCACCTGCAAGGAGTTAGGTACTAAAGCTGCAGCAAGCTGCTTGCTAGCATTTCAACATCAAGAACAAGTATCTCTGCAGTCTTTGAACTTTAACTGGGAGAGTCATGGCCATTCATCTGCTGGGCTCACTCACTGCAACAGGTGTGTAGGAATTCCACTAGCTCTCTCTCTACCTGCTGTGTAAAGGGCGTATGTTACTGTCTCCTTAATGTGCATTTGCAACTCTTAATAACATTATAGGGCGCTACATGAGAACACTCAGGTCTAGTGTTTGGAGCAGGGGCTGAAAGTGCGGACTACAGGATTTTATTCTCAGTCCTGCCACTGATTTACTGTCTGACCTTGGGCAAGTGACTTAAGGCCAGGTTTGGCTCCCCTTGCTCCCAATGAATAATACCCTAACTCCGTCAGTAAGGTCATCACTATTAGTCAATGGGACTACTCAGCGAGTAAGCTGCTACTGAACCAAAGTAAGAGTAGCAATAGCTGGCCCTTAATCTCTGTGTCAAAAGGAGAATTATACTCATTTACTTACCACTGCTTGGGTTTTCTGAGGCTTACTTAATAAAGCTTTTGTAGAGCACCTTGGATTGAAGATGCCATATAAGTGCAAAGCATTCGTAAGTGACAAAGGGTCCTGTGGCACTGTATAGACTAACAGATGTATTGGAGCATAAACTTTCGTGGGTGAATACCCACTTCGTCAGACGCACCCACGAAAGATTATGCTCCAATATGTCTGTTAGTCTATAAGGTGCCACTGGTCCCTTTGTCGCTTTTTACAGATCCAGACTAACACGGCTACTCCTCTGAATCTTAATAGTGTTGTCAGTGAGAGCAGGTGCTAACAGAGCTGCTGAATTGTTAAAGACTGGGTGGCCTGGTTCAATTAGAATAAGACCTGATCCAAACATTCACACAAAACTTGAGCCACACATCTATTCTGGGGGTTAAAAAAAAAAAAGTTGGTTCATTTTTTTTTTTTTTGGTCTTGGATTTCAGCCATGAGAAAGATGTTTCTAACCTGCGTAGAATGAGAAATTCATGGAAATGTGATGAGAGAGCTTGTTCCAGCCCTAATTTCTAGATCAGAAATGTGCACATATATTTGGATATACTTTGGATAAACACCCACCATTCTGGATACTTTTTTGAATCTAACTTCAAGCCACAGCCCATCATTCAGGCTGATCTAATGGATGAATGGGATTGGGATGCTTTCCATTGGTAGCAAGCTTGAAACCTAAGTAGTAACCTTCAAAAAGCTAAATTGACATAAGCAAGTTTTAAACCGGTTTCAGTGCATCTACATTAGGGGTTTGCATTGGTGTAACTAGCCTGATTTTAAACCAGTTCAATTACATTGGTGCAACTTTTCTCTATAGATAAGGCCTGAGAAAGGAAAAGATGTTTGTGTGCATGTGTAGGTAGGGTGGATAAGAATTTAGCCTGGGATTTTCAAGGAACCTAAGGGAGTTAGTTGCTTGAATCCCATTGAATTCTAAGGGTATTTTGGCATCTAATTATCTTAATTTCTTTGAAAATTCCAACCATTTAAACAGAACTTTAAAATATTTTTCCCTCCAAAGAAAGTAAATACATTCATTGGAAAGCCTGAGAACAAACAAGCAAACACAGAGAGAACATGAGCTTCAATTAGGTTCTCAAACAGCGTTTTGATGTGTTTTGCATTCAAAGGGTTTCAGGGGAGCAAAGAAGAGAAATAGGCGTATGAGCGGAGCTATAAGAAAGCCCATACATGAAAAGAATCTCATTGACTTGAACACGTTTCGGATCAGGCCTTAAGTGATTCCTTTCTAAGAACTTCTAGTGGACAATAGGGCATCAGTGTGGAAAGCCGGGGCTTACACAGCACACAATTTCTAATAATGTTAAGTGGGTAGAACAGTAACCCAAAATACAAATAATGTGCTCCATTGATAGCAGTGACTGAGCTCCAGCAGAAAATGTAAGTATTTTAAGAGTCAAGTATCAGGGGGTAGCCGTGTTAGTCTGTATCTACAAAACAACAAGGAGTCTGGGGGCACCTTAACAGATTTATTTGGGCATAAGCTTTCGTGGGTAGAAACCTCACTTCTATGCATCTGAAGAAGTGAGGTTTTTACCCACG
This sequence comes from Terrapene triunguis, assembly GCF_002925995.2. Lineage (NCBI taxonomy): Eukaryota > Metazoa > Chordata > Testudines > Emydidae > Terrapene > Terrapene triunguis. The sequence continues at coordinate 74,243,880 of NW_020664393.1, read as the reverse complement.
AAAGCTTATGCCCAAATAAATCTATTAGTCTTTAAGATGCCACCAGACTCCTTGTTATTTTAAGAGTAAAGATTGTAGAGACATTAGAATGTATATTGAACACCATATTACTTTAAATAGGGGTGTGTAAGCATTTTTTGGCTCAGATATTTGATCAATATTATAATTGAATGCAGTGTCTCGGCAGAATTCATGACCACAGGTACTTTGGTGCCTTTGTAGAAAGTGTTTCAAAATTTGTAATGTAATTGGAAAATAATGGGGAAAAAATTGAGAATGTATTTGTATTCCCCTCTTCCCCCCCGCCTCACCATTTTATAGAACAAGCTACACAGCTTGTCAAAAATTTTCAGAATTCAAAACTTTGATGAAAAAATTACAAAAGTGTTCGATTTTTTTTCTTGTTTTTCCTCCCCGTACCCCCAGTAGTTCTAATGTTGATTTATTCAAGTTTTTTGGAGCTAGGGAATGTGCCTCTTTTTATTTGTCAACTGAATTTCATTACACTTTCATAATGTGGTCAATCTGGAGATATTTTTAAAAAGGAACTTGACATTAGTGGGATACTGTCATCTTAAAAACAATCCAGGGCCAAATCCTGAGACATACTGAGCGCCTGTAACTCCCAATAGTTTGAGGGAGTTGGGTTGGGCACAAGGAACTTAGCACCTTTTAAGATTTTGCTTTCTGTTTATTTTTGCTTATTTATTTCATTATTTTTTGTATTTCCCTCAGCTTGGGAATGAAAATTGATGAATGAGTTTCTGTGTTGCTTATAGTCAGTGACTAGTGAATTTCATTTTCAAGTTTCTCATGCTCTAGCACAATCCTGCAATGTCTGAGTTGCAAACATTGCATGAAAATGTTTGTCTTTCACAACTGTTTCCACAGGAATTTTTAAAAATATGTCAGGGAAACTTTTGCACAGGTCTTAGATTTTATATAAAAAGCCTTGTTTCTACAAAGACTAAATATAGGGCTAAATTTGACCCAGTAGTGACTTTTTAACAGTTGGTAGGTTTTCTGAAACTCAATCAGCTCTCAATAAATGTATGAATCCTGCTCCCAATGAAATTAATGGCATAACTCCCTCTGGCTTCAGTGGGAATAGGACTGGGCCACAATTGACTCACTTCCTTCAACACTTCAACTCTTTCTGAAGGCCAATTTTTGTAATCCCAGCTTGGTTGTCCTATCTACTTACAGCCAAGTCACTCTTGCACGAGCAACAATATTTTTCCTTCCCCAATAAAGAGACATGATGGAAACCCAAAAAAGAAGTGGTGAGCTAATGAAATAAAACTCCTCTGGCATGAATTGGCTGGATGGAACTAACCTAAGACAAGACAAAGTAGAATCAGACCGGAGACACTTTTGGCTTGAAGTGAGTTGAGCCTGGAGGATGCTAAGGTTGGCTCCATTTTAGATGATGAGTGTGGCAGGTGGTAAAGTGAGGCTTTAGAAATACTTAAGCAAGGCCTTTAAACCTCTGGCTGCTGTGGACAAGACCAATCTATCCCGAGACATCATTTATTTGAAATGGGATTTTTTTTAGAACCTCTGATCTGTGAGTGGGTGTTTTTGGAAACTCCTGAGTCCTAGCTGCATTGCTAAAGACAAACAAGCTGCAGATACAAGCCATTAAAGAAAAGAAAAGAAAAGAAAAGAAAAGAAAAGCATCGTAAAATCAAAGCAAAACAAAAGTCCTCTCCAACCACCTGCATCAATCTATTTGAATACAGACCCAGATATGATTGACTGCAGTTTCTGAATTCAACTGCCAATACTAGGGGCGGATAAGGGATAAGGGACAGAAGCCTATCATTTAATCTGACCTCCAATGATTACAGTTACTAGGGCTTTTGCTGAAACTATCAAGGCCCTTTCATTTTAGACTGTGATGTCCTTCACATGAGAGGCACCAGGGCTGCTTCTTGAACAATCAGGACAGTTCTCTGGCATAATTCCAATGCAGATTTACCATAAATTCCCACACTGGTCTGTGCAGCCCAACTATTGAGTGGTCCACTCTTCCCAGGACATAAAGGTTCTTCTCTTTCCCCTTTCCAAGTTTCCATACTGTCTCCTGATGGTCAGCTGATTGGGCCAGCTTGGTAGGGCGAAGGAGGCACTCTTTCCATTTGATCCGTCGCATGGGCAAAGTTATAATGCCAGATCTGCATATCCCATGACTCTGGTGCTTGCCCCATTCCTAACTATGCTGCCGGATAAGAAAGTGCTTCAAGTTAGCCCCGGACAAATCACTCGTGCCACCTCATCTGAGTCCAGAAGTGCTTATAAAAAACAGTGTTAGTGTATCATTGGGAACGATCAAACACTACGTGCACAAAAAAATAGTTTAGAGCAACATAAATTAAAAAAGTGACAATTTCATCACACAATTACTGTACACTTCTTTTCTCAGGGTTTTTTTTTTTTATCTTTTTCTTTTTTCCCCTCCCTTTTTTTTTTGTTTTTTGTTTTTTGGTCCACTGGAGATAAATCACCCGCAATGATATATATATTTAAAAAAGAAAAATATCAGCAGCAAGACTCTCTGGAAATAGATTCTGTTTGATGTAGCTAGTCTGTCTTTTCTGTTTTGCCCTCTTTCACAGCAGCCTCTGAAGTTTTCCGCAGGGGGGCTTTCTCCGAGTTGGCGTGTCCTTGGCCAGATTCTGCTGCTCCTCCGTTTTTGTGCGATGTGTGTTTTTCCAAGTAGTTCAGCATTTCACTGAGAACAGTTTGGAAAGTGCTTAGGGCAGCACATATTGCAGGAGTTCCAAAGCCGTGAGTGATCAAACTGTACATGGGAGAGAGACAGGGAGACAGAAAGAAAAGAAACATTGAAGAGTTTACTGTGCACTGATTGTCTTGTAGTGAAATTCAAGACTTTCCCCCTCAAATATTTATTGCCTTTGGAGGAAAGAAATAAAAGAAAACCAGACTAGATGCAACTTCAAAGGGGTATTTTTGCGATAGGAGGATCAGGTTTGAAACACCTAGAGCCAGCTTCTCAGAGGATGTAGCACCATTGACTTCAATGTGGCTATGCCGATTCACACTAGCTGAGAATCTGTCCCCTATGCTCACTGGAATTGCTGGGTTAACAACACCTTTCTGTGGTCGATTACATAAATTCTGTATCGTTTGCTGAGTCTTCCAGATGAGACCATTAAAAACCAAGGGCCTGATTGCTATGCACAGACATTACAGATCCTAAGGTAGCTTTAGTCAAGATAAAGGTTTGTCCTAGTGTTATGATAAGGCTGACAGACCCCAGTAATCAGGATCAAACCTGGGACATCTGAAGCTTATGTTATGAGCCTCTACTGCATGAGCTAAAAGCCACATACCTCTTAGCTAAGGCTGTTGCAGACTCATTAATCGCTAGATCGTATAGATGCTACTAGAGAGGGACGGCACACCCCACCAAGCAGGCATGGGTTACATCATAACACAGTCTTTTCCCTCCCCTGCTGCTCCTGCTCTGCACCCCAAAAGTGGCTATATTTTAGTGGTGCTGCACAGATATAGTTGATAAAGTGCTTTGAGATTAAAGGTGCAGCACTCGTCTATGGTTTATTTTATATCTTTTGTTATATAACAATAGGCAAAATCCTGCTGCTGGGGAAATACTGAAGAGGCAGTGTATGGGATAGCGGCTGTTTTGGACAATGAAGAGGATTGAACCAGTGACCTCGCAAGCAAAAGGTGTAAGTGCTTATAGCTTGAGCTAAAGACCCACACTTTGTAAGTATGGCTGTAACATACTCATAGCCTCTGTTGATCAGGCACAGGGGTGGACACACATGCACACTGATCAATGAATTACACTTGCAGGAAGCGAATGCCCCCTGCTGCTCAGCGGTGACTCCTCTGGCTGGCTAAGGAACTGCACTGACAAGCACCAAAACGCCACTAACCCCTGCAGCTAAAAAGCAACTGGCTATCATGGGAGATTCCCTGTGATGCAGAGATTGGTGAGAGTGGTTGATTGCACTAAAACACCTGCAGTGCTGTCAGGGAAGCACCTCCTGTATTCTGCAGAGCAAGGACAAGTCTCCTCAGCATTTTGGCTCCCCAGTCTGACCAGACATTTTAGAAATAAGTGAGAGCTTGTTGACAAGAGGTTGGAGGAGGCGAGTGGGGAGTAGGGTTGCCAGGTGTTCGGTTTTCGACCGGAAAGCCCAGTCGAAAAGGGACTCTGGCGGCTCCGGTCAGCACTGCTGACTGGACCGTTAAAAATCCAGTTGGTGGCACAGGCAGGCTCCCTACCCAGCTCCCTACCCAGCTCCCGGGAAGCTGCTGGCATCTACCTCTGGCTCCTAGGTGGAGGGACGGTCCCCAGCACCAGCTCAGCCGCTCCTGTTAGCTAGGAACTGCGGCCAATGGGACCTGGGGGGGTGGTGCCTGAAGGCGCGGGCAGCACACAGAGTCACTTGGTCGCGCCTCCACTTAGGAGCCGGAGAGATGCTGCAGCTTCCTGGGATTCTCCTGAGGTAAACGCCACCTGGAGCCCACATCCTGCACCCCCTTCTGCACCCCAACCCCCTGCCCCAGCCCAGATCCCCCTCCCACACCCTGAACCCCTCATTTCTGGCTGCACCTCAGAGCCTGCATCCCCTAGCCCAGAGCCCGTACCCTCTCCTGCACCCCAACCCCCTGCCCCAGCCAGAACCCCATCCCACATCCCAAACCCCTCATCTCTGGCCCCACCCCAGAGCCTGTACCCACAGCTGGAGCCCTCATCCCACCCCCGAACCCCAATCCTGTGACCCATCCCGGATCCCCCTCCCACATCCTGAACCCCTCATTTATGGCCCCACCCCAGAGCCCTCACCCCAGAGCCCATACTCCTTCCCACACCCGAATCCCTTGCCCCAGCCCGGTGCAAGTGGGCGAGGGTGGGAGAGAGTAAGCAACAGAGGAAGGGGGATGTAGTGAGTTGGGGCATGGCCTCGAGAAAGGGACAAGGCAGGGGGCGGGGCAAGGGTGTTCGGTTTTCTGCAAATAGAAAGTTGGCAACCCTTGTGGGGAGCAGCAGAAAAGTTCCAATGCAGAGCACTTGCGCTTAAGACAGGCTTGACTTTCTGCCTCTCCTAGAAGCAGGAAGTACCAGAAATCTTAGGGAGGGTCATGGTCTTTTGAGATATCTGACTGAAATGTGGAGAGTTTAGTTGGTCAGACACCTTGGAGAAGTCTCTAGACATTGGAATCTGAATCTCCTAGTCTTCTGAGGGTTCCCATAAATAACAACAACAATAATAGAGTAATAACTATGTAGCATTTTTCAGCCAGACATCCCAAAGTACTTTTCAAAGGTGTTAAGCATCATTATCCCCATTTTACAGATGGGAAAAACATTAACAATAACTACTTAATAATTACTGAATAATAATATCTGGAGGCCCCATTGGGCCTTCATTTTAGTTATAGTAAATGAGGAAAATCTAAATGTATTCATACTGTAGAGTCTTTTCCTCTAAGGACAGGGACAGTGCCTTTTTTATGTTTTGAAAGTGCCTGGCACACTGGACAAAAGATTAATATTTACACCAATCTTGCCATCTTATGTGATATTTGCTGTTTTTCTTAAAGTCTAAGCTTCTGGAGTCATGTGATTACGGAGGATCTCAATTTACATTCTGAGAGTGTAAGTTTCAAGCCCTCATGACTGTGGAGAAAAGCTCTAAAATACAAACCCTAAAGGCTGCTATACCAGAAGGCAAATAAAAGGAACCCAAATGTTGGGAATCAGGGGTTAATCTCATTATTTTTAAGCCACACTCCTGATCTTTCAGGGCCTGGTTTATGATTTTGGAATGGCCAGGGTTGTGTACACTGGAATACACAACGAATATTTGTTAGCTTATATTCAAGTGAAAGCCGTGAAGTTCCTTTGATAGTTGCCAGTATGCACTGTCGTTTTGTTTGTTTTCCACATGATTACAGAAAAGCCAAAGGCCCATGAATATGTAAGAATATGTGTTTGTGCAAAGGACTGTGTGGAAGTGATTTATGCAAGCCCCACCCCCCTCTGTCTTTAAACGTTCTGGTCATCAAGTCAGGGAATAGAAACAATACCATGTGACTAAGATGACCTGTCACATCGTGAAGGGCAAAGAGGGAATACTATATTGAATATTCCCAGGGAACAGCTCACCAACAGCCCATCAGTGTATACAGGTGGGCAGATCTCAAATAATGAACAAAACTGTAAAAAACCACCACCTGTCTGCAAACCATGTATAGGTTGAAAAAAGAGCTGTATACATGGTGTCAAACCAGTCAGCATCATAACTAGAGCTGATTGGAAAATGGTTTCTTTTTCTGTGGAAAAAAATCATGTTTTCAGTGAAAAACAAAAACCCAAATATTTTGATTCTGAAATGCCACCTCAATGCCTCACAGGAGTTGTAGATCAGGCGTCTCAACCTCCCATTCTTCTCTATAGGTTGGGCTCCCTCATAGGATCACATCTCCCATCATGCACTCCAGTCACACGACCGCCATAATACAGCCTCTCTTCCTCCAAAAGAAACAGTTTTGAAGACAATTTTTTGACCAGCCCCACTGTGTATAATTTATTGTCCCCGTTTTACTGATAAGGTACAGCGAGGCTGAGTGAAGATGTCCTTTATTCTTTATCACAGTCATTCACCTGGCCCCACAATTTTTTTTAACCCTTTGAAAATGCTGCAAAGCTTGGATAATTTCCCTTTACCAGTAACAGTGAGTTTATTCCAGTCAGAGGAGAAAGGATGGCCTCATGTTTAAAGCACAGGTCTGGGAGATTGAAGACTTGGGGCAAAGTATTTAACTGCAGTTCCATAGCACACACATTTAGGTACTGAAATAAAAGTGGCCTGGTTCTCAGAGGTGCTGGGCTCCTACTGAAATCAAAACAATCAGTGGGTGCTCAACATCTCTGAATCAAGTCACTTTTATGAAGGTACCTAAATACGGATTGAGGAGCCTAAAATCAAGCAGCTGAGTTTGGAAATCTTGGCCTGAGGTATTCCCAAATCTTCTGCCCTCCTCCTTGTGTGACCTCTAAGTAAGTCACTTCACCGTTCCAAAATGGGGGCAATAACATAGCACAGAAATATTGCAAGGCTAAATTAACTGGGTTTTGTACCATGCATTGAGATCTTCACATGAAAGAAGTTATTTAGGGTCAATGTGTTATAACCATTATGCTTTAGTACACCCGGCATATATTCCTGCCTACAGGCATGCCTAGTGTTATGATGCAATTATGGCTGCTCATGTATTAATGATGTCCTTACTTAAAATTAAAACATCCCAGTGTGCCTGAAGGCTTGGACTCTAGTTTGGCAGCTACCTCGAGCACTCCTGCTCACCCCAGGCGGGTGGTGTGCCATTGCATTGCAAAAAAAACATGCTCACTCTCCATGGGTGGTGCCATCTGCACCAATTTTTAATACCCTAATTAAAAAAGCAAAAACAGAAACAGGCACCCACTGCCCAAGCTTCTGGGAACATGAACATCCCAAAAAAACATAAGTGACTATCCAAATTTCACAACACGCTGCAGACGACTGGCAGCAACCACACACAGCTCCCAGATGAGATCCCAGCAACTGAAGAGAGAACTAAAACAGAGCCTGATTTCCTTACTCATGCTGAATGGCACCTAACTCCACAAGTGCTCCCATTGACATCAAGAGTCCTTTTGTATTTCATTTGCAGGATCTAAGAGCTTGATTCGGATACCTTTCCTCAGGTTAAGTGGCATAAGGAAGCCCTTGGGAACATGTGTGGAGTCTGAGTAAAGGTATCAGATACTACAGGGATAGAGAACTCTATAAAACTATACAGCTAGCCTGCAGTTTCAAAGACACTAACCCAGTCAGCTCTCTTCATAGCCAAACACATGTTAGGAAAATGCCATCATAAAAGGATGGGCTTTTCTATACCATGGAGAGCAAAGATGAGTTCTGATGGGACAGAAAAGATGGTTCTAGAATCTAGGGACCTCCACCAAAAACCTCCTGCTCCACAGAGCTCAAATCTTGTGGCTGATTTCACCTATCACGAGAGTCCATATGGAAAGCCAAGGCAGCCAAGACCCAGACCGTAAAATGTTTTGTCACAAGACTGACAACACTCAGCATTTCACTAGAGAGCAAATATAAAGCTAGTGGCCACTATACACCATAGTGCAGCGTGCCCTGCTTAGCACACGAGCTGTTATGTTCTGCACTAGCTGAAGTTCCTGGGTGTTCGTCAAGGATAGTCTCAAGAAGCGCACATGATATGGTAGCAGGCCAGGCTAGAGATTGTAAGGGGCTGGATATCCAGGTGGCGGTCTGGATCTGCAAAAAAAAAAAGTCACAACCTTCTGGCTGTGGGTGAAAAGCATTGTCCTTGACACCCGTTGCTGCCTGAGAATCCAGGTGCAAATAGAGGCCCCAAAGAACTCATAGGTTGAAGACATTGCTCAGCTTTTCTCCACAAACACAAGGGATAGAAACTTACTCTCTTAAATCAATGAGAGACTCACCTGACTCCTGGAACTGGGGCTTTAAGGAAAGCATCAAATACCACAAGACTCACAGTAAAATCATGAGAGCTGGCAACACTGGCAATACAGCCCCCACCCAAGCCTTTCACTCCCAATGATCAAGGAGAGGGTGACAGAATGATAGCTGCACAAAGCTACATGGAAGAGACCTTGGGCAAGCAGATGAGAAAAAATCCTAGCCAAAGGAACTCTATTGTCCATTGCTGCCTGGGCCAGTAGTACAGTCTATGCTTTGTGATCTATGGTGTCAAAGACAGTTAATAAGAAAAAAAGAAAGGATCGGTATGGACAGCCTTAGTGTGTCACCAGATCACTGACCAAGGAAACCAATGTAATTTCAGTAGCATAACCAGGCCTAAAGCCAGACTGAAAGAGGTCAAGGAAATTGGAAAGCTGTAGATGGCGCCAGAGCTATGTGACCACAAACTTCTTAATGCACCTGGCTTCTTCCAATTCATGCATCTACACTGAAGGCAGCAAGAGGAATGGAATCAAGACAGCAGCTGCTGCACATTCCGGTGGTGAAGTGACAAAGGGAAAGTGGTATAAATGCAGTAGGTGGCGGTGTAATGATAGCATCAGTAAGGCTCTTGAGTTTGGGTGTGATACTGGAGTTAAAAAAAAAATTGTTGAATTTCAAAACCTATTGTACTGATTTTTTTTTTAACTTTGAAAAAGTTACAGTCTTCCTGCTCCTGATTTCTGCACCTCTGGTTTCTAGCATGCCACTTTCCTTGTCATCATGTCAATATCATGCCAAACAACCACAGGAAACTGACAACCTCAATCACAGAGATTATCAAGCAATAAAAATGCCCGCTTGAAAAAATGCCAGTTGAAAGTTGCTTTGTATCATCCAGAGCAGGGGTAGGCAACCCATGGCACACATGCGGAAGGCGGCACACGAGCTGATTTTCAGTGGCATTCACACTGCCAGGGTCCTGGCCACCTGTCCGGAGGGCTCTGCATTTTAATTTAATTTTAAATGAAGCTTCTTAAACATTTTAAAAACCTTATTTACTTTATATACAACAATAGTTTAGTTATATATCATAGACTTATAGAAAGAGACCTTCTAAAAACGTTAAAATGTATTACTGGCACGCAAAACCTTAAATTAGAGTGAATAAATGAAGACTTGGCACACTACTTCTGAAAGGTTGCCGACCCCTGATCTAGAGTGTTAGGCAGAAAACAATTTCATTCACCATTATGCTGATTATTTTTACTGAATGTTTTCAACCTGTTATTTTATTTCTCCGTTTACTTAAGATTTCCAAAGATTTTCTTCTTGCTTCTTTTGCCAGTTCCCCCCACTGGCACAAGTGTCACTTGCAAGAAAATAATATTTCTCATGCCACCATGCCAATTTTCACATCACTTGGCTCCAGAAGCTGGAACTTTAAGTAAAATGTCAATTATTGTGGGACCAGCAATAAAATTGTGAGGGTTGGCAACGCTGAGATGTCATTTTTACAGTACAATTTTTCAGAATAATAATACAAGTTAAGAGTGGCATTTTAAAAGTACCTAAGTAATTTAGAAGCACAAGTCGCATTGATGGGATCTCTGCTCCTACATCACTTAGGCCTTGTCTACAAACAAAAGTTGTCCCTCTTTAACAATATCAGTTTAATTAAAGTGGTACAATACTCTTAGGCTACGTCTACACTTGCAGATGTAGAACACCGGGAGTTAAACCAGCCCTCGGAGACAGCAGCAGGGAAAGCGCTGCTGTGTGTTCACACTTGCTCCTTGTGACTGTGGAGCATGTCCACATTAGCAGCTCTTGCAACGTCACAGAGAGCAGTGCATTGTGGTAGCTATCCCAGTGTGCAAGTGGCTGCAGCGTGCTTTGGAAAGAGTTTGCAATGCCTAATGGGGCAGGCACAGCATCATATGATACAGGTTTCCCAATCCCATTGTTCCATGGGTATCCTACGAGATTGCCAGCTGCTTTTCAAATGAGGGAGTGGGGAGTGTGACAGGGAGTGTGTTGTGTGTATGTGTGGAGGAGAGACAGTGTGTTTTCGGGGGGCAGAGTGTGTCAGTATGCTATCTTGTAAGTTCAGACAGTGGCAGGGGGAAGGAGGAAACCCGACATCAGCCCTCACCCCCTGCCTCTCTCTCTCTCTCTCTCTCTCTCTCTCACACACACACACACACACACACACACCCCTGCCTCTGCAGCAGGAGCATTCCACAGTAATGGTTTGCTTTGTGTCCCGGAGCAGATAAGCATCCATGCTGTCAGAAACGGAGCTTTGAAAAGGGATATCCGCATGCCTGCAGCCGAGTTCAAAACAATCACCAGAGTGGCCACTTGACTTCAGGGGATTATGGGACATTTCTGGAGGCCAATCACAACACAGTAATGCAACACATCGTCCACATTGACACCCCGGCACTCCAGACGGGGCGCAGCAACCTCTATGCTTCTCATGGAGATGGATTACCAGGAGCGCTCCAGCCACGGAGTCCTGGCGCTCTAAGTGTCTTGCCAGTGTGGACACCTCAGGAGTCAGGGCATCCGGGGCTGATTTAATGCACTCTAACTTGCAAGTGTAGACAAGGCCATACTGGTATAAAGATGCTTATACTGTATAGATGAAAAGGAACAAGCTATATTAGTATTAACACAATGTACCTATGAGCACGGCTTCACTGGCAAGCTGCAGCGCTTTAACGGGGCTTATATAGTTCCGGCTCTAAAAAACCCACCTCCACAAGGGGCATAGCTCCCAGCGCCAGCGCTGGTGCACTGTCTACACTGGCATGTTACAGCGCTGAAACTTGCAGCGCTCAGGGGGTGTTTTTTTACTCCCCTGAGCGAGAAAGTTGCAGCGCTGTAAAGTGCCAGTGTAGACAAGCCCTATATCAGTAAAACAATCCCACCCCTAACAGACATAGGTCATGTTTACACTATGGGCACAGATACAGCGCAATAGCTATCCCACTGTAGTGCCGTAGTTTAGACACACACTAGAGCGACAGAAGGAAGTTTTCTGTCACTACTAATTCCACCTCCCTGAGCAACAGTAGCTAGGTCAACGGAAGCATTTTTCCACCAGTCTAGCTGTGTCTACACCAGGGTTTTAGGTCGGCATAGCTGCCATGCTCAGGCATTTGGATATTTCACACCCCTACCCATAGTATGTAGACCTCCATTTTAAGTGTAGAGCAGGCCATAGTTATTCTGGTCCAAAAACTGTATGTGGACCAGGCCTTAAGTGCTTTTGAAAATCTCACTGCTGTGACCTTAGTCTATGAAGAATTATCTGTATCTAAATAAAGAAAACAGACCTTTGTTTTGATTAAATATTATGTGGGGACTAAGAGATAATGAAGAAGTCATGTTGGGAGGAGTTCATCACCCAGGGATGGTCGCTGGTGAAATGTCACCATATTCAATGGCTTTGTAATGTAATTATGGTTTTAAAAGAGTTACTCTGAAAAGAATGATGTGGCCCTGGCATCTCATGTCCCCCCCTGCTCATCCTCCCCAGACAATTAGAGCTGTAACAAATGTATAACCAATCCCAACACTATGCCTAACTGTCCTGGTTATGGGAGCCATCATGAGAGTAAAACTCCAATCAAGTTCAGAGAAAAGGTTTGTAAAGGTCACATATTGCTGGAGTCTGGCTGAAGCCTTACAAGATGATGGATGGTCCAGTGGTTCGGGTGCTAATCTATGACTTGGGTGCAAATCCCTGCTCAACCACAGACATCCTGTGTGACCTTGGGCAAGTCACTTGGGCCCATATCCTGAAAGGTGAATGGGAATTAGGAACCCAAATACATTTGAGGATCTGGGCCTTAGTCTTTCTGTGCTTTGGCTCCTCATCTACAAAATGGCACTTTTCTACCTCACAGGGGTGTCGAGATGGGTAAATATATTAAATGATTGGGAGGGGCTCAGATACTACAATGATAGGTAATATATAAGTACCTTATATGCAACATTTATGATACATCCATGTGATTGTGATGCCACAGTATCACATATATCCTGCCATGTACCATTACGATGAATAAGATTTTGTCACAGTAAAATTATGCATAATCCACCGCACAGTCATGGTAAAAAATAGACATTTCACATGATAGTCGTGGTAACCATGGGGACCATGCTGCCGTGCACTAACAGTTGGTTAGTTTGCTTTGATCTAGTCCTCTTTGGTCCCTCACCAAAGGCTCTTTGGTCCTTTACCAAAGGCTTTTACGTAAATTAAGTTGTCATGGGATAAAAGGGAAGGTCCTTTCATGGACTGAGAACTGGTTAAAAGACAGGGAACAAAGGGTGGGAATTAATGGTAAATTCTCAGAATGGAGAGGGGTAACTAGTGGTGTTCCCCAAGGGTCAGTCCTAGGACCAATCCTATTCAACTTATTCATAAATGATCTGGAGAAAGGGGTAAAAAGGGAGGTGGCAAAGTTTGCAGATGATACTAAACTGCTCAAAATAGTTAAGACCAAAGCAGACTGTGAAGAACTTCAAAAAGATCTCACAAAACTAAGTGATTGGGCAACAAAATGGCAAATGAAATTTAATGTGGATAAATGTAAAGTAATGCACATTGGAAAAAATAACCCCAACTATACATACAATTTGATGGGGGCTAATTTAGCTACAACGAATCAGGAAAAAGATCTTGGAGTCATCATGGATAGTTCTCTGAAGATGTCCACGCAGTGTGCAGCGGCAATCAAAAACGCAAACAGGATGTTAGGAATCATTAAAAAGGGTATAGAGAATAAGACGGAGAATATCTTATTGCCCTTATATAAATCAATGGTACGCCCACATCTTGAATACTGCGTACAGAAGTGGTCTCCTCATCTCAAAAAAGATATACTGGCATTAGAAAAGGTTCAGAGAAGGGCAACTAAAATGATTAGGGGTTTGGAGAGGGTCCCATATGAGGAGAGATTAAAGAGGCTAGGACTTTTCAGCTTGGAAAAGAGGAGACTAAGGGGGGATATGATAGAGGTATATAAAATCATGAGTGATGTGGAGAAAGTAGATAAGGAAAAGTTATTTACTTATACCCATAATACAAGAACTAGGGGTCACCCAATGAAATTAATAGGCAGCAGGTTTAAAACAAATAAAAGGAAGTTCTTCTTCACACAGCGCACAGTCAACTTGTGGAACTCCTTAACTGAGGAGGTTGTGAAGGCTAGGACTATAACAGCGTTTAAAAGATTACTGGATAAATTCATGGAGGTTAAGTCCATTAATGGCTATTAGCCACAATGGGTAAGGAATGGTGTCCCTAGCCTCTGTTTGTCAGAGGGTGGAGATGGATGGCAGGAGAGAGATCACTTGATCATTACCTGTTAGGTTCACTCCCTCTGGGGCACCTGGCATTGGCCACTGTCGATAGACAGGATACTGGGCTAGATGGACCTTTGGTCTGACCCAGTACGGCCGTTCTTATGTTCTTATGTTGAAATGGGACTGGACCAAAGCAAACTAATGAATTGTTCACGTGGAGTGAACTGCAGCGCATTAACCGGTTGTTTGGTTGCTTTGCTCTAGTCTTCTTTGAAATGGGACTACATTAAAATGAATTAACCAACTGTTAATATACGGCAGCTGGTCTGTATAAAGGGAAAAATTCACGGGTCTGTGACAGTGGTGACCACTCTGACAGAACTGAATCTGTAACCATTTGTTTCACTTGGCCTTTGAAGACAGTTAGAGGGATTGAGGTATAGGCTGATAAATGGTGGTTGGGGGTGGGGACTTCTAGCAGTGATTATGAGCTGTGCTTGGCATAAGGAATGGTTTGAGTGAAATTTGTATTTGGTTTTGTAATTTTAAATAATTGGCGAGGGGCCCAGAGCCTGTATATGGGCGCTTTTTACAGTTACAAATCCAAAGATAGTAGCTAAGTAATGTAATGGGGAAATATTTATATCCTTGATGTACTGAAAAGTGAATTAGAGTTGAAATCTTGGCTCCACTAAAGTCAATGGGAGTTTCACCGTTGACTTCAATGGGGCAGGATTTCACCATACATTTTAAAAAATTATTTCACTTTCAATAAGTTAAAGGGCCCGTCCTATGTTCCTTGCACACACACACACACACACACAGCTTCCACCAAATCCAATGGGAATTTTGGGTCAGAAACAAATGTAAGGTTAGCCCTACACCAAGATTTGCACAAGTGACTAGTGATTTGGGGGACCTCAGGTTTTGGGTGCTTCACTTGGGACACCTTGAAAGGGCTTGATATTAAAGAAATACTGAGCACACACCCTCTGAATATCAAGCCTCTCTAAAGTATCTCAAACTGGGCACCTAAAACCTGAGGTTCCCTAAGTCATTAGTCACTTTTGGCATAAATTGTTATTAGTAAAAGCCATTTAAAAATGTAGTGTACAGTACTTTTCTTGGCAATTTTTCTTTCTTTCTTTCTTTCTTTCTTTCCACATGCCAACATTATTTTGAAAGCAGCTACCATTATGATATCTAGGGCCTAAATTTAAAATCTGAAGCATGTAAAATTTTCTATGCTGATGTTAGCCTGGAGTTTCCTTAAATCCCCTAATAAAACATTTCATTTTACTTTGCTTCCATGACTTATTAGTGTTTTGGGAATAGCCAGAATGCGAAAGGCGGTGTGGGATGATGGACGCTGCCCTTTCAGGCTACAGAAGCCCGTTGGGTACTTTCTTTGCTAATATCATTTTGTGCTTGGAGAGATTTTTCTTTTCTATTGAAAATTCATAGAGTCATGTTTGACCACTAGAGAGCGCCTGTGGCAGATTTGATGACAAAACCCTGTGCAAGGGTAATTAGGACCCCATAACTGTGTTTTCGCTACTGCAGGTCTTGAACTTGGGCTCATGATGCATGAGCCCCCACTACTTGAACTTAAAAAACAAAGGTAGTAGCAGACTCATACAATTCTATATGTGGGCTGGTCACTAGAAGCAAACAAAAAGCCGCTGAGAGGCAGGCATCAATGTGGTTTCACAAATGCTCCCAGCCTTTGGATGGCCCTGAGTTTTCCCAGGATTCGCGTGCTCGCTTCCTGAACTAAGTGATGCATTCTGCCAGGAGCTGTGCAAAAGCTCTCCCATAAGTCCTGTCTGTACTAAAGTCTTTCAGAATGTTTGTAGCCAGGTTATAGAATGATTAACTCCAAACCTAGTTCATATCCATACATGACACAGAAACACATTTCCTAACTCATGGCTCTGCAACATATACCAGCGTTTGCTGCCTGTCGGGTAACTCATGTTATTGTCATCCTTTAACTCAGACCTAGCATGATCCTTTTGTCGTGTAGATAGGAAAACCTAACTATGCTTTTGTAACCAGGTTTAGCACTTTCCTGCGTCCCAATCCTCTTTGCAGGAAGCCATCTCAGAGGGCATTAGCGAGGGAATTTTGAAAAACACCCCAAATCCTCTATCCAGATCACGCAGTATAGGTTAATTGCTCAGATTTTCCCAGAGTGCACCAATATAAACATGGCTGCATGGTATCAGTGGATGGTCGAACATAGTTAACACACTGTACACCTGCAGTGTAGAGCTGCTGAAACTGTGTTTTCTGTATTCAGGCCAGATAGGCATGTCAGAAGCTAACTGCACAAACATGGTTGTATCAGTCGTGTAGATGAGCCTATGGTTTATGCCTGTCTATTACAGTTGTGTGAAACTCAGCAGTTTTCAGGCTCACAGGGGGGTTCTTTGAAGCTTTTCCTTGCTTTCAGCTTGCGTGAGCCTTAAGTTTTGCATTTGAGCAAACCTAGAAACTCTTATTCCTTCAGTGGGACTATTCCTGTCCTTAAACACATGCTTGAGTATCTTGATGAACGAGGGGGTCTCAACAAGAGATGCCACTGCCTGATTTGAGGTGAAGAATTAAAACATTGGAACATAGGAATTACAATACTGTGTCAGATCTGTCTGTGCTCCATCTGGTCACTGATGCTAGCTAGTACCAGATGCAAGAAACTCTGCAGTTGGCAGTTATGGGATAAGCTTGTTCCTAGATAAAAATTCCTCATCGTACCCAATAAAAAAAGGCTAGATTCTGCTCTGTGCATGGGAGTTTATATCCCTTCCAAAGCTCTTGTTTATGTCCTAATATTTACTATTCATTTATGTTGTCCATGTAAATGTGCAGTCTTTTTTTCTGTTAAACTCTTTTCTCACACTGCTTTTCTTCTTATCTGTTTTGAATTTGCCACCTTCCAATTTCATTCCACATTCCCTTGTTCTTGTCTTATGAAAGAGAGTACAGGTCTGTCTCATCTTATGCGGGGGTTCCGTTCCGCGGTTAGCGCGTAAAGCGAAAACCGTGTATAGCCAAAATTCCATTGAGTTCAATGGCGGGCGAAATTGCCCGCACTACAGGTATAGTATTAAAATTGTTATTTTTCTCTTCTTTTTTGTTTTTTTTTTGTTTTTTTGTTTTTGCCGACCGCGTAAAGTTGAAATCGCGCATGTTAAATGCGCGTAAGATGCGACAGACCTGTAAACAGAATTTTCCAGTCCACTATCTCTATACTAAACCTGAGTGAAACTACATCAGTTTTTTATTTTTTCCACCTAAAGTCATAATCAGCTCAGATTAGAGTGAGAGAGAGAGAGATTCCAGGCAAAAGCCTGATATTCTTTCTATGTTTGCCAAAAAGTTTGTGAGCTTTCAGAACAACTAGTGCAAGTCTGAAGTTTGTAACCTCCAATAACTATCTAGTGGTTTTGTCACAGGACAGAGAGCTATGCAACATTATAAACTTCCTCATAGTACAGGAGGTAAAATGTATTCCGAGAAAGATTATTATATTGGAATATAGCTGGGACAGCAGGTTTGTACACTTGTTAAAAAATGTCACGGAATTGTTGATGACCGCCAGTGGTCATTACCTCAGTTTTATTGTCTCATCTGGGAAATATTATGTTTGGAGAGCACTGAGCACACGATTGGCGCTCAGATTACAAATAATGCCACTAATGATTACCTTTGCAATCAAAAAGGGCTACCAGTTTATTTTAAAAAACAATTTTGCAATGTTGATGTATATAATAAGAATGAATAATTAATTTATTTCATGAGCATCAAAGCCCTGGACATTATGACAGTGTATAGGCCAATTTAATCCCTGCCATAAATTATTGCAATATCTTTGACTTTACTAGAGTCATACCTACTTACATCAGTGGATAACTTGCTTGAATGAATAGGGCGATCACTTCATCAAGCATCAAAAGGTGGTCCTCTGAGATGGACCAAGGCAAAGCCGTGTGCCTTCAACAACGCACAATTTTTTTTGTAAGGAAGAAAAGAATAATACCTTATCCAATGAAAGCAGTGGAAGCATAGAGTAGGGCAAATGTACGGTAGCTACCTATATCATCATTTGGCTGGGACATTTGAACAGACTCCCCTGTTTTGGTAGACATTGCTCTGGGATCTTTAGTAACCAGTAAAAACCAGAAGCTTGGTTTTGTTTCTGTTCCAATCAGTGGCCTCCGTAGCAGCCCAGGGCTCTATAGTAGTAAACTGGGGACATGAGCTGACTCAGGAGGAAGAGTATCACCTACCGTGGAGAGTACACTATCAGCACAAAGAGCAACACTAAATCCCCAGCACCACTTCCTGCAACATCAGAGCTTTTCCCCGAAGGACTCCCATTCAAGAAATGAACAGGCTTAACTGTGCTCAGTTTGTGAACTGCACAAAAGCTTACAGCCTAAGTTTGTGTCAGTGTACACCACATAATGAAGGAGTGATTAATAGTGTCAAAGGTAATAAGGATATATTCTTTTTTAACAATATGTTGAACAAATAGGACCAGATTTTCAAAAGGGCTCATCATCTAACATGCTCTTTTGTAAATCTGTCCTATAGAGTCTATAATTAGGGAGTGAGTCTCCCACTGGGATAGATGGTTTATTCTCTTATCAGTGTAGTGGATGTTGACCAGCTGATCTACCTGTGTTGGGAGTCAAGCACACACAGGTCTTTCTGCTTATTGTGATCAAGTCCCTTCCTATCGCGAGGAAGGTGATGAACAGCTACTTCTCTGTGTGACCACTAGAGGGCATAACAGCACCCTGGAATGTTAGCAACCATGTCTCAGGCTCAGATTTTGTCACAGATATTTTTAATAAAAGTCATGGACAGGTCACGGGCAATAAATAAAAATTCACGGCAGCTGTGACCTGTCCCTAACTTTCAATAAAAAAAATCCATGACAAAATGGGGAGGCAGGTTCAGCTCAGCATCCACTGCTGCTGTGGCTCCAGGGTCCCTCGCCACTGTGGTGAGTGGGAGCTCCAGGGTCCCCCCGACGTTGCAGCAGAGCGGCTCTGGAGGGTTCCCGCCACCTACGGCGAGTGAGAGCTCCAGGGAGTCCCACCACCATGGCTGGGAGCTGCAGGGTCCCCCCACCAGGGCAGGGGCTGGGAGCTGTGGGGGCAGGAGGGATGGCTGGGAGCTCCAGCTGTGGGGCAGAAAATGTCATGGAGGTCAATGTAAGTCTCAGATTCCATGACATAATCATAGCCTTAACCATGTCTGAAATGTCTGGGATCAAAGTCTGGACAACATTTAATTTAAAGATGGGTCCAAGCCCATCCCAACGTTTCAGGGTGTTTGGATCCAGGAATTGGTTTGCCAAATTACATCTCCTAGAGCTGGAAGGGACCTTGAAAGGTCATTGAGTCCAGCCCCCTGCCTTCACTAGCAGGACCAAGTACTGATTTTGCCCCAGATCCCTAAGTGGCTCCCTCAAGGATTGAACTCACAACCCTGGGTTTAGCAGGCCAATGCTTAAACCACTGAGCTATCCCTCCCCCCTATAGAGTTAGAGGACAGATCTGAAATTCTGACTCAGGTTCAGATTACAACCGCCACTTCTCTAACCTGGGGAATGTCTGGCTGAAGCCCGTTTCTTATTTTATTGTCCTAGATTTTTTACCCTCTTGACCTCGCCTATTGACTGATGTAAACCACATCGAGGCCAAAGCCAATCAAATGACCGGTGAAGGAAGTTCTGCCTTTAGGCTCCAATTCAGCAAGGTACTCAACCACGTGCCCAAATTTAAGCACCTGAGTAGTCCCGTTGAAGATAAAGTTAAGCATCCTCAAGGATGTTAGCAGTTGGGATTGAAGTCCCAGTGTAGCAGGTGTGACAAGATGGCCAATGTTAGTATGGTGGGTCCCACACTTTTCTTGGCAGGGTGCTAAGACGCCACCCCTTGCCCCTGCTCTTGGGCACCCGCTAGTGGCCCTGGTAGGTGGGAGAGGAGGGAAGCGGGGGAGGGGTCTGGCTTTGCTCCTCACTCTGAGTCCCAACCCCTCTCAACCCCTGCAGGTTTCTTACCCTCTGCCCCCGTGGGTGGGGTTACTCTCAGTCCTTAGACACTGGGGAAGGGAGTCTCCCTGCCCTGCTGGGACAAGTCTCCCTTACTTCGGTTCTCTGGTCTTTCCAATCTCACAACACATCTCCAAGCTTCAGTTCTCTCTCCTTCCTCCTCTTCTGACTGCCTGAAGCAGGGGATTTTATTAGGTTCTTGACAGGGCCTTAATTGACTGCGGGTGCTCCAATTAACCTGTAGCAACCCTCCCTAGTCTACAGGGAACCATGCCTTAATTAGCTTAGGGCTTATATATTTCCCCTCTCCCATTCTCCCACTGCTCCCTGGCCCTCCTGTATCACACAGGGCAGCAAAGGGGAGGATGGGAATCTTGACTTCAGTATTAGGTCCGTTCCCTCTGTGTCCCTTTTAAATCCCATTTAATGTAATGTGCAAAACATACCGTGATTAGCTGCATTGTGTCACATTTGCTTTGTGTGCATATAATGTGACTTATCCATTCCCTCAACAGGATGGTCCCATTTATATCAGCTTATGATTGATGGGAGCTCTATGTGTGTGTGCATCTGTGTGTGAGTAAAGGGGAAACAAGACCCAGGAGACACTGAGTACTGCATGGCTCAGAGGACTATTAGTGGGAACTCAGTCCAGGATGGTAAGGACTGAAAGCCATTACTCTTACAGGACTGTGCCGTAAAAGAGAGTGGTATGTGTAGTTAGTTAATAGATAAGGTGCCAGTAGATGGTGCTAGAGAGCACGCAACATTGTTCCTGGGTTTTGTAGCACCAAATACAATTTGTTGGCATGATACACTCCAAATGGCTACTTGTGGGAGCAGTTTACATGCAGCTCTTGCGGTGTCCCTAGCCTCTGTTTGCCAGAAGCTGGGAATGAGCGACAGGGGATAGATCACTTGATGATTACCTGTTCTGTTCATTCCCTCTGGGGCACCTGGCGTTGGCCACTGTAGGAAGACCGGATACTGGGCTAGATGGACCTTTGGTCTGACCCAGTATGGCCACTCTTATGGTCTTATGTTCTCTTCTGTTAGCTCTTAGCAGGTACCATTTGATGTCTCTTCAGTGGCTTACGTGAAATAAATTGATCGTTTCAATCAAGTTATTTAGTGGTTAATAAATAACTTGCACAGCCCAGTGCACCGCACTGAAACCATTTCCTCCACTGGCAGTAACCAGAAGCTTTGTTGGCAGTCTCAGCAGAAAGGCCAGGGACTGCTGAACCACGAAGACTTAACTTTCCTCTCCCCATCTCCGGGTCAGGGCTGAGGTGTAGCAGCAGGATGATGTAAAGCTTCTACTGCTACTATCCCTGTCTTGTGCAAAAATACTTAAGGGCCGTCTGGCTGACATAGACCCTACCTGAAGCTCATGGTAGTTTATGTGCGAAGAGAGGAAGGATGATTTTGTAATCAAGATATTAGACTAGGAATTGGGAGCTCTGTGTTCCGTCCCCAGCTCTGCCAAGTCACTTAGGGCCCGATTTTCAAAGGTGCCTAAAGATGCAGATAGGTACTTAGTGAGATTTTCAAAAGTGCCTAACTAACTCCTGTTTCAGTCAGAAGGAATTTGGCACCTCAGTGCTTTGGAAATCTCCACCAGATGTCTATCTGCATCTTTAGGTGACTAAATACCTTTGAAAATCTGGCCTTGAATCTCACTGCACCTCAAGTGGTATGGGCAGGATAATACTTCCTTTCTTCCAGCCAAGGGGGCAAGAACCTTTGTAGAAGTGAGGGGGCCACCACTCTGATGCCGTTGCTTCCACCTTTGATCTATTTATACCATAGGCAATTTGGGGCAGGGACTTTCTCGCACTATGTGTATGTACAGTGCGGCTGTAATCTCAGTTAAGGCCGCTTAGTGCTCTGTATGTTTCCCCTCTTGTAGCTCTTAGGGAATGTGTCCATTGCCCCACAGTTTGAAAGCCAGGGGTGCGAATAGCGGTGTGCACCAACGTGCTGCACTGTAACTCCCCCATGTGGACACTGAGGGTGCAAAGTGAAAGGTTCCTACTTCTCATTAAAGTAGCCCTGTTTGAAGGGGACTCTGTTAATGCAAACTAGGAGCCTTTTAGTTCACACCTGCAGCATCCACATGGAGGAGTTACAGCTCATCTTCCTGCTGTTCACACCCTTGTAGTCCGAACTGTGGGAAGATAAGAGAGCAGGTGCCACTGTATTTGAATGCAGAGTCTTTATGGCCTGGTTTACAGAAGGGGGGGGGTCGACCTAAGATACACAACTTCAGCTACAAGAATAGCGTAGCTGAAGTCGACATATCTTAGTTCAACTTACCTCCCGTCCTCACGGCGCGGGATCGATGGCTGCCGCGCCCCCGTCGACTCCGCTTCCGCCTCTCGCCACGGTGGAGTTCCGGAGTCGATGGCAGAGCGATCGGGGATCGATTTATCGTGTCTACACTAGACACGATAAATCGATCCCCAATAGATCGATCACTACCCGCCGATCCGGCGGGTAGTGAAGGAGTACTCTATGAGATCCAGCTTTGGAATTTTGTCCTTCTAATCAGAAACAAAATATCTATCAGTTCCTGTAGAAGAAATCCAGTTTAAAAGACTTCCCATTCACCTCTCCAAGATCTCTCCTATTCAGTTAACCTAAGCCTTTGTCTTTCTTTGGGAAGTTGCACCACAAAATGACTTCAAAGGTCATACCTGAAGTGTGTTAAATGTCTCTGGATGTCGAGGTCTAATATTGGAGTTGGTCTTGAGGATCCGAGGGGCGATCTGTCTTGACTCAATAGGTCCTGGAATTCTTTACATATTTGTCTAAAAGAAAAGGGGAATCATTTAAAAGGGATCCATGCAATCTCCGTTGTGAGGCTGATACCCACACCAGACATCATAACAATTCAACTGTATTGGTGTAGCGTCTGTCAGTCCAGCCCTAGCACAAAAATGGTTTGGAGTGCAATGATATACGACAGCAAAAAATGACCAAAAGCATCAGTAGACAGACACTGTCAGCAGAATCTTCACAAGCCTCTCTGTAGGACCCTGTCTAGATTAAAGAAACAGGTTGTGTTGGAAAACAGGTTTCCTGACCTGTTTTTACACCTGCTTTTTGCACCTAGAATGGAACAGTTTTAACACCTTTAAAGATGTGTTAGCTGAGTGTCAGCTAACACACTTTTAAAGGGTTACATTTTGTCTACACTAGTGGCAAGGTATGTTTGAAAGCCTATTAACATGATAGGCATACCCTAAACTTGTCTGCAAAATTTGTACAGACACTGTATAGGCAGGCAAGATGATATTTGCATGTGCAAACTGGCCAAATGTGCATAAAGTGCCTCGCCTAGCCCCCGTCCTGGGTCCTGCTAACACCAGCTCTACAACCAAATGCAGCAGTGGGAACTGTGGAGCAAAATGTTCCCAGAGCTATTTGCCCCTGCTGCTGTTCATTATGTCCATGTTATAACTACCTGTGGGTCATCTACAGTGTCTGAACCCAGGACCTATTACAACTCAACACAGACCTCTCTCCTAGGGCTGACCGGAGGACAGTAATTCCATTTTGCAGCAACTTTTGAAATCTGGTTTTGTTCTGCATCAAAAACTTTTGAATGTTTTCCCTGAAATGAAAGTGTGTCAAAATGTTCCCTTCAGGCAGAAATCTGAGCTCTGTGCCCATCCACTGTAATTAGGACTCATTCAGAGGAGAGTTTTTCATCCCACATCACTCTGACTTAGGCAGAGCAGGTATTTGAAGCAGCATCTCCCATATCCCACCCAAAGGCCTGCACCGTCAGGCTATAAAGTATAAGGAAGTTGCCCCTTTCTTTCTCTGTTGCCTCCCAGGCCTGATAAAAACTTATTCAAAACCAATAGGTCTCCACAAGCATTTAGACAAAAATGTTCACACCAGCTCCACCATCTCTATTCTTGGGCTAAAGGAGTAACTCCATTGACTGGCAGCAATAGTGGGCTGCTATCCTCTTGCAGAACAGCCAGTGGAGGGAAGCGTGCAAATGTACATTACACAACTCTGCTGTTAAAATCATCTCATCCTGCGTATCTGAGGCCTGTTAAAGTTTGAGTCCTTTTGGGTGCCACTTTTGTAACTAATTCCCTCAGGGGTCATCTATTGGGGTTGATCTTCAATACCACAACCCCCTTACGCTAAAGGTGGAACCCCATAAGCGATAACAGACTAGCAACCTCTGAGCTAGTCTGGGTTTACCCAGCCTGCCTCTTGTAAATGGGGGCAGTGAATATGGCTCTGCGAGCTGACTTGTTGAAAGGTTTGCATCCGTGCAGACTTTTATCCAAAGAGAGGGATTCAGCACTTTTTCTGGTAAAATTACAGCGAAGTGTATGCATATGGAGTATACCGTTTTAATGAATCAGGCCCTTAGAGGGGGAAAAAAGACTCTTTTAACAACAGAAATCAGTCAAGCGCTTTGGCTTATAAATGATCTAACACACCTAGGATGCCTGTCAGTTCTACCTCCAGGTTCTACCTGTTGGAAACGTTCAGCTTAAAAGTTGTTAGGATTTGACTACGGGAAGTGTCAGAACTGAGCCAAGTGCTCGGTTCCTATCTCTTCCCTCCTGACATGTCAGAAGTCGTTAAATAGGGCTGTGGATTGAAGGGGGAGAAAAGCAGCTTTGCATTATACATGAAAACTGACAGAGAGCAGTAACCTACTTTAAAGTGGCTTCCCAGGCAGAGAAGTGTCTCTGGAAAAGCGACTCCATGGGGTTCCATAGTTACTCGCTCTGGGACAGCCTGTGATTCTGCAGGCAGCCCTGATGAAGGGATGGCACATGGGCACGCGGTCCCAAGAGCAGACCAGAGAGTGAATTGTGACTCCAAGAGGCACAGTACTTCTCATGCTCTAAGGGAAAACAAGTTACTACTCCTTTCCGTGGAGCAGCGTACTCCTCGCTCTGCATCCAGTCATCTACTCAGGCCAAGGTGCGAGTGGGTGGGGTCAGGGTCCTCCCACTGCTTACCCCTTCACCACCCACTGGCTACGTTCCTTGCCGATGCTCTACCCACTGCCTCCCTGCTCCCTTGCTTGCCGCCAGCTGTATCAGGCAAGTTGCCCCAGCTCGCCTCATCATGGTCACAGTCACAGTCTGAGCAGCACGGAGCAGGGATGTGAGGGATGCTTTACTCCAATCAGGGCCAAATGAGGACTGTTAATGACTTAGGGGGATACATTCCCAGAAGGGTTATTTCCTGTGCTGGGTGCAAGTTGCAGCCACAAACTTTGCTCCTTTTTTCCATTGCACCCACAAAATACACATCCTCCCTTTTACGCCTGCAGCTGAATTTTGAGTGCAAATCAGATGGGGCAAGTGCTCAGATGTCCAACTCGCTATTCAATTTTGCAAATGCAATGAAGGTCTGCAAACGGGAGACTGGGTGTCTACCCAGCTGAATGTACACTCCTCGGTGGCTCTACTACAAATCTACTCAATTCACATATGAAAACATTATTTCCTTGGCTGCCAGGGATGGGCAAACCAATCTGTGTGATATTAGAACCAACCAGAACTCACACCCAAATTTCAGACCTGGCTGACCTGAAGTTCAAAAAAGTTTGACTCGATTTATGTGTATGTTAATGTGCATTAGAGCTGAGTCAAGAATTCACAGGAAACCATTTCATTAGATGAATGTAGCCTCTTTTGCTACACCTGGAATATCTGCAACTGTGAGCAGATCACTGTTTTCTCAAATTTTCTCTCAATACAGGGCCTAAATTCAGGTGATGAACAACATACCCTTTGTAATCTATAATTACTTTCACTGATGCTTAAACAAATACTGGAGAAAGCAAGCAAGCAAGCAACCATTGCTGGCTTAGAATAACTCACTCAAATGATAACTACTTATCGATCTGTGTGTCAATGAAAGTAACGCTAATGTATTGATCACCATAGGACCTTAGCTCCATAGCTGTATTTTGTGTCCTTAGCTGAATGATGGTCATGCAATGGAGTGGAAGATATAGAGCTGATGGCATAGGAGGACATCACCTGTTTTGTGCCAGAGGTTTGACAGGTTCCCACTCTCCTTATGCAGTGGGTTATGTTGGGGCAACTAGGTTTTCGACAAGATGTGTTTAACAGCTGAAGATCTCCCAATCTTTAATGTATTCATCCACAGAAACCCTGTGAGGTAGGGAAGTACTATTACCCTTGTGTTACAGATGGGGAACTGAAGCACAGAGAGACTAAATGACTTGCCCAAGGTCATTCAAGAAGCCTGTGACAAAGCAGGAAACTGAACCTAGGTCTCTCTAGTCATAGCCTAGCACCCTAACCACTACACCATCTTTCCTCTCACTCACACGTCTCATAAGTTTTTGACTTGGAAAATCATTCTTCTGGTCCTACATCATCATGCATCAGCTGATTAACAGTCAAAGTCGTCAAGACATTTCCCCTATGTTATAGCATTGCAGAGTTAGATGTTTTGTAAGGGTTTTACACCTTCCTCTGAAGCATCTGCCATTTGTCATTCTTGGCGACAGGATGCTGGACTATAGAGGTCACAGCAGTCGTTCTATTCTGGGATGTAACCATAAAATGAGCCTGTGGTGGGCTCCAGACCAGGTCTAAGAGGTGAGATGGGAAGCACTTCATGCAGTCTTGTACAGGTAGATATGCCTGTGGTGCATCTGGCTTGTCAATGGCTCTTTCGAGAATGAGGACACTTTGAAACAGTGCATGCATGTGAAGTGGATCTGTGCTAGACTTGTGTAAGTAATTGAAGTTGCCATGTGGGCTTTTTGGCCGTGACAGAGTAATTGTTTTTTAATGGCTCCTTGGGGAATTGAAAGAGTTTATCAAGGACTATCTGCCTCTGGTGTGGTTATGGATTTTCAACATTTGGTTATGTCTACAGTGAATGCCAATCAAAGTGGTATCCTGTTTCTCTCCACTTTAAGTCAGTGGTATGAGTTTTGGACTATTGCATGCAGGTGTTCTACAGCCTTTGATCCTGTAACACATCTGTGGTCACTACAACTTCATAATTTTCCCTGGACAGTGCATCACAGTTTATTAGATTATAAACTCCTTGGTTCATGGACTATTTTTGTTCTGTTTGTACAGTGCCTAGTACAATGGGGTTCTGGTCCATAATTGATCATCCCGGGCATTACTGGAATATAAATAATAAATAATAACAATTTTAAAGTTCAGAGTCAGTAAGTCTAGAACTCAAACCTTACTGCTCTATATGTAAAGTCCCCTACCGCTTGAGCTGAAGCGTAACATTCAGCAGAATGTTAATAACTAGTGCTAGTAAAATAAACAATCAAACAAGTAGAAAAAAATCATTTTTGCTGATTTTTCAAATTTTCAAAAAATGTTGACATTTCCATGACATTTTTTGGTTGTTAAGAAATTTCCACAAGCTGATTGAAAAACCTGAACATTTTCATTGGGGAACTTTTGTCAACATTTTTCATATTTTATCAAGAACTCGAAATTCAGAAAAGCTCATCAGCTCTATCAATGACACACAGTTAAGCAGTTCTGATTCTATCCAGTAGAGGGCAGTGCCCAGCAACCTACCCACCAGTTCATTTACTTCCTTAGTTAAACAACTACATATTTAATGGAGAGATAAAATAACAAAGCGAGAGTAAGGCAGCTGATAGCTTTGGGTTTGTTAGAAAATATAATCAAAGAAAGAAGGCTTAGGTGGCTGAGACATGTACACCATATGGAAGATGGGAGGCATGCTGAGTGCGCATTGAATTGGGTACACCCCAGGAGAAAATGAGGAAGGCCGAGGAAGAGCTGGCAGAAGACAGTGATAGAGGCTATTGAATGCACTGGCATGATGTAGGAAGATGTACCACAACTAGCCAGCAACTGTAATCAGTGGAGGAACTGAGCTGTCAGTGGCAGAGAATGGATTCAGGTAAGACACAGCATATCCTTGAGTGTCTATGGTGCCCAAGCATTTCAGTTTAATTTCGGAGAGTGTAACTATCCAGAGCTTCATAGTTGTCACTATAGTGTACACCATGGCAGCTATGAACTTCTTGTCAACTGCTAAGCTAAAGCTCAGATCCTCCTTCTCCATGAGTATCAGCCCTGACACTGGAACTAATGGAGAATGTTAATTAGTAGCATAATTATGGATGTATTATTTAGTATAGACATTTGTATGATGCCCATTTTTGTAGTATCTGGGATCACAATACCTTAGGGCCTATGATACTGTGTGGTGTAGTTCAAATTCCATCCAGTAGAGGGCATTTGTAACATACACACCAGCCAGCCCATTACACTACGTCAATCACCCTACATACAGTCAAGTATCAGGAGTTAGCCGTGTTAGTCTGTATCCACAAAAACAACAAGGAGTCCGGTGGCACCTTAAAGACTAACAGCTTTATTTGAGCATAAGCTTTCATGGGTAAAAAACCTCACTTCTTCAGAGGTTTTTTACCCATGAAAGCTTATGCCCAAATAAAACTGTTATTCTTTAACGTGCCACCGGACTCCTTGTTGTTTTTTCCTACATACAGTATGATAAATTATATCTTTACTTTTAAAGGTATGGTTAACTGACCAACTAGCGAGTATTTTTAGCTGGTGGAGGGGAAATATGGCATTTCTATGACTCAGAAAATATGATAGCGTCATGGCGTCAATGGTTGCATTAAGGATCAGGGAGCATTTCCAGATTAAACTGCCGTTTACTTCCCTCTTTATTTATTTTGGTCCATATCAATGTATCATGTATACAGAATGGGGGCTAGGTTATGACATGGACTATGCATCTGCGCTGGGGTGTGCGGTGGAGAAGATAACCTCTTTACGAGGCCCCCGGATGGACTGGCTGGATTGTGGGTCCGGAGATGCAGAGCTAAATGGACTCTGTGTGCCCGGTACTCCTCACCCTCTCTGCGAGCAGGTGGCTGGTAAATGTAGAAAGTGGCAGGGGAATGGGCCGACTTGTCCCCTGATGGGCCAGCCAGTAGAGCTGAACCAGCCTGGGGAAGATGGTAATTTGTTGGTGGTATATGCCAGAGGCAATTTACTATCTCCCGAGGGGAAGGAGAGAGAATAGAAGAATTTGTGCCTCGGAGGGGTGTTGCTGACTCACCATGCCTCTGGGGTAGTTGTGGGGTGGTGCAGCTTACATATACCACCCCCTTGCTCAGGGCTATGCCTGGAGGCACAATCAAGCCCTAAATACTCAACGGTTTAACCAGAAGCGTAGCTACGCAACTCCCAATGAGCCAAGTGGTGTTTTAGCAACTTCTGGGTTATTTACTTATTCCTACATTTGTGAAATGCATCAGACAGCTGATATACGTGAGGGAAGAACATAAGTATAATAATAACAATACTTTGCACTCACATCTTCCCTTGTACCCAATGTTCTCAAAGGGCTGCAGTACCAGGAATGAATAAAGCTTGACATCAAGCCAGTGATGCACATGCATATCCTGAGTCACGCATTGTTCTTAGTCCGTGAATGGAACTCTCATTTGCCCCAATAGGAATTGAGCACTAGATTGCATAGTCCTTGATGTGCTTTGCCACTTAGAACTCGAAGAAGTCTTGGCTCTGACTCACGTATAGCGTTGGACATATAAACGACGTGATGACAGCAAAAGTCTGCTCTGAATAGACAAAGATACTTGTGGTCCAACAGTACATGAAAAATTGTAACCGTTGGTGTGTATTGACCATAAGGGCCAACTGGTCTGCATACCTTCTTCCCAGCAGATTATCTCTATTTCATGAGTTATATTCTGGCATGGTTTGTTCCCATTATTGCAGACACTGATGAGGCAGGGTCATCTTGTGAATTGGGGATTCAGGAGGGCTGGCTTCAGTTCCTGGCTCTGCCATAGACTTCCAGTGTGATGTTGGGCAAGTCACCTAGGCCCCGATCTTTATAGGCATTGCTGTGCTCGGCATCACAATGCCTAATGCATTTAGGAGCCTAAATCTCATCTGCAAAAGGGATTTAGGGACTTAGGAGTGTAAATCCCATCAACAGTCGAGATCTAGACTCCTCAGCGCCTAAATCCCTTTTGAAAATCAGTTAGGCTCACAGCTCAGTTAGGCGTTGCGAAGCTGAGCGCAGCAAGATCTGGGCCTTAATCTCTCTGGTGGAGATCCTCAGTTGGTGTAAACTGTGACCCCCCCATCCAGTGCCTCAGTTCCCCCTCTGTACATTGGGAATAATTATTAGTTATTAGTTGTATTGTGGTAGCAGATTGGAGCCCTAGTCATGGAGCAGGATTGTGCTGGACACTGTACAAACACAGAACACAGAGCTGGCCTCTGTCCCAAAGAGACTACATTTTAACAATGCTCCCTCCCTATCTATGCCCCAGTCCTGCAAAGACGTATGAACATGCTTAACTTCCTGCACTGTGAGCAGTCCCAATGTAAGATCTTCAGGTTAAATGCTGTCTCTTACTGTGTTTTGACAGCACTTAGCACAAAGGGGCCTTGATCTCGCTTGCGGCCTCTGGGGGCTATTGTAATACAAATAATAATAAACCTCCTATGATCCAAATGAAAAGCGTCTGGACACATTGTGTTTAATGATTTGTCTTGCTTACTTTGTCGCTAGGATCATCTTTTTCCTCGCTGTCTGTTCTTTCTGTTCCATATGCTGTCTGGCAAGATGTTCTCCTACTGCCTTGGCTGGGAACTCTGTTTCGCAGGTGTAGCCAAAATCCCTGGCCAAATGTAAGGCTTCCCCTGGAGGCAGACAAAATGGGTCAATCGGTTTATACGAAACTTTTTTTTAAAGAATTTTTTTCAGCTATATATTTTAAAAAAAAAGTAAGCACAATAGGTCACTGCAGTGTGAATACGTCCTTGAGCTCCATTACTCCAGCGTAACTGAGACCAGATTCTGGCCTCTTGGCCCTGCTATTATATGTGGCC
Organism: Terrapene triunguis; assembly: GCF_002925995.2. Taxonomy (NCBI): domain Eukaryota; kingdom Metazoa; phylum Chordata; order Testudines; family Emydidae; genus Terrapene; species Terrapene triunguis. The sequence continues at coordinate 74,213,047 of NW_020664393.1, read as the reverse complement.
CAGATATGGGGCACTGTGTAAGGAATGGAGGGGCACGGTGGCCACTCTTCCAGCCTTTCAGTTGGAATAACAGCTCTGAAAAGGCTGCAGTGAAGTCCTGCTGGTGAGAAGATGGAGTCCATCCATCTCACCCCCCCTGCTGGGTCCTTCCCCCATTCCCTGGAGTCTGATTACTGAGGCTTTGTGCGGGTGGGTAGAGGATTTCACTTCAGCTGCGTATCTTTGAATTTTCCTTTGTATGTTTATTGATTGGATGGGTTTCCCCAGTTTAATTTCCAGTGAAACCCATCTTAAGTGAGCAGCCAAGGGATTAGCAAATACCAAGAGGTGGGGCCAGATTCCCTGAACCTGCTGGAGGGAGGTGTCAATTAGACTAATACCTCTTTCCATTTAGAGGGTGATGCTACTGTCATCTCCCATAAGAATTTTTCTGACACAGGAACATCTTCAATTTCCACATGCAACCCCCCCACTGTCTACATAAATCAGGCTGTCATGCACCTAACGGCATGTATAAACCAATTCAATGCATGCACTGATCACATGACACTCATTACGTGACATAAGTGGACATCGACTTTTGCAAGCACAATCTGTTTGTGGGTGCTCAAAACCAGTGGTTCTCAGCCTTTCCAGACTACTGTACCCCTTTCGGGAGTCTGATTTATCTTGCATACCTCACTTACAAAATCAGACATAAAAATACAAAAGTGTCACAGCACACTATTACTGAAAAATCGCTTACTTTCTCAGTTTGTCTGTATGAAATTTTAGTTTGTACTGACTTCGCTAGTGCTTTTTATGTAGCCTCTTGTAAAACTAAGCCAATATCTAGATGAGTTGATGTACCCCCTGGAAGAACTCTGCATACCCTTAAGGGTACGCGTACCCCTGGTGGAGAACCACTGCTCAAAACCATATATATGTTAAAAAGTCTTGTATGTTAAAATCATTTATTCTGGATCTGGAATGCGAGGGTATACTCCTGAACTGAACAAAGGAAATGTCCCTGCAAGCTAAACATACTGCTGAGTTGGAAAAAGGAAACTGGTTTCTACTATTTGTACAGCACCTAGCGTAACAGAACCCTGATCTAGAGCTGGTTGGAACATTTTCCATGAAATCTGATCTCATCAATATATGATATTTTGTCAAAGCTGAAATGTTTTGAGGAGATGTCATCCAGAGATTTTTGGTCATGTCTGACCAGAGAGAGAGACAGAGACTGAATTGAAAAACTCAGGTTTTTGATCTGAAAACACCTATTTCAACACAAATTCCATTTTCTGAAACATTCACTTGGTTTAGTTTTGGTTCCACGTTGGAACAAAAAAACCTTTGAAACCTCAAAAGTTGTCGCTAATCAGAATTGCCATCCTCCCGACAACTCTGTCTTGATCCTGACTGGGGCCTCTGGACACTAATGCAAGACACATAACAGTCCTGATTCAGCAACGTATTTAAGCCCATGTCTAACTTTAGGCATGTGATCAGTGCTCCTGACTCCAGCAGAACTACCTATGATGTGGTTAAAGTTAGGCACATGCTTAGTGGGTCCTGTAACAGGGTGGCTTGCCCCTTTAAAGCTGAAGGGCTGATTACATAATGAGCCACATCCAGGAGAGATCAGGGTGACTGCTCTATAAAGAGCAGCAGGAGGCTGCAGTGAAGGGGGGAATGCTCAGGGATTAGAGACTTCTAGGGATAAGCTGGCTGTAGCAGAGAGTCCTGTGGGTAGGTCTACACAGCAATGTAAGCCCATGCTTGAGCCGGGGTTCCAGGCTAATCCTCCCTTGCATCTACACTACAGTTGCACTAACCCAGGGCTTGGACCCAGTATCCCAGGACCATGGAGGGTCCAAACCTGAGTCAAGCCAGGCCCCAAAGTCTGAGCCATATTGCTTTGAAGTGTAGCTGCAGCCCTGCTTGATTCAGGTCCCAGAAGTATCCCACAATTCCATGGCACAACTTCCTTAGTCCTCTCTGTTGCACCCTGAAACCCCAACAGTCACCACTGTCATGCAATTAGGATATGTTTTATACAAAGTGTGCCTTGTGAGGTGTCATTCTAAAAGTCTTGATCCGCTCAACAGTAATATCTTGTTGGATTGTATGTGCTACCGTCGTATGTGAAGTTATGAAGTTTGGTTATGTATGTGTTGCTAAATCATGTCCTAAGGTTGAAAACACCCACAAGCAGTCTTTCAGGTACGACAGTAAAAATGTTAATGGCTTACTGAGGAAATGCACACAAGCACATGGATTATCCAGGAACTGCGTACAATGGAAACCTCTCAGAGATAGCACTACACAATGGGAACTGTTTGACCCAGGTCACAGCAAAAGAGCTTTCCAGCAAGTGGGGAGAAGATATAAAAGAGGGGAAATGACATTATGGGGGTTCCTCACTCACCCTAGAACAACACACCTGGAAACATCTGAGAAATAAAGACTGAACTGTGGGAAGGGGAAGTGATGGGCCCTGGCTAGAAAGATCTTTAGCCTGTCTATGAAAACCTGGAAAAGCCAAGGCAACTTTTACCTTAAGAATCTGCCAGACTGTTTATCACTCAGGGTGAGAATTTGCTAATTTATATCCTACCTATCTAGTGTGTTAAGATCAGTTTGCAGGTTGTTTTATTTACTAAGGTAATCTGCTTTATTCTGTTTGCTATCCCTTATAATCACTTAAAATCTACCTTTTGTAGTTAATAAACCTGCTCTTTGTTTATTCCAAAACCTAGTTTGTGCAATTCATAACTGGGGTGGGGGGCAAAAAGCTGTGCATATCTCTCTCCACATTGAGGGAGGGGGCAAATTTCAATTAGCTTACGCTGTGCCGTTCTCTGTGCAGCACTTGACAATACAATTTTGGGTTTACTCTCCAGAGGGAGAGTGCACTTGAGTGCTGGGCAGTTCCTTAGCTGAGCCTTCCCATGCAGAGCTGATCTCAGCCATCTGTGTGAAAATAGCTGCAGCTGGGTGTGTCCCTACCTGTGTGTGTGCTGGAAAAGGGCTTGAGAGCCTGTCACAGCAGTACAGAGTAAGCGGAACCCAGGCTGGTGGGACAGGCGGGCTCAGTGGTATCCCAGTTCCAAGTGGCACCCCGCGGGGAACCCATCACACTCTCTATCCCAACAATCTGCAATCCACTCTATTGAAAACAGAAGCTGCCCTGCTCCCCACTTGGCAAACAGCAGCAGCTGAGGTCAGCGCTAACCCATTCCGTTCTGATCACCAATTTGCAAGCACACTATCAGTCAGCGAGCCTCCTGGGTTTGCAATGGAGAGCGAACCGATCAAGCCTTTTGCAAAGTGAGCTGCTTCCTGGTAATGTGCAGAATGGGCATGTGACGTTGTGCAGTCTATATGGTTTTATAAAAATATAAGTGAATATAATGTACTGGGATATGCTTCATGCAAAAGGTCTCTTGTAAGGTATCATTACAAAGCTCATAATCTACTGAGTGTGATCATCCTATTTGTAGAAATGTACCACTCTTGTATCTAAAACTAGAAATATAAAACATAACTCTGAGGGCCTATTGTAATTATGTAAAGTGTGGGCCATTAAGGATGGTTTGGAATCTTGACAACTCCCATTGTATGCAGATGGCTGTATTTACCTGTGAGTCTTCCTGTATATGTGTGTGCTGGCAAGTGAGTAATGAAGTCTTGCAGTGACATGTGATCATGTCACCTGAACTGGAATCCATCTTTAACCTGGTGCTTTTCCAGTGAGGGGGGGTGGAAACCCAGAGGGACAAAGGGTTCCCGCCTTATGCAAAAGATATATAAAGGGGTGGAACAGAAGAGAGAGGAGAGGAGCCATCATGGAGAATCCCCTAGATAACACCTGAGCTGGAACAAGAGCTGTACCAGGGGAAAGAATTGTGCCCAGGCCTGGAAGGTGTCCAGTCTGAGAAAAATTTACTGAAGCATCTCTGAGGGTGAGATTATCTGTATTTAGTTTGATTAGGCATAGATTTGCGCATTTTATTTTATTTTGCTTGTGACTTACTTTGTTCTGTCTGTCACTACTTTGAACCACTTAAATCCTACTGTCTGTATTTAATAAAATCACTTTTTATTTAGTAATTTACTCAGAGTATGTTGTGACAGTGTACCTCATAAGGCTTTATGGGGAGGGGGTGCTTATAAATGTATGTATGACATAACTGGAATATGTTTGGTGCTGCCTGTGCCAGGTAACATATCTCCGTAAAGGTTATGGTCTACTATATCTATTCATCGTATTTGTACATATATATATCATTTTCTACTTGAGGTTAAGAATATGGTCTGTATGCTGGCTTGGTTTCTAAGTAAGCTTTGGGAGGCATTTGGTCAGCTTCTTTAGGAAGGAATTCGCCAGGTTAAGTACCTGATCAGGAAACACCTGGGGAACAATGCATCTTGGAATGCTCCAATCCACATAAGAAGTCTTCCTAGAGACATGCAAGATTCCATGTGGACAATGGCTTCAGCCTGTAAAGACTGAGTCATGCAGGGACATGTGACTTGCCCAGGTGACTCCAGAACTCCATCTTGGAGCTGCACTTTGCATAGGAGGGAGGAGGGGGGTCTCCTCCCACAAGAGAGAGTCTATTTAACCCTGGGGGAGACCCCTCCATTTTGTCTTCAGCTGGCTAAAGAAGGAGCCTTTCCACCCCCCCAGGATGCTTGAAGGAAACTGAAACAAACGACAGTAACTACAGGGGTTGTGAGAGATTGCTGGACCCAGGCTAAAGGGAGATTAGCCTGTAAAAGGGAGCATTCTGGAACTGGTGAGGAACTTATCTGTATTTAGTTTGATTAGGCATAGATTTGCGCATTTTATTTTATTTTGCTTGTGACTTACTTTGTTCTGTCTGTTACTACTTTGAACCACTTAAATCCTACTGTCTGTATTTAATAAAATCACTTTTTATTTAGTAATTTACTCAGAGTATGTATTAATACCTGGGGGAGCAAACAGCTGTGCATATCTCTCTATCTGTGTTATAGAGGGCGAACAATTCATGAGTTTGCCCTGCATAAGCTTTATGCAGGGTAAAACGGATTTATCTGGGTTTAGACCCCATTGGGAGTTGGGCATCTGAGTGCTAAAGACAAGCACACTCCTGTGAGCTGTTTTTGGGTAAACTTGCAGTTTTGGGACAAGTGATTCAGACCCTGGGTCTGTGTTGAAGTGGACTGGAGTGTCTAATTCAGCAAGACGGGGTGCTGGAGTCCTGAGCTGGCAGGGAAAACAGAAGCAGGAGTAGTCTTGGCACATCGGGTGGCAGCTCCCAAGGGGGTTTCTGTGATCCAACCCGTCACAGGGCAGTACAGTTTTTCCACAATGCACCACAGTCCTAGGGCTAGAGCAGCCATATTTTAGGGTGGGCACTCAAGGGACTCTGGGATATGGTTACTTTGACTCGGGTCTTCACACTGCAGTGAGGACGCCGGAACCCTAGAGCATGGCTCAGAAAATTTTGAACCTAGGGTTAAAATACAATGTAGATGCTCAAGCCCAGGGTTCCCTAGAACAGATCAGCTGACTCAAGTCCCACTAACCCTGGGCTTACATTGCAATGTAGACATACTCTGAGACTCCAGCCAGGAAGGTCCTGGGAGTGGCCTCCCAAAGTAAGAAAGGCTCCAGGCAGCAAGGCCTGGGAGAAGGAAGAGAAACCTTTGTGTGGAGTACCTGCCACATACGGAGGGTACATAGGAAGCAGCCAGCCATGTTACATGGCCCAGAATAATAATGTTAGCATTTGGATAACATTTTCAAATACATGCAGGCAAATGGAAAGCAAATGTGATTACAATTGTAAATCCTGTTCACCAATTGATTGCATGTATATTGGACCACTGCTGAGTACATAGCTGTGTTGACACTTATGCCAAGGGGATTATAATTTGAATTTTATATCTTGAGTTGGGACTCTGGTTCTGTTTGGGTGCTACTTCTGTACAAATTAGGTGTAATAACATCTATCTATCTATCTATCTATCAAAATGCACATATGTCTGCATGTGTTGTGTGCATATATATGTATATATTCACACATACACATAACTTTAAAATTATGTATTTACTGGAAAGAGAAAACTGATGTAGATTTTATATAGTGCTTTACTGAGACGTGCCATGTGAAAAGAGCTTTCTATGTTAAAATGTCAGGTTCTAAATATTGTAGCCTGTAGGGTATGATTCTTCACACACCCTCATTGTTGAACAAACCTGAGGTTTTGTCCCAATACCAGCATGCTGTTTATTTAGATGCAGCTCTTATTATGTCTTTATATACATGCCGGTGTTGCACATTATTTTGATTATTGCTTGAGGGAGTTCTTAACTGTACATAGCGTCGAAAAATAAGAAACACGTTGCATGAAATTTCACTTAAAATGTTTCCCTTTTTTCCCATCAAAATTCTCACAAAAAATATTGATTGGAAAATAAATGGAAGTTTGGAAAATGTTGATGAGCTGTATCGGGTCTCTTTTTACATCTGCATATGATCTTGATGATGTCACCTTGGTTTCTTCCTTTCCTAGCTTGCTATTGCTTCTTTCAGTGGAGTACTAGTCCCTCCACGGTAAAGATGGATGTTAGCTTCCCATTAAAAGCCCTGCGTTTTCCAATCAATTGCCCTGTTTAAACACAAAAAAAATGACTTTGTTGCTAATAGCCGGAGCATTTTCCTGAGTCAGAGACAAAAGACGGCATCAGAGACCATTCGTTATTTCCCGTTAAATCTGGGGCGCTGCCTTGTTTACAGCTATAGCCGGCGCTGAACGGCAACATGTTCCTATAATGCTTGACAATTGACCGGGAAGATTTGCATAATTGAAAGGGACAGTTGCTGAGGTTGAGCTGACACAAACAGCTCTGGAAAGCCCCACTGGAGGGACCAGGCTGTATACCTTGACAGGCTTCTGACGGCAGGTGCAAGGAGCAGCGTGAAGCTCTCCTGGGCCTAGCCAAGACTGAGGGATGCTCCTATCTGGAGTGAAGGCAGAGGCAGTGTCCCAGGAGAAAGCTCTGGATCTGAGTCTCCTCACCTCCTTGGCTTTACCTCCATCTGATGCTACTATCCAGCAGAACTCCTATACAAGGAACAGAGGTGAGGGTGGATGTTGTCTTTCCACTCACCGGATGCGAAGGGAGGAGGGAGGAATGTGAAAACAAAGGCTAAAGGAAGGGATAAGAGAGAATATGATGTTTTATATCAGTGCAGACAAAAGAGCCATTTTCCCTGCTGACCTATTTACCAGGAAGTACAGCGCTTGGGAAGGGATACCGAAGAGATGATCCTTGAAAAGATACGTATAGGGTACAATAAAACTGGTGTCTTCATGGGGTTTGGCAGAAAAAATCCTGGATTGTCTTTTTTTAAGCCTTGGATTTTAAAGTCTTATTTTGCTTTATTTAAAGTTCCAATTGCTTGACTGGATTTTTCCACTCTTGGATTTTTCACCTTGGGAAATCATAGTGTGGCTGGCTTTTTCCCTTCCATGGGGGAGCCTCTACAAGCAAATGTGATCTCTGCACTCCTGCATGCTTCCTTCAGCCCACCCCAGGGCTCGACCCCAGGAACTTTGGCTGTAAGAGGATAACCCGCTACTCTGTGAGCTAAAGGACTAGCTTGGTACTGTTGCAGACTCATAAACCACTTATCTAAACCAGGCCCTGGAAGGAACGAAGAGCTGCATTATGGCGCAGGCTGCAGTATAATGATGTCCTAAGTCGGTGGGAGATTGTGCCTTTGCTGCGGTAGACCTAGGTGTGGATTTCACTCCCTCCTGAAATCCATCACATTCAACCAACTTGGTTTATTTGTTTCAATTTCATCAAGGCCACATGAAAAGAACTCCTAGCCCTGGCTCTAAGTGCCCTTGACAGAGAAGCGGAAATACAATCCGATGAAAACGCAACCAGCCGGAGCAAACCAGCCACCCTCCTCCACACAAAAGAAGCCGCAAAAAACAACATTTCCCTACTTCAGCTTCCACAAAAACCACATCCCCACCCGTGAAATGCACAGAACTGCCGCAATTAGATGAGCTGTGTGATGGGCCCCAAAGATCCACAGATTCTGGCAATTTCAGACCCAGGGAAGGGGAAGAGTGAATTCCTAAGGACTTCATGGACAATTCCCTGCTGGTGGCTCCTTCTGTTATGTACCCAGAGAGCTCTTCCTCAAGCACTTCTTCTCTCCTCTTGTAGGCCTGGTTTGACATAAGTAACTTGCCTCATTTCTTAGTGGGCGTAATTGGGAAGGCAAATGGATGGTTAAGTTGTAAATAGGGGCTTGACAAACAGTATACTGGAGTCAGGGAGTCTGTGCTAGCTAAGATAAGCAGCAACACCCTGATGTCAGGGACTACGGACAAGAGAAACTTGGAATGTAAAGATCAGGTTCCACGTGAACAGCACACAGACAGAGCATGCTGTACAGGGATTGGTTCCTGCAGAGTGACCAAGCCATTCCAAAAATGTGTGATTTAATGTACAGTAAATGCAATATGATGTGTAAATGTATATAAAGGAAGAGATTGTTTGTGTTACTTTGGATGTGCAGTACACCTTGTACCCACCCCCCTACGATTGAGTCTGATCAACTCAGTGTCGTTTTGCTCTATGCCAAATAAAGGTACCCGAGTGACGAAATCCAGAGTTGAACTGAGTGTTTTGGATCCCAGAGAACTGGATGAAGTGTTCTCTCAGAACTGGACAAGATGTTCTGGATAAGCTGAATGGAAAAGGTTTTGGAGGGAATCCCAACTCCTCCATATCAGGATGAGAAGGCAGCCTCTCAAGTAAGCTGATCTCAAGCTATTTAGGACTTTATAGGTCACAATCAGCATCTTAAACTCCACCTGGAAACTAACTGGCACCCAATGCAGATCCTGGAGCATTGGTGTAGAGTGCTCATTATCTGATGCATGGCTTACCAAGCAGGCTGCCACCTTCTGTACCAGCTTCCAAGTTGATTTAAGTTGTGGCCCCATATAATGCACATCGTAATAACTTGATACTAAAGAGAGGAAGGATGGCCCAGGGGTAAGAGGGGTAGCTGGAGATCCAGGTTTATTTCCTTGCTTTCCTACAGATTTCCTGTGTGACTTCGGGAAAGTCTCTATCGTTTGGTTCCCCATCTGTAAATTAGGGGTAATAGCACTTCCCTACTTCTCAGAGGTGTTGAGAAGGCAAATGCATTAAAGCTTCTGAGATGCTACAGAAATGGGTGCCGGATAAGTACAATAGATGTGACCAGGGCATGGGTGATGGCTGTGTAATCTATATGATCATGTGGGAGTTAAAAAAGACACACAGATTTTTAACTTGTCTGTCAAATGGTGGCCAGTATAATCCTTCCCAGTTCCTGGTGTAATCGTGTTCTATTTCCGTGGAGGTCTTGGGGACAGCTTCACCAGCCACATAAACAGGTTTCACTTTGATTGTAAAAGGCAAAGAAGTGCAATTTGTGCTAATGTGGCATTCAGGGGGTGTGCAAGGTGAGTGTGACTTATGTGCCAACAGAGCCAGGTGAATACCTCAACATATTTGGCTGGAACATTTGTTCAGACAGAAACTTGAATTCACTTTGGCTTTGTTCCCACCCCTTTGGCGTTCACTTTCTATCCGTATTCCAGCAAACCAGTTGAATAGCAGGAATGCTCAGGCAAACAGCTAATTTTAAGCAGGCATTGGCCGACAGTGAAGTTTGCATCACAAACATGAGTGTTCATGCTCGAAACCTGACTCTGAGAGGCTCCCACCCTTCCAGCAGTCAGAGAACAGAAACAACACCCCGGGCTTGATAGTGGCTTTGTCACTAGCCCTGAGTAAGGGGCAGTGGGGAACTCACACTGACTCTTGTAAGTTGCAACCCCTTCCCTGTTTTCCCCCCTACTGCAGGAGAGAAGTAATTTGCTACTGACTTAGCCCAGAAGTAAATTACTACTTCCCGCCATCGCATGACCAGCTGTGCTGGCAAGCAAATTGGGTAGGAGTAGGATGTAACCAAGGCTCTGCCAACACCCCACACCTCTTTCCCCAGCCCCTGCCCACCTACCGAGTAAGTGGTCACATAGCTCTGCTTCCTTCTGTGTGCCAGCACCTATGGGCTGGGTAGCCCATAAAGGAGTGTAAGGGGCGGGATGGTTCTTACTCCCCCGTGCAGGTTTATATTCTAAGACATTGTCTACAGTAGGGCTCTATCCTGATTACAACCAGCTGTGATCTGGGCAAATCCACAATGCAGACCAGGCCTAAATCGCAATGTAGTCATATGTGCTGAGTGGGCTTGATCAAACGAGAATCTAGGTCCCTCCTGCCAGGTGCTGCGTGTTCTCCACTCCCACACTCGTGCTGACCATTCCATTTTCCCATTTTCAAACCTGAGCCGCCCTGTTTACTTCTGAATGGACGTGTAGGGTATTATCCCGTCAGGTGCTGAGCTCCCACTGCGTCAATGGGGGAGCTCAGAGCTCTCAGCACCTAGGAGGAGCTGTTCCTCGCCTCTCCGGGGCACAGAGCTGCTCACGACCAAGCTACAGGCCAGCAATTATCAGCAGGGAGTGCTTGTTGAATGTCTTTCAAACTGCAGATAAATCCTGGGAAATCTTAAGCTGCTCTAGGTTTGAAAAAGGAATTTTTCTCACAAAAATTCTTTGTTGAAAAATGTGTCCCCTTTTTGGGGGGAAATGTTCAATATTTTGAACTAGCTCTAGGCAATTCACTAAGAGACACACACAAAAAGGACACATTTGCCAGAGAAATAGTCCCATCTGTAGAATGGGTATAGAATCCTCATCTACCTCACAACAGCAAGGTGATGCTTCTTTGGTTAATGTGTGAGATTCCCTGGTCAGAAAGCATCATATAAATGTGAAGGGAAGCATGGTTTAATGAATAAGCTACTGGACTGGGGGACAGGAGACCTGAGTTTTAACTCCTGTCTCTGCCAGTGATTCCCTCATGAACTTAGGCAAGTCACTGTGCCTCTTTGTACAAAATAGGATGATGATGTTTAAATCTAGGGATGGAAGGTGTCATATCGATGCAAATTATTACATAGACAAAGATGGGTGAGGTAATATATTTTGTTGGACCAACTTCTGTTGGTGAAAGAGAGAAGATTTCGAGCTCACTCAGAGTTCAGAACTTGTCTCTTTCAGCAACAGAAGCTGGTCCAATAAAAAGATATTACCTCATCCACCTTGTCTTCTTAATATGCTGGGGCCAACGTGGCTACAACACTGCAAACACATTATTACATGACAGTATTATTATATTATGGTATTACAAAGCCTACCTTCAACCAAGGAAGTCAGAAGGGTGACATTTGCTGCTTTCCTTCTTCCTGCAGGCAAATTCAGTCCCAGTCTGTCCAATTTTTCTCGCAAACAGCGCCCCCCATTCTTGGATTTTGCTCTGTCGTGATAAATGGGATTAAAAAAATCCCACACTGATTTTATTCATAGATTCATAGACTAAAATGCCCAAAAATCCCATTGTGATCATCCATTCTAACCTCCTGTATAACACAAGCCATACAACTTCTCCAAAATAGTTCCTGAAGAATATCTGTGTATTCATTTTACTTGTTTGTTCATTACATTCCAATCTAAAATTTCCATTCACCCCTTTTGCTAATCTTGGGTCTATCCCACCACTGCTGATGTCAATGAAAAATCTGTCAGGGACAGATCCTTATTCCCTTACTCACACCGAGTAGTGATTTACTCTAGTAGTGGACCCATTGAAGTACCACTTGGGTAAGGTGATATTGAGCATGGGTACGGTGATCAGCATCTAGCTTTAAATTACTTCAGGCTGTGACTTTCAGCACAGTCCTGAGCAAAGGGTTTCACATAAGCAGCTCCACCCTAAAAGTAGCCTCGTGAACAGAGCTGGACAAAATTTGTCAGCTGAAAATTTTTCTGGTGCAAAATGCACATTGGGCAACACTGAAACGTTTTGCGAATTCATGTTGATTCCAAGACATTGTTCTTTTTGAAACATCCTCACCTCCGAAAAAAATCCAGACAAATAGACACAGTGGTTTTTGATATTTCCGATATGAAATGCTTCATTTTTTCTGTTTGAAATAATGTTTTTGTTTTTAAATGTTATTGAATGCTATTTTGAAACAATTCCGAAATCTTTTTAAATAGTCGACATTGAAACAAAACATTTTGTCAAAATTAAACATTTTGGTTGGCCTGAAACTAAAATTCTTTCTGACTATTTGCTTCTCTCAAAATTTAAAAAAAAATTGGTTTTGGTCTAACCCAAAATGATATATATTTTTTTACTTTTTAAAATCTCCAATGAGTCAAAATACCTGTTAGTCACCCAGCTCTGCTCAAGAGACTTTGGGTATGTCTACACTGCATCGTACACCTGGATCTGTGGGCCCCAGGACTTGGCGTTTCCAAGCCTGCACTTGAGCATCCATGCTGCATTGTAAACGTGGGCTTACACCTGCTGGACCCAGGTCTCACAGCTGTAGTAACGTGTCCATGCCTCAGTATAGAAACTTTCTTGCTTGTGTCTGTGCCTTGACCTGTGGCCACACTGCAAAAGGACAGGGCTTGGGCTTATCCCCCCAGCAGAGACCTAGAAGCCAGGTGCAGAATCAGACAGATTTGTGTGTGAGCAGAAGGGTGGTTGGTCTCAAACCTGAGTCACCCCCCAGGCTCGCTATGGAGTATTGACATACCCCTTACACACACCCCTCTGAGTCACAATCCACTCCCATTTTCCCCTGGCTGTGTGAGGTGTAATAAGTTACTTCACTCTTTTTAGTAGATCAGCTTCCTGCTTGTTGCAAACCTAGGCAGCTCTTCTGGCTGGTGAGTGGGGCAGAGGGGAGACAAAACCCTGCCCACTGCTCCCTTCTCACTGCCCCTTTGTCCCAGAGTGGGGAGAATCGAGCAAGTAGCACCTGCTCACTCCATCCTGACTGGAGTCAAAATCTGAGGGGGGTTGAACAGGGGGCCTCACTCCCTCATATTCCCTTATGCGGCTAAGCTGTGACTAGGGCTTGCTGAAAATTTTCCATCAAAATTCTTTTTCAACAGGAAATTAGTTTTTGGACTAAATGAATTTTTCCACACAAAGGGTCTGCTTTCCATGGAACATTTGGTCTTGCCAATGAAAAGCTGATTTTTTATGAAAAGTCCATCTTTTTCTGCAGAAAATGTTGATGAAAAGAATATTTTTCTTTGTTTTCACTGAAATTTTCCTTGGAACCTGCCCCTCTCCCCCGCATTTTCTGATCTACTCTACCTATGATGATCTAGACAAAAGTGTATGAGGAAAAGAATGACAGTGCTACCTTGACTCTGCTACACCTGACCTCAACTTACCTTCTCAAAATGCCTCCCAAGAGCGAAGCATTGAGGCATTCGGGTGGAGAGAGGCGCCTCTTCACCTCCGCAATGGTCACTTTGTATTTAGAAGTGGAGCTGAGTAGAGATAAGCGCCCGGGTACAGAGCAAAAAAGATCTGTGGGGTTAACAACACAGGTACCACCTACAAAACAAAAAACACATGCCTTAGGTTAGAAGACGGAATCAAAGTATGGTCTCTAAGATGTTTTTCTTTGCTTTGACAAATATAGGCACAATTGTGCACTTTTCTTTCTTTCTTTCTTTCTTCTCACTCTACAGTTTTCAGAAGACCTACTAGATTGAAATCTAATAGTTGGAGGAAATGAACCAATTTTTTTTTTAAATCATAAATTTTAAAGCTAGAAGACACCATTATGATTATCCAGTCTGATCTGCACAAGACTGGCCGTGTAATGTCAGCCAGAGGTGCTGGAACAATTTTTATAGTGGGGGTGCTGAGAGCCATTGAACCAAACTGTAAATCCTGTATATAATGGAAACCACTTCAAGTCAGGGGGTGCTACAGCACCCCCTGCACTCCTAGTTCCAGCACCTCTGATGTCAGCCAGTGATTCCTGCATGTAGCATGACAACAACTTATGGCTGAACTAAAGCATCTGCTTTAGACAGCTAGTCATGATTTAGAAACTCCTCAAGTGATAGGGAATTTACCACATCCCTTGGTGATCTGCTCCAATGGTAAATTACCCTCACTGCTAAAAAACTGCATCTTAACGTTCACAAGACAATGTATAACATCAATCGGGAACATTGGTATCCTATTCAGTCTAGGAGAAATGGTCATGTTACAATTACTTTTTTTTATCAGAATGGTTCCAGAGGTCTCAGAACTTTCAAACACTCTGCCTTCCATTAGACCAGCTCTTCAGCTGGTGTATCACCATAGCTTGACTGGAGACAATGAAGCTACACTGGTTTATCCCCAGATGAGTTCTAGATCTATTTATTCCTTGCAATTAACATCTGTTTGGCCTGGGCCCAGGTTATCTACAAGACCACCAAAAGCTCGGGGATGAAGAATGTGGTCAACAATTCTGCTTCTCGGGCACAATGGAACTTTCAACCATAAGGATAAAGCTCGGCTGTGCAGAAGACAGAGCTTTCTCCAGGGCTGGCCTGAGAGTGTGGAATGAACTCTCCCCAGGGATCTCAAGACTAATGATCCCCTTCTGCTCCAAATGGAAGGTGCATTTCTTCGATCTGCCCTCTCTAATGTGCAACCTCTGATGCACATGTGAACCCTGATTTGAGTAAGCATCTAGGTGTTAGAACAGATAAGTCAAGTGCCACATGCATGCAGTGGAGTTTATGTATGTACAAGTCAGAGTTGTACAAAAGTCCCTGCATATTTTCGCACAAACATTTTAAAATTTCTGGTCTATAATGTACAGCTGAAAATGGCAATACAAATTTGGTGATGGCTTCAGATGTTTATCTGATCTTTCTTTCCACCCTGATTAATTTCAATATAGCCTCATTGCATGTTTGTATATATATATATATATTCACACGCCTACATGTGTATATGTATAGAGGGAGCTATAGATATAGATCTACTTATTTCAAAATAAGAGGCATGTCCTTTGTATATTTTACAAACAATCAGACTGTACTAAAATTAATGAAATGTTAATATTTCTCTTTCTCTCTTAAATTAAACCCATATGTGCATAAGCAATTGACACTGAATAAATCATTATTCATTTAATATGAAAATATTTTGGTCCCACCTTGGCTTTCCTTCCCTAACCTGAGCTTATTGAAAACCTTGTCATTAATCTGTAGTTGTAAATACCTTACAACTTAAATATTTAAAAACACAGTTACCGTGCCAAACAATCCCATTAATAACAATACGGAGGGGGAACATGTATGGGAGAAAGAAAAAGTGTTCTTTTCTTCAAAACAAAAATCAAAAAAGCTAAATTCATTTTTTTTTTTTAGAAATGCTGAAAACCAGATGCAAATTAGAACATGGTAAAATCTGTTGCATATAATTATTGCACTATATTAATTATTCATTGCTACTGCACCACGGAGAAGAGGGGAGTTTTGCGGACAAAGATGGCTCCAAAAATAGGCCTCAAGGAGCAGGCAATCTTCTTTGAAGTCCTTACTCACAAGAATACTCCCACTGGGGACTAATGGGTATGAGGACCATGGGACTGGACCCTACACCCAACAGAAGAGACCAAGGAGTGGCAATAAACAAAGGGAGAGGCGGTAGGAATAGAAAGGGAAGGACAAGTACAAACAACAGTGAAAGATCACAGGTTATGCTTTGCACATATTTTTAGCTTCCAATTCTTTTTTAGTTAGTATATTAAAATGTAGAGATAAAGTTGAGAAGAAGCTGAGGTCAGCAGTGAGAGGCCTGTTTGTGCATTATTTCCTATGAAATAGCAATGACAGCAACTAAGGCCAATCATTGCTCACCTTTAGAAACACAGTTCTTGGTACAGAACATCAAAGGAATTGTCCTAGCTGATAGCCAACCACAGGCAGTGGGCAACAGCTGAAATAACAGAGGACAGGGCAAAAAATTCGAAGCCTCTCAGGAGTTTGATGTCTGATCCTGGAAACCCTTGCTCTCATGAGTAGTTATCACTCCCTTCAGTAGTTGTTAGGGACCAGATGCTGCCACTAGTACTCATGCTGAGTAGTACCTTACCCATGAAAAGTCAGTACTCAACATGAGTAAAGTGGCAGATTGTGAGCCACTTACACACACTGGTGAGCAATTATTCACATGAGTAGTCCCAGTGAGCTCTACTAGGATACTTACAGAGTAAAGGTTTCCGAACATAGTCCTTTGTGAGTGGTGCCGTTGAAAGGATGCCAACAGGACTACCCCTGCTAGCAAGGCACTGACATAAATAAGTTTTCATAGGACTGGGCCCATTCGCTATAAAACTGATCCTGCAAACCATTCCTTACTTATGCAAAGAGACCTGTTGACTGGAATGGGGCCACTCTCAGGACAAAGCATTATCGAGATGGGGAAGCGTTTGTAGTATCATGTATGGTGCATAAGCTACGACTGTGGAACGCATGGATAAATGTGATTATTAAGTTACCATCTTTCTTTATCACATGACTTTGTCTTCTTATTTGTCATCCTCATTACTATTTCAACAAATATAACAGTACCGAGGAAAAGGGGGAAAAAGATCTCTATAATTTGGGGAACAGAAAACCCAACTGAGGGACAGAAGATTCTGGGCCCGATCCTTCAAGGTATAGAGTGCCCTAAGCTACCATGAACTTCACTGGGAGATGAGGATGCTGTTGATAAACTCCTTGAAGGATTGGGTGCTTTAATAGGGAAAGGGTATTTTTAATTTTTGCTGTAATATTTTGAGGTCCAATCCTATTCCCACTGAAGGTAAAGGGGAAAAATCTCCTTCCCATTTACTTAAATAGGAGTAAAACTGGGTCCTTTGTGCTGGACTCTGCTTTGACTTTGTTCTCTCATCCCTAATCTGACCATCACCTCTTGAAATAGAACTATCAAGAGTTGTGCTAAATAGCTGACAAATTAGCATTAAGAGGAAGTAAGTGCCAGTTTTGGGAGAGTATTTGTACTTTATTCCCCTCTTTGCACCAAATGAACTATTTCAGTGCAAAACACTAGCCACCAATAATGATAAATGCATCAAATAATAATAGTAGGAACACCAGTGGACTTCACTAACTTACTAGAAACACATCAGTCCTGTCAACACAATGAAAATGTCAGTAAATTAAGGTGCAAAGACAGGTTTGTGGATTTTGGTTTTAATTTTTCCCTTTCATATAAATAGAAGATATACATGATAATGTAGTGTGGTGGAAAATCATTTAGATCCTGATTCATTTAAGCACATGCTTAACTTTAAATCTCACTGGCATACTTAAAGTTAGGCATGTGGTTATGTTGAATAGGGCACATGTGTGCCCATTTATCAGTAGATCTCTGTTCTGAGATGCCTCCCACCCCCCATTAGTTAAAATGCTGTGCATTAATTATTTGTGTTTTAATAGAAAACAATGCTATTGCTTTGTCAGAAATGTGAGACATATATTTCTACTGCTGTCACTGCATTGTGAGTTCATATTTTTTCTGGCCTGTAGCAAATAGCATGTGTATATAGTGCTTTTCTATAAGAATCAGCATAATTCACTAGAGTCATCATTGAAGAAATGGGTTTTTAAGGAGATATATGTGGGATTTATTTTATATAAACAATTAACATTAGGTTCTGTTCTTTTATTATTCTATTATTTATGTCTACAGGTGCCTTTAAAATGAATTTCTGTGTTACAATTCATGACACCTTTCAGATTTTTTTTTTTACCGTGTTCTGAAAATCTGGCAAATTTGCAGTTTATTACAAAATGGAGAAATGGTAATCCTTATGTTTTGTTAAGTAATAGAAGAGCTGTCAAAATAGCTACTGATGAGTGGTTTATTTGACACATTTCACCTCTTTTTCTGTTCATGAGTCATATGGGCAATTTAGAATTTTCTCAGAATTATTCATCAAATTATTCAGATTCAAATTAATGTCTGTGAAGAACTGCTGCTCTGTAGTTTATTTGTGAGCAGTTCATTATAAATGTTCCAAATTCCAGCTGTGTTGGTTATTTGTGACTGGACAGGCTGAATACATATAACCTTTGTAATCAGGTTTCTTACATTTGAGTTCAAACTGTGTGACTATCTCTCATAGTCACTTAAAACGTACTGTTTCCATGTACATTTTTGCAATAAACTCATTTACAGAATATTCATGTTAACTAAACACAAAAGGGGTGTGAATGCAGCAGAAGTGATTTTATTTTATATATATATATATACCAGTAAATAATCAGGGGATTTTTTTTTGAGGTTTTTGCCCAGCTTTAGGTCCTGACCCAGCAAAGAATGTAAGCACCTGTGTAACTGTAAAATCATGAGTAATATGGTTGAGTTCAGTGGGAGCTGCTGAGTTGTCAATATTTTTGAAAATCAAACCACTTAAGTATAGGCCTAAATAGGCAATTAAGAGCCTCACTTTGGGCACCTATGTTTGAAAATCTTGACCTAAGAAGTTAATTCAGATGAAGTAGGAATGCGACTATAATGGATGCAAAACAAAATAAACAAAAGGACAAGTGTGCTTTTGTTTGTTTTGTTCTTGTTTGTCCTCATCTTACTGGCTTCCAGGAACACAACTGTAAAGATTTCTACAGACATGCACAAAAGGAAGACATTCAATGGAAGGAGGATGGGTGCTTGATCAATCATAATGCCAACATCATGCAATTATACTGAAGGGATTTGTGCTTTATAATGAGAACATAAATCTTATTTTAATGGTATGGGCTCAAATGCAAAATGTTCAGAGATAAAAGGAAAAAAATCAGTCCATTTCTCTTTCACATCAATAACTCCTAAGCATTGTTAGAGTTTGATTTGTTAATTTCACCTGTCTCCCTAACTGTCAAATGTGTCATAAAGGAGCAGAACTGTCTAAAAGAACTCCTAAAACATTAAGGTTTTTTTTAAGCAGAAATTCCCAGTTAATCTTTTAGCAGATGTTCCAACTCTTCATCCTGCCAGAGGTTTGGGGAAATGTAGGCAGGTTTCTTTTTGTTTTTTGTTTTTTTAATTTGGCTTGCTGTGTTCTGTGTATATGCTGAATGATGAGATTTTGGCACACTATATTGTGTTTTGTGTTGTGCTATGTGTGTTCTCCCGGTGTGTGTGTGGTGATGAGACTTTGGTACGCTGTGTGGTGTGTTTTGTGTTCCCTATGTTGTATTATGTACTTTTGTCTTCCCTTGTGTTGCCTTTTGCACTCTGTGAGTCTCGTTTGCATTGCGTGCTGCTGGGCGTTGTGCTAGTCGGTGTGCTCTCTCTGGGGGGAGGGGTGCGCGGGCGCGTGCGGTTGGGGGGTGTTGTATTTGACATATTGTATCATGTCTGGGTGCTGTCCTCGCTGTGTGTGCGTGGCGCGAGATGTTCGACCCTCTTCTACTGAGGTTGTGCGTGGGTTGCTTGCTTTGTGTGCTGCTGGTGTGTTGTACCGATGTGTGCGTCCTGTCCTGGTGCGCATATCTGCTTGTGGTGGTGTTCAGGTGCGTGTGGTGTTCTGTGCGCTGGGCGACGTGTGCGTTGTGGTTTGCGCCCTGTCCCAGTCTATGCTATGGAAGTTCTGTTTGTGTGGCTTGGACTGTGCGCCGGTGTGTGTGTGTGTGTGTGTGTGTGTGTGTGTGGCTACCGCGTGTTTCAGCCATTCACAGACAGGCCGAGCTGAAGCTGTTGTCTCGCGTTAGGAAGCACAAAAGCTCCCAACCTTGCAATGGAGCAGAAGGTGAAATGTAGCAGAAGGTGAAGAAAATAGCAGAAGGTTAGCACAGAGCGGACTCCCCTGCCCACTAGTAACTCCTTCACTGCCCCATGCTACAGCTGAAGCCACATTTCCATGCAGCTCTGATGGAAACGGGGCGTTTGTTCCCTTCCCCAAGTTTCGCAGGAAGCCTGATCTTGCAAACATTAGCGACCAGTTGTGGCATTGGTTTGACACCACAAGGGACGATTTTTGCAGGCAAACAAAATCGAATCCCTCTCCCAACCTAATCACGTGCTTGCCGTTCCCGTGTAGGGCAAAGCAAGCTGCAGGAATGGGTTTTTATTTTATTTTATTTTATTTTATTTGGCGTCTAATAAACACAAACGCCTAACGCTGCGCGGATTACAGACCCTGCCTTCTAGCGTAACTCCTCGACCAATTTTTGTTGTTGTCGATTGGAGATTATCTCGGCTGGAACCGCGAAACCTATTAATTAAACAAGTTATTAGGATTTAGTGCAATTCAAATTGGCTCCTGAAAAGAGACAGCCGTGTTAATTACAGTGCATTAGGACTCGGGACACAATTATAGGTATTACAGGATTATCAAGACTATTGTACGGTTCTTCAACAGATAAGAGCTGGTGGGGGAAAGGAGGTGGGGCCTGAGAACAACAAAAGGAGGAAAATACAATTAATTGAAAGATTAAATTGCCTTTATGTACAGTACTATATTAGCCTACAGTACAGGGTACGCCTATAGATCCAGATCTTATCCTTTGCCCTAAATTACCTGGAGAAAATAAATTCCCTTTTAGTGGAAAGTTTCACAACATCATTGTAGAACGATACATTATCCTTTGTTATGTAAAACCGAATTCTGCTTTTTCGATTTCCTATGTGTAGATTTTATTTTGGATATAGAATAGTACTTCTTAGTATTGGAGAAATGTAGGAATAGGTATATCCTAGCTTGGGAGGGGGGGGGAGTGAGTGAGAGAGAGAGGGAGAGAGAGAGAGAGAGTAGGATAATCTGTCTGGACATAGAGAATATTTAGCAAGCAAGCAAAATAAATTCCCTGTTAACTTTCCTGCCAAACGGGTGTTTACAATTTACATGAAATAAAAACAATAAAAGGTATTACCATTCCTGTATCTCCCCAGTTTTCAGTACCACTAGTGCATAGATTACAGAGGTAGTATACGGAAAACACCTTTTACAGCAAGATCTAGTCTACCGCTCCTTCCATGTATTACCCGAGGTATCATAAAGGGAAAAATGTATTGGGAAGCTTTATTTTGTTGTTCTGTGTTAACATTGCCTCGAAGAGTCCCCCGCTTAAACGCTCGGCCCTTAATGAGTGAGACATTAGGCTGTAGTTTCGTCATTAAGTGTCTCAAATTAAAATTGAAGATCAGAGGAAATGATCAAGCCACATCGAATCCCTTTCAAATTGTAGGCAGCGCCATAAGTAAATACATAAAAGGCAGAAGAGAGAAGGGGACGCGTCTTTCCCGTGATTTTATTGGCAGACTTTTGGGTGACTGATGCTTGAGCTTTTAAGAATTTGTGTTTTTAATCAAATAAGATCTGACAGTGTTCCTAGCTAGGCATTAATGCTTCCGCATTCGCATGTCAGTCACCTCTAAGCGATCTGACAAACTCAAGATCTCTAAAAACGTGCAGAGTTCAGATCATATTAATTCCCCAAAAATGTTTTGATTCAAAGTAGTTTGTATTTTATGTTGCCAAGGGCAATCGAAAAAGAGCTATTGCCGATAGCCTGGCCTCTCTCTCGTCATGGCCCAGAGGCGATAGCAGTATTTAAGCTTCTTGAAATTAGCCTGGGGCAGGAACGAAGGATGATCACAAAGCGAAACAAGAGCTTTTTTTTTTTTTTTTTTTTTGGAGTTTGCCATCTCGATTTCATAAAACGACTGGGGCCAAATGTCACCGTGTTGTCTTTTTAAATCCAAATATTTGGAGGTGAGGACACCCAAGCGGTGTATGTTTCATATGCAGGGGGGCTTGGGAGTGGGGTGGTTAGCAAACAAGCCCCCCCCCGCTCCCCAAATCAAACGGAAAGCAGGCTCTTTGGCTTTAAAATGGCAACCTAAAAGGGAAGGAGTCCATCATAATAAAAGCCTGAGACATTTACTGGGAAAGTGTCAGAGGAGAGGGTGGGGGTTTGTTGGTGTTTTGTTTTGTTTTAATGATCCAAAACCACAGACGACTCCTGTAAATAGAAGCTTCGTTTCTTCAAGTGATTTCTTTTGAAACAGGCGATCTGAATATTCAACTTTAAGGCAAAGCTCCACTCTGTATGTACAACATTAATATGATCTCTGCAGAATTTGGTACTCAGAAATATTAACATATCAAAGCAGCTGCCTGAGGCTAGAGAAGCTATCGATACACGAGCAGTAGGTAAAGTAAAGATTATTGGTTCTGATGGTTGGAGTAGTGGAGCTCCGGGCTATATCCTACACACCAGTAAATGAAAGTGATAGCATGGGGATCTCTGCATCAGAATTGGTGGCAAATATTTTATCTAGCTGGTAATTATCTCGCCACCACCTAAGTCCTGCAAAAATCTTGTACTTTCCGAGCCTCATTGAAGGAAAACACAAAATCATGGCACTAAACAATATCGCAGCCAGCCAGGATGTGTAATGTCAGATCTGTGTTCGGAGACGGATACAGGGGTTTGTTGAGGCTGTTTTTGACTTTTTTGGATTTATTATAATTATTATTCAGGTTGATAAAGAAAACCACGTGGCCTTTAAGACCCCCGCCCCCTCCCCGAACAATAGAATGACTTCTGTTCAAGGGGAAATTACATGAAGAGTTCTGTTTTAAAATCTTTCTTTCTTTCTTTCTTTCTTTTTTTCTATTTTTATTTCTTTCTTTATTTCTTCCAGTAAATGAGGAAAGAGCCAACCGACATGCTTAATGGATATGTGTATGTATTAACGAGAAAAAAAATCTGACACGAGACGTTTAAAATATTAGGGAAACCCAGAATTAATATATTCTTGTTGATGTATCGCTAGAAAAGAAGTCTGGTGTATTTATAAGGGATACTGTACCGAGCTTAGGCGTAGGATGTTTTGATTATTACTAACACCTATCGCTTTTTTTTAAGTCGGACAAAATATTTATTATGCATTTTTAATATACATTTGAAACTTATAGACTCGTCTTTGGTATCTACCCCTGACTTCACCAAGAGATAGCTCTTGTGCAGCTGCAGTTCGGCATCAGATCAGTGGAGGGAAAACCTTACATTTCCATGCTGGATTTCCTTTACTATCAATCTTTAAATCCTTGAGCACCTTGATCGCTTTAAAAAAAAAAAGAAAGTCTTGACTACAATCAGCCACACAGGTAATTGGAAGCTCCTTAGCTGAGCTGGAGAAATTGAATAAACTGGATGTGAGCAAAACGGATATATGAACCCTCTTTCACAAAGGAGAGTAGAGTCCAGTCAAGTAGTACAGACATAAACCCCAATTTATGGGAATTCATTCACTCCCCGTCTCTCTTTGATAAGGATTCAGCTTCCTAGAGGTCAGATTTTGGTTCAGAAACGAAAACACTTTCTAAGATATAATTAATATCAACTCAATTGCAAGGAGAAAGAACCAAGGGGAATCACACAGGCGGGGGTACACCCCTTTTATGGACAGATTGCAACAGATAGGAACGGCTAACACACATCCATGTACAAACAATCCCTTCAACGTCCTGAAGTTTCAACCCGCCATGATTCTCCAGTACTACTGCAAACAGAACTGTCGGAGGAATGTTACTCTCAACTTCCCTGTTTTCTCCCACTTTACAGACTTCTGCAGGGTTGTTTCCCCACCCCCGGTTCATTCCTTTGTGAAATAAGAATTAAATCTAACTTTGCCTCCGAGCCGTTTGGCGGGGACTACATTTTAAACCAGGGGAAATGTAGTGTTATACAGGACAGACTCCAAAGACAACCCCAGGTTGGAAAGACGAGGCAGCCGTCACGCGCGCCGGGAAAGATTCCAATTAGTGGAGCTGTTCTTTCAGCACCAGATGTAGTGTCACCAGCCTCCTCAATGACCGCCCTACCTTTCATCTACCGTCCAGATTGCTTTGGATAATAGCCTCTCACCTGGCTTTTTGTTCTTCCAACTACCACGTTTACACTACCAGGCCCCGGCGTGTTTGTGTTGTCGGGTTTCATTGCTGAACGTTATACTAGTGCTAAAATCTTTTGTAAGCAAATCACTCTTGTTTAAAGTATAAGTGGATTCAATTGTTATCCACCCCACCCACCTCCCGTCTTTTGTTTTGGGCTAATTCTCCCCTCCCACAATCGCTGGGTCAAGATTCACAATGTTCCTTGCCACGGAACTGGGGATTTCAATCGGTACATCGGATTCTAAAACCAGTCGAAAAAATTCGGAGTGGCTCACCTTCTGTGTCGGATCTCAATCTATGTTTAATACTAGAGATTTTTTTTCAATGCAATTTCAATGGCAATTCGTTCCCGGGTGTATTTTATTTTTTATTTAAATCTATAGTTTGTCCCGGGATCTGAATAATAACATCGGTTTTATTCTACTTCAATAACACTGTAGCTAATAGTGTAATGAATAAGAACGGACTTTATTAAACGGAAAGTGAATAATTACGGGAAAGAATATTATTTCCGAAGACGTCGGTTGGATCTTTGACAAAACCCTTATATTCGTTTTATTCTGAATACATATATTTATGATAAACATTATTTTGGGATACAGTATGTCTCTATATTGGGGTTGAATATATGGGCCTCTAGACAATACGGCCTACTTTTGCATCTCTTAGTCATAACAGACTCCCCCACCCTCCCCCCCCAAGAATAGTCATGAGCAAGGTATTCCGGAAAGAGAACAGAATAGATTTAGACGACTTCAGATATTTTCAGTAGCAGATGGAATCAAGGGCGGCTTTACCCAGGCAACTACTTAGTCAATCAGCGATTTATCAACCAGTCTGTAACACTGAGTTATTTATTACACTCATATTTCCAAAACTCTCGCCCTTTGCATAAGAGATCAGACTGCAAATTTAACCGCCAGGCGCTAGAGAGCACAAATATTTTAAAATCGAAACGAGAAATCTACCCGAGAAACGGGGAAATAATGAAACAAACAGAAACCTCGATTCGCTTTTTAATTTCGGATAGCTGCCATGAAGTGGGGTATTTGTAAATTACTGATGCACTATAGAGCCATCAAGACACTACATTAGTTTTAATGTGCTTCTCTTTACATTGAAATCATCAATAGTTTTTTGATATATCTGTAATATGCGTACACAACAACAGATAGAGACATAGGTGGGTTTTTTTTAAAGTCAAATATAAGAAAATATTTTTTTTAACCTGCTTACCTCTCCTTATCACCCCACCTTGGCTGTTCAGTACTAGCCCACATTGGGCCTCCACCGACCCCTTAAATTATGAAAAATAAAAAAAAAATCAGTCAGATACCAAAACGCTTAAAATTAAGCAGCGTTTGTTTTTAATACGGAGCTCGGTCAATAACGACAGTGAAGACAATATTTCAGCAACACATTTCTAAAATGGGATTCAAATTACCTGACAACTCCATACAAATCTCAGTCTAATTCCTTAATTTTCCACTATCCTAGGCAATCGTATTTTTTCACAGAATAAGTTTCAGGTTCCTTGCTATTTGGATATAATTTTTTGCCTAGATAGATAGATAGATAGATAGATAGATAGATTTGAGAAGTTTATGTGTATGTATATAAATAGTCTCTCTCTGTGTGTACATGCATACAGTGTGTGTGTGTATAGTGTATACACGAAGAAATTCTCCCAAATATCTGTTGATCTAAACAAATAAAATCTAAGCAACAATGCAGCTGTCAATAATTCTACGAGATATCGATCTCTCTCTCGTTCTCTCTATATGTGTGTGTGTGTGAGTGTACACACATACACACACCGTGTATATATAACATAGCCACTCATGCACTATGTTCAAGAGAATATATGTGTATGTGTGGCTTGGCATATATACGAAGAAGTTTGTATTTCTACACATCGCTTCCTTATATTTACTCTAACTCTTACTCTTCTATTTTTAGATCCAATTCCTCTTTTATACATATTTTTAACAGGGATCATGAACGTTTTTTTTATATACTGGGGGGAAAAATACAATGGAAATGTGGTAAAGACGCATTTTCCTTTACAAACAAACGAGATATTTGACATGAAAGACTCCTTTAAGGGTGTTAACCTACTCAACAGCCCGTGAACAGTTAAGTAAATGCGGAGGGAGAGTCGGTGCATAATAAAACCCCCACTTTACAAAACAACCTTTACAGTCCTGGCGCTCTCCCCCACTTTCACCATATTGACGCTGGCCTGTAAGACCCTCCTTTTCAAGGCTCTTTCTTATTTTAAGTGTTCTGCTTTAAAGTGATTATGAAATCAATATGAAAAAAAACGTGGCGACTGAGCATAAATTAAAGCGGTGACGGGAAAAGGTGTGACAGTTTCCTTTGTTGCCCATGGAAAATCTTTTTAGGGGACTGAAAGATGCCACTCCAGCCCCAAGACTGTTTGCATCTGTTAGGCAGACTTAAACCGCCCTCTAAACTATTGGACTTTCACTTAACATTCTGGGCAGGGAAAAGTATATTTACATTTGTTGCATTGGAAATGAGGCATATGCTGATGAACGTTTTAAAAAGAAAGACGGAGGAGAAGGGGAGACTGGTTAGACCACCGTTTTGGTTTATAGTATGCCTGTCCGCTCTATTTCAGCTTACCACCAAAACACCTCCCACTAAACACACGGTGAAATTAACAAGCCCGAAAGTGTGTTTTGAAGCAACTAAATACATGCATTCAATTTCTCCCCGATGAGTCTTTTCTATACCTCAATATATTTCCCTCATCTGTCTGGAAAGAGAGGGGGTGAAAAATAAGTGTAAGGGAGGGTGCCAAGATGAGGGGGGGGGGGGGGGGAATCAGGTTTTTTTTTTAAATGAATTTTGATCAAATGATGAACCTTTTCCCCTATTTTTTTCAAAGCTGTTTATTTCTATTTTTTAATAAAAACGAATCTGGAGCTGGCAGCTTAACCAAGTTTAATTATTTCTATATTATTATGATTTGTAAGGGAAACATGTTGTTTGGTCGGATGACATTGCATAAATGACCAGTTGAATGGCACTAAGTCGAAAATTGGATAAAGTATGGTGCTCTTTTGCACAGGATTTAGGCATTGTCCACTGCCTTGCAAACGTTCTTAATCCCCTCTTTTGAAAGATACAAGGCTTTGTGCCTGGCAAAGAAAAAAAATTTGTACAGATACAAAAAAATCAGCAGCAGACGTGGTTATAAAAAGGAGTAAATAGGTTTTAGTTGGGCTAAGAAGTGAATGGCAGATTTTTTTGAGGGGGGGTTGGACATAAGGGGAGCCTTATGGAAAATATAAAAAAAAATGCCCAGAGAATATACAATTATTTAGTGAATTTAAATGTGGAAAAATCAAGATTTATAGAGTTTCTCCTCCAAAGGGATCGAACAGAAAATATGATTTGGTTGGTACTATTTCCCCCCCGCCCCCCAATAATCCCTTGCTCCGAGGTAAATAGGGAGGAAAATCTTTCTAATGGGGCTCTTCTTAGTTCTCCGAACTTCTGGGTTTTTTAGAGCAGCTGACCCCTATGTATGGGGGAAAGGACAACATAGCGTGCATTGTGGGAATGGAGGCAAAGACTGAGGGGAAGTAAGTACAGTAAATACGGTTAAATCCGTTTTAGCCTGGCTACCTCTGGAGTGAACCCGGCTCCTTAGCTTGTTTTAAGGGAAAGTATTTGTATTTGACTTTTTAAAAAATATGTATTGTTCTAAATGATAGTTTTAAAAATACATTTTAGCTTGGGACAGAGAGACGACTGGATATGAATTCTTAGCTGATGGTAACGGATTCATAATTGACTATAAACTAGGTTATCTAGATAGATAGATAGATAGATAGATCTGCATCCATATCTATATGTCTCAAGACCTTCGTTATTTTACTGTCAAACATTCATTTTATGCTTTACTTTTTGCTTTAACATTTCATCTATCGCAGTTAAACTAAGGGATATGTGCAGAACACCATGAGATTTTTTTTTTTTAAATCTCATAGCAGAGATATTTTTCCTGACGTTTCTCCTTCCTCCTCCCTCGATCTATTTGGATTTGTATATGTGTCCGCGTGTTAATTAAATATACACATTACCGCACGTTAGGAAAGGGAGAAAAACGGATTTAGATGGATTATTTTGTAGCCATTGGTTTGGAGGAGATACACACAAACACACACACAAACACACGGATCTCTTGATTAACTGGCCAAACCGCACCTGTTTCAACTCAGCCACCACCTACAACGTTAATCCAGGTGTGAGGTTATTTGTCCGGCAAGAGAACTACATGTTTTCAGTTTTGGACCCAGGTAATGTTCTTATGCCTCCACCCTATATATGTGATCGGTGTGAGAGCGATCCTGAAGCAAAGAGGCTATGAGGATGCATCATCGAAAGTATATTGCATGCTATTTACCTGCAAATCGTCTGTCCCCGAGGCTGCAAGCCCGAGGCTTGGTCCTGGCAGGAGTCTTTGATCGGGATGCATCCCATATTGGGACCCATGGCTCATAAGAGACAGGTCGTGGCGCCGGTAAGCATCTAAACACCCCAGCTCTCTCCTCTGCTCGTCCAAGCAAGAGGATTTGAGAGCCCGGGCGTTGTGCAGGTTAATAAAATCGGTGGGTTCCCCATGGTGGATCTGCTGATAGTATTGCTGCGAGTGGTGGAGAGAATTCAAGGAGTAAGCGTCAGGGTTGACTGCCGGGTGGCCGTGTTGGAACTCGTAGTGGAAGGACTGGTGGTGAAGTGGTGTGTACTGGTGATTAGTGGAGAAATACGGGGAAGCAAACTCAGTGCCGGTGGTGGAGTAAGTTAGAGGCGAAGAGGAGGAATAGGCGACAGTTGAGTTGGCCACAGACTCCAGACATCCAAGCTGCATCAAACGATAGCTGTTTGATCCGTCATGACGTATCTGAAAGGAAGAAGGGAAAAGGAGACCCAAAAAACTGGAGGTTTGTCATTTAAAACACCGTGTGCGACTCCGCCAAGCACCCTACCCTGCATAGCTTCCCCCCAGTCAAGGTGCCTAGCTCCAAGCCGCCCCAAGGTCGCTTCCCCAACACCTTGGGAGGGTGTCATGCAGGTCTGTTAAAAATAATAAATAAACACCCGAACCTGCCTTAGTACAGTCGAGCGAAAACGAATCCACCGCACAGAAATACAAAAAAAGGGACCACAACCAAAAATACTGATCGCAGCCTCTGCTATCTGGGAGTGAAACAAAAAGTCATCACACAGAAGGGCTTTAACTCCACGGGAACACCCAGAAGGGGGGAAAAATCTCGCCCTTGTGTTATAGAGCATTACATATCTAGATAGATAGCTGCCGCCTTCTTGTGTTTGGATCCCCGGTTTCTAAGGAATCCCGTCACATTGTCCCCCTCAAATGTTCCTAGAGGAAGGCGATGCTCCATCCTTGCCACATCTTCCCGTTTCTGGCGATTTGATTATTTCCCCCCAACTTCATTATATTATTAGGGGTCTTATTCTGTTTTCGTGCTGGGACTGTTTCAACGTGGTAATGAGTTGCTCTGGCTGGTGACAGATGTCATAACGAATTCTCTCCCTATACTTCTTTAAATTATCTCTGAAGCCGGATTATCATTAAATGTAACGGTCCAATATGGATTAAAAAAAATGGAAACAACCACAGAGGCACACACTCTCACACCCATGCACACACACACACATGAACACACACACATGAACACACACACACAAAATACCTCTGCTTCGTGGACTAGTCCTGGAAATGTAGTTGACATTTTGGGTTCTCCGAAAAAAGGCTCAGGATAAAATTCCCTCTCCAAAAAATCAAATCAAATCAAAATAAATTTAAAACATCCAAACTCCTTGTATCCCCACCCGATTTTTAAAAAATCTATATCTACGAGAGAATTTGCAATGTATCTGCATAGATCAGATCTCTTTCCTTTTCCATGCACCACCTTAAAAACCTGTAGGAACAAAATTTTCCCTCTGCACAAAAGCAGCTCCCTGGATCAGATTTTGTACTTGCTGGGTATTTCTTTGGCTGATGTCGTAGGTCCCTTGGTAATATAGAAGTTTTGAAAATTAAGCATCAGCACTGAGAACTGGGAGGACAATAGATAGAGGAGCTTCATCCCAGGAGACAAGGAATAAATATTGTATCTTCGCCTAATAAGGAACTGTAGGTTCTTTCAACATTTTTATACAGTTTTTCCTCCACTCTTTAGAATGCTTTTTTCTCACACAGGCTAATATGGGAGCTAATCTGATCGAAGGGGGCATTTTGAACACATTTTATCGGGAGGCTATAGAGCTAATAGATATAGTAATCTATATTAATTAAATCGTCATTTTAAATAGGTAAGTGTGAGCCTTCCTGTTGGTTCTACTGCTTTAAAATATAGACCCAAAGAAAAGATTGCACATTTTTGGTGTGTGTCTTTAGCTGTATTTTTCTAAATTAAAACAATGTTGCTGGGCTTGTTTTTTCTTCTTCTTACGTTTAAATCGAATTCAAGTCCACCCCACATCCCAATCTTCTTCTTCTTCTTTTTTTTTTTAATAAAGGCTGTCTAGCAGACAATCTTAGTTTTTTTAAATAGCTTTTCAAATAAATAGCTAGTCTGAGACCATAAAGTATAATTGCAGTGAATTTTTACACACACACACACACACACACACCCTTACATATAGTGTATATATATAAACACATACACTAAATATACACACATATGAAATATTAGGAAAAAGACGGGACTGTGTGAGAAAAAGATGGACCTTTTTCCATTTAAATTATTTTTTATTTTTAGTTTTTTAAAGAAGTGCTGATACATTTTATTCGTGGAAAATTAATTGAGGTTGGATAGCACTGTATTGCACATATGAAGATTTTACAAATATATTTATATATTTATTTATTGACAGTGGTAGGTTGGGTCTGAAACACACTTGGAGGAAGAAAGAAGAGGACGACGAAGAAGAAGACGAAGACGAAGAAGACGAAGAAGAAGAAACGTTCTATTTAGAACGGGAAGTATCAAAATATAAACGAACGTTCTAAATCGAGCACAATACTGGGAAGTTGTAAATGTTCTGAGAAAGGTTCTTGGCCGAATGGCATTTCCTGCCGATGTGTGTCTGCTGATGGCTAGTTTCCACAAATTACAAGCCTGGAGTTAAAAGAGGGTATAACTCGCTTTTAATTGCCATTTAATTTGGTTTGCTTTTAAGTGTTTAGCTGCAAAGGTGTCTTAATAATAAGCCGCAGGCAAATAGGCATGTGGCTTTTTTTTTAAGGTCTAGTTTTGGGGAGGGTTTACTGGTATCTGTTCATGCAGGCTAACAGGACCTGTCATTCAGCCCTCTTTTCTTTATACAAATGGACAAAGGCACACGACTAGAATTGAAATGCATTGTCTGAGATGGAAAAGTGCGATTATCCAGGCGTGCACAGGGGTCAGCAGCAAACACTTTTTAGCACGCCAACATTTTATTAGCGGGTTCATCTTGGCAGAGTTGCCCCCCCTCCCTCTCCTTAATGGAGAAGGAGGAGGATAAGAGGAAGGAAGGGCATTTTATTAACTTTTTTCTTTTAATAGGGAATTTCGACACTGATTATGCTAACGTAATTACTGAGATATCAAAGATCCCTTTTCTTTCCCCATGTTTGATATTCCAGGAACGATTCCAAATGCTAGCAATAGCTGGACTTCTCAAGAGTCTGGTAGACAAGATGATGAAATAATGTGGAGTAAATAAACAAGCTAGACTCCTTTAAATTATTGGCCCACTCCCAATGAATGAAATATGTGTGTACTGTAAACACACAAACAATAGGGCATATACCTAAAAAAGTTAAGACACCTTGAATAAATGCTTCTGACATATAAATGACTTTGTTTCTTCTTCTTCTTCTTCTTCTTCTTCTTCTTCTTCTATAGCATTCAGATGGAAAACAATCTCAATACTCTTTAAAGGTAAAGATTTTCCTGAAAACGATGGTTTATATCATCATTAATGCCTAAGGATGTTATTTTTGTCGCATACGTTTGTTTTGATTATTGTTTCTCCTTCGTCGTAATTTATATGAAAAGGGTTGAACTACAAACAAATACAACAAATAAAAAAAAAACCGTAACGGAAAACGCGACAGACTAGGCTGTGCATGGGGACAATGAGTTATGAAAAGCGTGGATGTGAGTCAATTTTCTGATAGGATCATACAATATTTTCTCTCTTATTATCATATGTATGTAAATTCATTCCTCAGATCAATGCTTTTAATGAGCTATTTCTCCACAGAACACATTCGCCTTCTATTTTATTTTATCTGGAAAACTTCCATATGGGAAGAGGGAGTTATTTTAGTTTGAGTTTTGCTAGTCTCACTGGCTGCAATTACTTTCTGCACCCAAACAAGAGGTAACTCTTACATTTTAGGAACACATACATAATTAGTTAAGTGGGACGCAAGTTTACTAAACAAGGACTGATTCCTTCAATACCCACTTAACAAAGAGAGTAACTTCTCCCCTCCCCCACCACACACAAATATGCACAGTCGCAAATAAACCGAAAGATGACCCTAACTTCGCTTGTGTGGGGAGTTTTGATCAGTGAACCAAACAACAACAAAATGTTCCTGTATCGAGGAAAAGTTTAAGAAATCTACATGCCATATGCACGTACTGGTCAATTCCATCTGTTATGTTTGGTTATGTCCCCTATGCTTTTCTAAGGCACATCATATAGACAGTTTGTTTCTAACCTCCCCCCAAACCCAATTAATAGGCTCAGGCAAGCTGCAGATCACTTATTAATTACTCCAAAAGAAGTTCTTTCAGGAAAGTTAATTGGTATCTTTCTGTTTTCCTATCATCGCCATAAGCTAATGGCTACAACAGACTTTAGCGTGAGGCTTAATTGAATTAACTGGGTAAATTATTTAATAGAGCGTGCTCTCCCATTGACGAGCGTGCAAAGGTTTCTTCTTTGAGGAGAACCTAGCCTGACATTAGGGATGGTGAATCTCGGAAGGAACTCTGGGCAAGACAGACTGGACTTCTGGAAAAGTGCTCCTTGTCTGTGCTCATCTTAATTCATCTGGTAGCTCACTGAACTGTATAAAGCCGCGGCTGCTGTTGTGACAGAAAGCTTGGTCTGGATGTCTGGCTGTTGTGCCGTGTCAACTGTCGAGCAGAGTGACTTGGTGTTTGACCTAAAAATGTTCTCAAGTATTTAGAGACCAGCCTGGAGTTAAATTTCCTTTCCCTTCCCCGTGTTCTTGTCTACAGTCCCTGGTTGCAAGGCAGGCTGACTGCACAAACGAGGGTTTCTTTAAAGACTTTTTATGACAAATCACGAGCCTGCTCTTAACAGTCTTTACTGGCGCAAACCTCCCAGCGACTTTAAGGGGAGTTTTGCCAAAGTCCTAGGACCAATTCTCTTTTCAAAGGGAGTTTGAATGAACAATGTGATGAAAGACTCAACAGCGGGGATTCACTTTAAGACCTTTTGTGAGAGTTGTAGCCACACGCCTACAGAAGAATTGTCTCTATCCTTCATTGGCCGACAAAGGCTGTTTACGAAAGTGTATGTTTGCCTTTCCCTGTGGCTTTTTGTGCGCTTCTAAATTGTGAAGGGCGTGAGCTTCGAGGAACCTCCTCTTGCCTTAAAAGAAAAGGCATCCCTTCGAATAAGATCCCGGGGACATTTCTTTGTCCACCCGTCTTTCTAGCCTCGTAACCCATTGCTTTCGGGAGTCCGATTGGTTGTGATGCTTTGTCTTATCGGCCGCAAGCTCTTGCCAATAATTTTGACTCCTTACAGAGTGAAAACTGGACGCAGAAGGGTAAATCCAGATTATGAGCTCCACTCTGCAGGCCGCACCCCGGCAAAACTTCCACTAATTAGACTTCTTGAAGAAGGGACTTCAGGATTGGTCCCTGC
Organism: Terrapene triunguis; assembly: GCF_002925995.2. Taxonomy (NCBI): domain Eukaryota; kingdom Metazoa; phylum Chordata; order Testudines; family Emydidae; genus Terrapene; species Terrapene triunguis. The sequence continues at coordinate 74,179,169 of NW_020664393.1, read as the reverse complement.
ATGCATATGGCTCCGCTTATCAAAAGACATCCAGGTGGTCAATATCAGAAGGCTAGATACTGCTGTATTCCATTACAGGTCTTTTGTGTTAAATTCAGAAGACCTTACGTTAGGTAAAACGCTGCAGGATTTGATCTATCTATCTCTAGATGATGAGATCTATCTATCCATCCACACAAGACGATAGATTAGATTAGATCTTGTAAATATGCTGAAAATGGTATTACACTTGGTGCCTTTTGAATATTCGATTTTTTCCTATTGAAGATTGTTATTTTAAGACCCTAATTCATATGACATCCTTGTTTCTTCTTCTTCTTTGTGTGTGTGTGTGTCAGAGACAGAGGGGGGGGCAATAAACATTGACCCCCGATTTCACCTAACATTGCTAGAGGAAACAAGTTAAATATCCTTTTGTGGAGTTTTGGGTTGCTGTGGCCAAGTTAGCATTTCTGGAAGAATTCCTCCCCCCCCCCCAGTAGAGTAAAATTTGGTCATTGGTACCCTCCCCCTCTTGCCTTTTTAACACCAACTAACAATTTTTCCCGCCAAAACACTCCATCATCTTTGTACATCTGTATTCTGCTTCAACACAGCAGCCGAGAGGCGACATAAGGGGACAGAGAAAAATGCATCTGCAAGCAATTAAAACTCTGTGAATATATTAGTCTAAAATTAAAGGGCATAACTAGTGTCTCCGAGTAGTCTCTTTGATAACAGCGAAAATTCTTCTAGTCGAGATTTCGACTGAGACTCAAGGGCAACTATTCAAAGACGGGTGCCTGCCATCATTAAACATCTAGCAGAGTATGGTTTAAACGTGGACTTGATCAATATTTTCGTGCAAAAAGAAGGATGGGACTGAATTCAGCCTGGACCATCCAATGCAATATTTTAGAATGGACTCCTTAGCCTGGACAGCTTGGCGGCTCAATCTACTATCCAATCATCAGCGTTTTCAAGCATTCCTTGCATACACCGAGCTCTTAAACTGCCCAGAACAGGTGGAAAACCACTCCCCTGGGTTTGAAATCAAGACCCTACCCTCAGAACAGATTCTGTTTGAAAGCACAAAGAACAGAATCTCTCTCTTTCATTATGCCCGGTGTCACCCACTGGATAACCTCTTAGTTCCAGCTTTCCCTTTCTGTTCTTTATTGACTATTGTGACCGTAATGTTTGCACAGACTCTCGTGTTGTTCTCCTTCCCCCTGGCTGTCATCCCTTTGACTTGTGTCATTAGCTAATTTCCTCTTCTTAATTGGTGTCGCTTATTCCACATCATGAACTAGACCAGGCTGGCCCTAATTTGCTTCTTCTAGGCGCCTTGCTGTTCGATTCCCATGATCTTTGTCTCTCCAAACCAGCTTCCTAGTCTTGCAAATATCTTGCTCTCTTCAGTACTTAAGTACCGTCTGTCAAATCCCTTCTGTCCTGGCTCAAGTGAACTTCCCAATATCTTCAATAGGAGCTTTGCCTGAGGGCTGAGGAGAGACTGCAGAACCTAGTGTGAAGGGTTGCATAGGAATCTTTCCTAAAGGATGATCAAGAATGGCCATGGCCCCATTGACTCATCAATACCATTTTGCTACTTTCTCGGTGTCACAAGTCTGTAGTTTCCTAGGTCTCTCATAGATTCCTTCTTAGAGGTGTAACTGGACTTCTCTCAAATCTATGCATTGGTTTTACCTTTCCGAAGACATTTTAAATAGTTCTCCCAGCTCTTTCTCTATTCTTTAGCTAGCTCCTTCCATCAGGCGATCTAGGCTGACTCTACTATCCCCCTTGTGACATTTGTAGTTCCACCCTTTTCTTTTCCTGAACGATCTTAATTCCCTTCAGTATTTCTACTGCATCCCTTAGAAGGAACATGATCACTTGTGGTGGCATCTGGCCTCCATCCACGTGTGTGAAGGATTCCCCCTACCTAAACAGCCAAAGCTCTTCTGTCAATTACTTTTGCAATCTCTTAGAGACCATTTTTATTTTCCATGAGTCACTACAAAAAGTAATTCTCCCTCTGCTGATACTCACATCTTCTTGTCAACTGTTGGAAATGGGCGACATCCACCTTGATTTCATTGGCCTAGTTAGCACCACAAAGGTAATTTCCCCTCTCTTGATATTCCCCCCTTCTTGTCAACTCTTGAGAATAGGCCACTTCCACCTTAATTGAATTGGCCTCCTTAGCACTGACCCCCACTTGGTAAGGCAACTCCTATCTTTTCATGTGCTGTATATATATACTGCTTACTGTATTTTTTACTCCATGCATCCGATGAAGTGGGTTTTAGCCCAGGAAAGCTTATGTCCAAATAAATTTGTTAGTCTCTAAGGTGCAACAAGGACTCCTCGTTGTTTTTTCTGTACTTGAAGAAAGTCTTTTTACTTTATTTATCGTAATCTCCTGTGCAATCCTCCTTTCATTCCTCAGCTTGGCTGTTCTCACATTTCTTACACTCTCTTCCCTTCATTAGGTAATCTTCCCAGACCTCTTCTTTCTTTACCTGGTTTCTTTCCTTCATGTATTTCACCTTTCTTACCCTTGAATACTTTTGGAACTTTTGTCCATCCAAATCAACTTTTCTTTACTCACAGCTGCTGAGTGTAACAGAGGGCTCATAAAACCACGCTAATTTCTTTTGGATATTTTTAATCCTACTCCTGTTTAGCTATTGCTTTGTCACCTTAAATTTCACCCCCGTTCCTGGCTATCTAATTTGCACTGCTGAAAAGTAAAGTTATGTTCTAATTACAAACCCAACTAGCTTATAATTATGCATGTGTGCAGGATCAGTGTCTATCTTCATATCACTAGATCTCCAGACGTATCCCTTTTTGCTAATTAACCATTGATGTCTTTCAAGTTATTTTAAGTTTGAGGAAGGGTGATAGTCACAGATATCTCATGTTTATGTCCAATTAGCAAACTAAACTTTCTCCAGGTGTGTCCTTTGTATTTGTATCTGTACAAATGGTGTTTGCATTTCTCCTCCTCCCCAAACCCTATTGCTCCTACTGACAGGATGTTCTGTATATAATTTCTACTGCCAGTCCTTTCCCCTGTAATTAATAAGGGAGTACATTAGTAGTAGGAATTAGGACTGGGTGGAGAACAACAATTTTGTTTCTGAAAAAATTTGAGGTTTCCAGTTTTATTTTCATTCTGATGTGGAACAAACAAATTAGACCTTTCCAATGGGTTTGTGGGATAAACACACCCACCCACCATGAAAACGAGTCCCCAGATTAACCAATGGTTAGCACCCTCAGCTAGCATAGGGACACCTGGGTTCAAATCCTTGTTCTGCATCGCTGAGTAGCAGACTTGTACCTTGGACTTACAAATTCCAGATGAGTGCTCTAACTACCCAGCTATTTTCTTTTATTCCATCCTGAACTTGAGAAGTCTTCACACTGAAACTGAAATATTTCTCTAACATTACGGTGGTGTTGGGTTTTTTTTAATAGCATTTTTTTTCAACAGAAATAAAGTCATAAATATTTTTCTCACTAGCTCTAGTATGAATGTCCCAAAGTCCACCTCTGCAGAAAATGCAATAAAAGCAAGATTAATTTTGGATGTTGACCCAAAGCCCATTAAAGTCAACGGAAAGATTCCCATTAGCATCAAGGAACTTTGGATCAGGCGCGTAGAGTTCACCATTTCTCAACGGGTATGTAAACCTCGATACCTGTGGTATCTAGAAGGAAGCAGTGATGATAAAGCACAAAGCTTGAAAATTAACCATTGAACCCAATTAAAACAACCCTCAAGCCAATCACAGTTTCAGGACAGTTTTGAACCATGCACTCTGTATATTTCACCCAATCAAGTCAAATAGGCCCTTGAAAATGCTCCTAATCAGAGAAACTGACGAGCTAATTTAAACCAAGATGACACTATCCACATTATTTTCAGGATGCATTTCAATATTTGAAGCAGAATCCTATCATTAAACTTCTCTCTGGTAGTGGAGAATGAAAACATCTGTAGACTGTGATGTATTAAAGATGTACCTTATATTAGAATCATCCATAATTAATGCAGACATTCCAATAAATAATACAGTGTCAGGTTCTTTGGATTATTGAGTATAATCTACTGTACTCATATATTTATGCGCTGGCAGTAATAGCGAGCACATTTCCTTACCTAATTAAACACAGAGCACTACAGTATGTTTAAATAACATTAAGGTTGTGACACAAACTTAAAAGAGTAAATTCAAAGGTAAGGTTGACATCCCTGTCCTCGCTCATGAGGCCTGGCTCGATGGCTTTTCTCCATGTGTATGTGTGTGTGTGCAATGCATCGATTTATGGATATTCATTTTAAATCTGTTCCCCCCCCCCCGCATCTTCATTTATAGCCTTAACACTCTTTACATTTAGATGTAATATTATTAATATTTTTAAGCCATTCTTTCCTCAGGAGCCTGGGATTGCTCTGAATAGCTTGTATAAATCAGTATTTAGGTTAAGTTATATATATATATATATAGAAAAATTGAACACATATATTTATTCATGTATTTGAAAATGGGATTTTATTGACCCAAGAATCCAGGGTAGTTGCAGGGGAGCCATTCTACATTTTTGTTCAGGTTGATTCAATATTCAGGCATTTGCTATTAAAATGCATATGCTGTATCCCCAAAACTGAAGCATGCTACTTCAGAGACAGTTGAGTCCATCAGGGAAATATATATTTATGTCTTTAAAACATATTTTAATTTCCCGATTGATCATAATGGCTCATGCATAAATTCAATTTTTTTTTCATTTCTCTTACTTTAAAATTGGCCATTAACATTTATTTGGCAAAGGGAAAAAAATGTTTCAAGCAATGGTATCTTGCCTGCAAAGTTTGAAATTTCTGGAATGATTTTTTTGGTTGGAGGAGGAGCTATTTACAACCTCCTGACAATAGCTAGGTTTCATAATGAACATGCTGATAGTGTCAAGTATCAGAGGGGTAGTTGTGTTAGTCTGTATCCACAAAAACAATGAGGAGTCCGGTGGCATGTTAAAGACTAACAGATTTATTTGGGCATAAGCTTTCATGGGTAAAAAACCCACTTCTTCAGATGCATGGAGTGAAAATTACAGATGCAGGCATAAATATATTGACACATGAAGAGAAGGGAGTTACCTTAGAAGTGGAGAACCACTGGAATGGAATGAAATGGAATGTCTTCACCTGTTTAGTGGAAGTGGGCTTGAACATACAAGTTGCTCAGCCCATCCAGACCAGAATTTAAGCACATGCTTAACTTTTATTTTCTTACATAGAACAAAAAGTTCAAGTCGTGGTTTTAATACCATACAGCAACATACAGAGTGAAAACTGGGTCTAGTTAGCAGAGTATTAAAGACAATTAAGTAATTTTACCGTGTGTTTATATGGGATGGTTATAGTTATAACATTTATAATATAGTGTATTTATGTACACAAATTATAGTGTTATAGTGATATGTGTGTCACACATACACTATACACAGAGAGATCATTAGGTTTTGGATGAAATTGAGTTAGGATTGTGTTAGGTGTGCAGTTAATTTTTATGGAGTATAATTTCTGAAGTCAATTTACACCTGCTGAGTATCTGGTCCCATATTTTGAATATAGAGAAATAGATCTTAATTTGCACTTGTAATTCCCAATAACACCAAATGGGATCTGCATATATGTAGTGATGTATATCAACTCTCTGAATTTGTGCACACGTGTAATGTATACATTGTATCTATGCATGTTGTGTGTACAGTGCAGTTCCTGTTGATATCGCTGTGCAACACAAGTGCACACAAAGAAGATATATTTCTTTATATTGGACATATCAACATTAGTTGGACATATGACCCTAACCATATATCTGACACTAAATTTGGAATCAAACCTAATCCTTAAAGATTAGATCAGTGGTTTTCAAGCTTTTTTACTGGTGACTCCTTTCACATAGCAAGCCTCTGAGTGTGACCCCTCTCCCTTATAAATTAAAAACACTTTAAAATATATTTAACACCATTATAAATGCTGGAGGCAAAGCGGGTTTTGGGATGGAGGTGGACAGCTCACGACCCCCCATGTAATAACCTCACGACCCCCTGATGGGTCCCAAACCCCAGTTTGAGAACCCCTGGGTTAGATTAAATATGAAAATTGAATATTATCCATTGCAAGCCATAAGCCTTGCTATTAAAAGAGGGGAAATATTATTCCTTGAGGTTAGAAAGATGGATAACATAAAAAGAAGCCAGATATCATCAGCCTAATACCTGCTGCCCTGCAGGATGGGTTCCTAAAACGAAAAGTTTCTCTTCTTTTGTTGTCTACAAAGAGCCCCTAAACTAGGTTGTTTGTTTGTAGTAACCCAAGGGAGGAAGAACGCCTGTCTGGCATCCCTCTCCTTCCTTGTAGCAAGATCAGGCTGCTATTGGGAGGGGTCTCCCTCACCCCCATCCCTTTCCCTTCTTGAAGGATCAGGAGGTTGATTTCTCGAGGAGCAGCGCAGGATGCTGGCTTGTAGTAGACAAGTAGAGCCTCTTGTCGAAAGGAGCTGTCCATTCAGAACCAGTCGGCCACGTGGCGTCTGCCCGCCCCAAAAAAACCAAAAACAAAAGAGGGGAAATATTAATTAATTTAAAAAAGAAAAGGAAAAGCCAATCTGCTCAATCCTCCGCCTGCAGGCAGGCTCTAACGGAAACCACATCTGCTTTCCCTCTCCCCCCAAGAAATCTACATTTGGGCATTAGAATACTTAAAAGGATTAGTCATTAAATACTTGTACATTTGGTTTAATGCGCTAGAAACTCTGTGTCACAGGGTTACATCAGAAAGCTAAGAGTTTTAATCTCATCTGCAGTATTTACCTAGACGTTTTATTTCTTCTGCTGCTTGTTCCAGGGCTCATATTAATATCCCACGTGCCCAGAGGGAGGAGGTTAAAAAAACGGAGCTGGTTGCTGTCTGATGGTATAAAAAATATATCAAAGGGCCTTTTAAGGTAAAACGAAAAAAGAAGCATGAATGGGAGTCTGGTGTTCCCTTTTGCAGCCGGTGCTTATTGATGCTTCTGATGATGATGCTGTAAGTAGCTCATTTCCCGGGAAGGCCGTGTGGCTCTGTGCATTAGGCACTGAACTGGGAGAACGGGGTTCTGTCCCCATCTCTGCTATGTGACCGGCGGTAAGTAACTTTTCTCCCGGACTCAGTTTCCCGATATAACAAATGTGCATCTCCTTTGTGAAGCACTTAAAAATCCATAGCAGAAAAGCAACATATAGGCTTGATCTGGCAAGGCACTGAGGCCCATGTATTCAGAAGTAGTCCGGTGCATAACTCTCATTGATTTCCATGTGCGTCAGGCTCCTCAATATCCTTTAGAGACACTGGTTCAACAAGGTATGTAAGCAGTCCCTTCAAATTCAATGGGACTCTTTGCATTCTAGAAGCAAGGTGTACTTTGCTGAATTGGCTGAAATGAAGGGCAATTGGGAGGCGTCACTGTGCATTATATGTACCGATCCATGGAGGATGTGAGTCTGCCACATCACACAGCTAGAGCGCCTGCCTTTTAGCTCAAGATGTTTAGACTTATGCTTTTAGCTCTGGACATCCCTGTTTGAATACCTGGTGTGTGGGCCAAGATGACAGATGTCACATGATTACCTCACAGAACTTAGGGTGACCAGATGTCCCGATTTTATAGGGACAGTCCCGATTTTTGGGTCTTTTTCTTATACAGTCTCCTATTAGCCCCCACCCCCTGTCCCGATTTTTCACACTTGCTGTCAGGCCTGGACCTTAAAAGAGCTATATTTGGCTATATGTCCCAAGTTAAAATGTATAGATGCAATATATGGAGTCACATGGGCAAGTCACATGTCGATGCATGATTTCGCTTAGTTATAGGAAGAAAGTCTATTAAGTGTAGATAGGCATCTTCCATGATCCATTGTGAGTTAAATGTTCCTTGATGAGCCACTTAATTTGAATATTTCTTTCACATTGTGCAGGCTAAACGCCTTGTTGGTGTTTCTCAGAAGCAAACACATTAGAAATACAGGTGTAGAGCCAATTTTCATATCATCAAATACAAAAATGATACATGCGTACAAATAGCATAATCAGATTCAGCGAATCATAACCTTTCCATAGACACCTTACTTGACATAATTTGTACAAGATTTGTTGCAATTATATAACAGTGGTAGCAACAATGATCTACATACTCATATTTTATCAGAGAACATCACATCCAAGTCAAGTATGCTAACCACTGGGCCATGCTTTCTCTACAGAGCTGCTGCTGCTTCGATGGGGAAGCACTGAGACTATTATTACCCTCTTTGAGAAACTGAGGCATAGAGAGATCCAGTGACTTGCCCAGAGTTAAACAGCAAATTCTGGATGATAGGAGGCAGACTTTCCTGGTTCCCGATTGCATGCTCAAGCCATTTAAGAACTCGGGATTTATAACTCTTGGAGCCAAATACATATAAGTGACTTCAGGGCTGTTGGGCAATTCAGTGGCAGTTTTAAACAGTGTAATTGATTCCATCAGCCACGTTATGCTACAAAATGAGCTCCTTGGAAAACAAATCTAAAGACAAAGCATGTTGCACTATTTAACAGTTATCATTTTTATTACAATAATGCCCAGAGGCCCTCATTGAGATCAGAGGCCCAGTGTGCCAGGCACTGCACAAATGCATAGAAACAGTTCCTGCCCTGAGGATCTCACAGTCTAAATAGACAAAATTGACCCAGCATAGGACAAAGGAAGGATTCTTGTTCTTATTTTAAACCTGGGAAACTGAGGTACAGATAAATGAAATGACTTGTCCAATGACACACAAGAAGTCTGGCAGAGCTGGGAATGGCTCACAGACACCCTGAGACCCTAGACAATGCTGTAACCACTAGACTTCCTTCCTCTGGACTGGAACTCAGGAGATTGTGGTTCTGTGCTCATCTCTGCCACAGGCCAGCTGGTTGACCTAGGCAAGTCACTTCCCCTGGCCGGCTCTCAGTTTGCCTATCTGTAACATGGGGATAATGATACTCACCTCTTTTGAGACCTACTGAGGAAAAGCACTGTGTAAGAGCTAGGTATTATTATTATTCCACAAGGAGAAAACATATGAAGAAAAATGTGTTCTAGAATATCAGTTCCATCTAATCTGGGACCACAGATACTAAAATGACTTAATCATAATCATATTGTATGGGATCATTACAAAAAAAGAGTTAAAGTTGTCTCGATATCTTAACTGTGTGATTCTATATGTTCATATATGGGGGGAGGGATTGCTCAGTGATTTGAGCATTGGCCTACTAAACCCAGGGTTGTGAGTTCAACCCTTAAGGGGGCCAGTTAAAGATCTGGGATTGGTCTTGCTTTGAGCAGGGGGTAGGACTAGATGATCTCCTCTGGTCCCTTCTAACCCTGATATTCTACCATCTGCATTTCATTTAAGTGTAACTTTCTGAATTTCCTGGGTTTCTAATGCTTGGTTTGGGGGATAATTACACAATCTCTGTTTTGTTTGTGGTTGATTTGTTTTTCAACCTTTAAGGTATTGAAACATACTCTCAACCTTCATATAATTTTTTACTGGTACTATTAACAAGCTTCATATTTCTTACAAGGAGTTTATTGTAACATCTGGAACATTAAGAGAACAGCTGTGTCTTTCTTTGCAATACTTTGTGATATTCAGACGCCCAGCACAGCATTCCTCCGTTGGAGGGGAACATCATGCTGGCGCATTTGAGCGATAGCTGGACCCTGTGGGTCAGTCCCCCATACGTGGCATCGGTGGCATGTCAAGGGAGGGTGAGATTTTTCAGGGGCAGGGAGGGGCATGTCGTAGATTCCAAGGCCGGCAGGATCCGCTGTGATCATCTAATGTGACTGTCTGTATAACACAGGCCATAGAACCACTCCCAGCTAATTCCCGTTTGAGCTGCAGTAGATCTTTTGGAAAAACCTCCAATGATCATTTAAAAGTTGCCAGCGACGCAGAATCCACCACGTCCCTTAGTAAATTGTTCCAATGATTAATTAACCTCTCTGTTAACAATGTACACCTTATTTCCAGTCTGAATTTGTCTAGCTTCAGCTTCCAGCCACTGGATCTCTCTGGATCTTTGGCTGCTAAATTAAAGATGCCATTACCAAATATTTGTTCCCCATGTAGGTACTTGTCGACTGTGATCAAGTCACCCCTTAACCGTCTCTTCGTTAAACTAAATAGACTAAGCTCCATGATTCTATCACTATAAGGTGTGTTTGACAATCCTCATGGATGTCCTGTGACCTCTCTCTAATTTATTAACATGAAAAGAGAAAGGATATAACATAGCTTCACTTCACCTGTCCTCCACTGGTGGTGGGTTCATTGGGGGCTGTGCTAGCCCTTAACATCAAGGAGCCATGCATGAGTGGCTCAGTAAAGCTCCCCCCACTGCTGATTGACAGACAGAATCTGCCCCAGGAATGCTATCTGCATATACAGAAGCTAAAATAATGAAGTGGAGGAATTGCACACAATGCAGTAGTGCCCAAGGGGGCTTTCTCTACTGAAAGGGCTATTTAAAAATGTAGAGCCTGGTTCTTCATCACCCTGCACCTAGTGTAGTCATCGTCCCTTGTGCAAAGCAGGTGTAAAAATGCTGCCGCTCTGATTAGGTGGTGCTTTACACTCACTTTGCACTGATGTAAATGACTCTATAAGGTACAGGGAGGCCCAAGGAGCCCAGGTTCTGGGGGCGGGATTGGTGGGGAAGAGACCCCATGAGTGGCTCTCAGGATGCATCTACCCAGTGAGTGGCAGCCCCCAGCAGCACGTCTCCGAGCCTTCGTCTACAGAGTAAGGCTTGTGCTACTGTGCTAAAAATAGCTGTGTAGATGTTTGGGGTCCGGATCTGAAGTCCATCCCCTCCTTAAGCTTGAGAGCCCAAGCTCCAGCCCAGCCCAGAATGTCTACACAGCCCCGAACGTCTGTAGACCCAGGCTCCAAGACTCGCTGCTGGAGGACGATGTTCACTGTGTAGATGCATTCTTAGTTGTTCCAGCTAGAACAGTTCTTTAGGGACAACTCTACTGGCCAAGGGCCACTGGAGTGCAGTGTGCTGTGACTCTGTCCTCCTACCTCTATCCACGCTCCTGAGGGAGCCATCCAGAAGTGAGGGCAGATGTTGTACAGCTGGCGGGTTATACCCCTTACATCAGGGAATCCCCTGCTGCCCGGCTAGGCTAGTTCTCTATCTTTTCTGTGCTGCTGGACCACAAAGGGGCTGGATGGTTCTGGGGGCCATGATATGGCCAGGACTGTCCTAAGCGTAGGCTCCTATTGTTTTAGACACTGCATTGATTGCCACCTTATATAAGAAAATAAACTAAACATCAGTGATCGATAAATAATAGTTGCTAAAGCCCTGATAACGTTTGGGCTTGTTTCTTACAAGTTCCACACAGGTTCTGTTGCTTTCCCCCATGCTGGCACTACTAGATAGCTATTACTTTCCATGCCCATGCTCCTTGGCCAAATATATAAACAACTCTCTGAAGAACACACTGACTTCCTGTCTGCTTTCAGGGGCAAATCCAGGTATTGACATGGATCTATAAGCACATTTGGCCCAATCATAGATTCACAGAAATGTAGGGCTGGAAGGGACTTGGATAAGTCATCAAGTCCAGCCCCATGTGCTGAGGCAAGGCCAAGTAAACCTAGGTCATCCCTGGCAGGTGTTTGTCATCCTTTCTTTCAGTAAAACCAGGGGAGGAGGCTAATGAGGAAGGTCTGCTCCTCTGGATCTGTTAGCTGCATTTCTCCCCAGCTGTTTCACTGGGGATGGGGGTCCCACAGTAAGTGAGTCACAGGACCTCCCCACAAGCTTGCTGATCCCCTGGAACTTGCATGACACAAAGGCCATTTTCACTAAGGGTCTGCAACTCTGCATTGGCTTTGGAGCTCTGTTCTCTCTTCCTGCTCCAGGCAGTGCAGTTCCATGGGTTTAAATAGTTCTATTTCAGGGCTTTTGTGAGTGTCAGGCAAGGGGGACAGGTGAACATAACACTCCTACATTGGCCTGCTTGGAGCATGGTGTGATCTGCCCCAGTCCCAACCTCAGCCCTGGCACTCACTTGTCCCCAAACCTCACTCATCCACAAGACAGCTCCCCTGTTTGATCCAGATCCCCACTGTCATACAAAGCTCCAGGTAGCCAGGTTTGTAGCAGAAGTGGGCCCATTTCCAAACTCTGCCCCAGAACTGCAGTGGAGATATTGCATCCTGGCTGATCCCAGGCCTCACTCTGGCATTCCTACCCTGCTGTATGGGGACGTGTGGAGAGTTCCCTGAGAAGTTTGTCTCTGTGGCATACCAAGACCTCCACCCATTTTGTATGCTCCACAAATTCTGCCTGCCCCACATGTGCCAACCAATACACACACCATGCAATGGAACCGCACCAGTTTTGCTGCATCTGAGACTCTCTATGGCTGCAAAACAGAGGGCAAATTTTTTCTGTGATGTAGAGCATAGAATCATAGAATCATAGGACTGGAAGGGATCTCGAGAGATCATCTAGTCCAGTCCCCTGCACTCATGGCAGGGCTATATATCCTGACAGGTGTTTGTCTAACCTGCTCTTAAAAATCTCCAATGATGGAAATTCCACAACCACCCTAGGCAATTTATTCCAGTGCTCAACCACCCTGACAGTTAGGAAGTTTTTCCTAATGTCCAACCTAAACCTCCCTTGCTGCAATTTAGGCCCATTGCTTCTTGTCCTATCCTCAGAGGTTAAGAAGAATAATGTTTCTCTCTCCTCCTTGTAACAACCTTTTATGTACTTCAAAACTGTTATCATGACCCCTCTCAGTCTTCTCTTTTCCAGACTAACAAAAACAATTTTTTCAATCTTCCCTCATAGGTCATGTTTTCTAGACCTTTTCTAATTTTAATCTTATCCTCCAAAACACTTGCAACCCCTCCCGGCTTGGTATCATACACAAACTTTATAAGTGTACTCTCTATACCATTATCTAAGTCATTGATGAAGATATTGAACAGAACCAGACCCAGAACTGATCCCTGCGAGACCCCACTCGTTATGCCCTTCCACCATGACTGTGAACCACTGATAACTACTCTCTGGGAATGGTTTTCCAACCAGTTTTGCATACACCTTTTAATAGCTCCATCTAGGTTGCATTTCCCTAGAATCATAGGACTGGAAGGGACCTTGAGAGGTCATCTAGTCCAGCCCCCTGCACTCATGGCAGGATTAAGTATTATCTAGACCATCCCTGACAGGTGTTTGTCTAACCTGCTCTTAAAAATTTCCAATGATGGAGATTCCACAACCTCCATAGGCAATTTATTCCAGTGCTTAACCAGGCTGACAGTTAGGAAATTTTTCCTAATGTTCAACCAGTGTGGTTCTATTGTAACTAATTTTCTAAGTAGCTACCCCTTCATTAACTTATTCAGGTATGTTGATTTTTGAATGTAGTTCTTATGCAGGATACAAGACACCATCGGTACCACTGCAAGCACAGGGCTGGGGTATTTCATGCATACAAGCAAAAGGTAGAAATTGGACACGCAGGACAGGGAGCATGTGGGAACTTGAGCCTTAATCAGGGCCTGATCTCAAACTGACTGAAGTCAATGGAAAGAGTCCGACTGGCCTCAATGAGAGGTGGATCAAATCTGATCAAGATTTCTGCTGCCTGACTCCAGAAAGGCTGCTGCCTAATCAAGGGAGCAGTTTTCAATTATACCAAAGATGTGGGGCCACTGGGGAGTGTTAGGTGTCATCTGCAAAATATGGAGTTTTTTTCCCTTCATTTTCTGTCACCCTTCTAAGAAAATAAATATCCCCATGACTCTTTAGCATCCCACAGGACACTTGGTCTATTTAGTGAATCAGCCCTGGTAAATTTCATCACATAATGGTAAGTATGCAACAAGGCCTTCATTCCTGAACGCTGGACACAGTTCCCCTTTTTGTGCAGGTGAACTCACAGGGGAGCCTCTTCTTTTGTTTCTTCTGCATTTTGCTACCTTTTGCAATCAAACATTTTTGGCTTATTTTTTGCATGGAACATCTCATGCTAAATGGGGAGAGGGCTCTTTCTTTTAGATGGGCTAATTCCTTCATTTTTCTATGCGCATGCAAGGATATCACCTTGTACCTCATGTGAAGCTTTCCCACCAAAATGCTGTGCTTCCCGCCCCCAAAAGCAGGTAACTTTCTCATATTCAAAGCATAAACCCTGCTGCCTATGGGACTGCTTAGATGAGGACTAGATAAGAGAGTTACATTAGGGCAGAAATTCGGGTCACATCCTATCAAACACAAAGCATCCGGCCAAAGGCAGGCTTGGTGAATAGGATTTGCACACGATCATTTTAAATGATAAGCCTCTTCCTGGAGTTTGCAAAATGTAAAGCCATGTAGGTATTTTCTATATCATTGCGCTACAACCTACCAAAATACAACAGACTTGCATCTAATTTGTGTTATTTACAATTATGCTACAAGAGTGGCAGCTACGCTGAATAAAAGTCACATCACTGTGCTATGTCAGCTACCTTTGGAATATATTTGCAAGTGGCACAAACGGAATTTAAGAAGAGGTACACTCAGTACAGTCACAATCATCATTATACAGCTCAGTTCTATGTTACTTAGTCACAAAGTCACACCAGACAGTGCCTATCCTTCAACATCAGATCGCAGGGTTGTGACCTTAATGCATTTTTAACAGTCACGTTTTCTCAAGGCATTTAGAATCATTTTACAAACAAACCTGCTAAGGTTTATACTTGACAGGCTGAAGGGAACGCAGTGAGAATTTTTCCAGGCTCTGCAATATGTGATGACATATGTAGCACTGTAATGCAATACGGGCACACAGTTTGAGGCGGACTGTGCTCAAGAGAACTAAGGTGAGTTTCTGTCTCTGCCACTGACTTCCTGTGTGACTTTGGCCCAGTTGCTTACTGTCAGTATGTTCCCAATCTTCTATTTGGTTCATTTTTTCCCACTCTTTGTCCATCTTTTAAGAACATAAGAGTGGGCATACTGGGTCAGACCAAAGGTCCATCTAGCCTGGGATCCTGGCTTCCAACAATGGCCAATGCCAGGTGCTTCAGAGGGAATGAACAGAACAGGTAATCATCAAATGATCCATCCCCTGTTGCTCATTCCCAACTTCTAGCAAAAAGAGGCTAGGGACACCATCCTTGCCCGTCCTGGCTAATAGCCATTGATAGACCTATCCTCCATGAACTTATCTAGTTCTTTTTTGAACCCTGTTAAAGTCTATTTTCTATTTACATTTTAAGTTCTCTAGGTTCTTCAGAGCAGGGACTGTCTCTTATTATGTACCTGTATGTACCCAGCAGGATGGGAGCTCTGAGCTCAGTTGGGGCCTCTAGGGTATGTCTACACTGCCCAGTGAGCTCAGGTCTGTGAGATCAGGGCTTTTATAAATAAATTAATGGAGATATCCTATCTCCTAGAACTGGAAGGGACCTTGAAGGTCATCAAGTCCAGCCCCCTGCCTTCACTAGCAGGACCAAGCACTGATTTTGCCCCAGATCCCTAAGTGGCCCCCTCAAGGATTGAACTCATAATCCTGGGTTTAGGGGGCCAATGCTCAAATCACTGAGCTATCCCTCCTCCCTCCACACTGGACTCACTGCTTCCAAGCATTACATACCTGGGTTTACAATTGCTGGACCCAGGTTTCACAGCCATGCTAACACATCCAAACTGCACTGTGCAGACTTGGGTCTGTGGCTTGACATGCATCCACACTGCAAAAGGTCAGGGCTTGGATTCAAGTCACAGCAGGACCTGGGCTCTGACCCACTCTCCCAGTGGAGTCGTAGGAGCTGGGTCCTGAGTTCTTGCTGATCTAAGTCAGATTGATTTGCATGTGGATGGAAGGGGGGTCTTGGGCTCAAACCTCAGTCAGAGCTTGGGCCTAGTGTACAGTGTTGATATAACCATTTTATCAATAAGGGCCGTGCGCTGTATTTTGCTACCAAAAGCAGGTGTCACAAGCTGATTAAGACTCTCATTCAGCTAAGCATGTGATTAACTTTAAACATGTGCTCAAGGGTATTGCCGACTCAGGGCCTGTGCATGTTATGAAAGCTCCACCCACAGGATAAGAGCCTACTAGCTAATAGAGTTTAGTGCATAGATTTATGAGTCATAGACCCTAGGACTGGAAGGGACCTCAAGAGGTCATTGAGTCCAGTCCCCTGCCCTCATGGCAGGACCAAATACTGTCTAGACCATCCCTGATAGACATTTATCTAACCTACTCTTAAATATCTCCAGAGATGGAGATTCCACAACCTCCCTAGGCAATTTATTCCAATGTTTAACCACCCTGACAGGAACTTTTTCCTAATGTCCAACCTAGACCTCCCTTGGTGCAGTTTAAGCCCATTGCTTCTTGTTCTATCCTTAGAGGCTAAGATGAACAAGTTTTCTCCCACCTCCTTATGACACCCTTTTAGATACCTGAAAACTGCTATCATGTCCCCTCTCAGTCTTCTCTTTTCCAAACTAAACAAACACAATTCTTTCAGCCTTCCTTCATAGTTTATGTAATAGAAAATGGTGCTGAAGGTCTTAGGTTCCATCCCCCTGAACATTAACTGAGAGGTTCATAGACAAGCAACAGACATGTGATCACAGTACTAAATGTAGCATGACTTCCCTGCTTCAAGTAGATGTGGTGTTTTCAAAAAAGGCCAGTTGCTTTAAGAAGGAGTGAAATTCATTATAGGCACTGTGATGAATAGTAACTACAACAGAGGGGCTCAGAAAGGGGAGAACGAGGAGTCCTAAATAAATTCATTTTCTCAAATGACTCCCTCTCTTAAATCACCCAAACTACACCACAGAAGATCAACTTGCTTCTGAGGATCCCTCACAGATGACCTCCTCTTACCTGGATTGTTTCAAATCCAGATACAGCTTTGAATTTTGCAGCAAGGACTTGAGTATCAACAGGGAAAATTCTCTGCTGGTGTAAATGGGCAAAACTTTATTGAAGTCTGGAATGGTTTACAGCATCAGAGACTTCGGCCCTCTGGATAAGTCTATACTACAATAAAAGACCAGCGGCATGGCCAGGTCATCTGACTTGGGCTTGTGGGGCTCAGGCTCTGGGGCTAAAAATTGCAGTGTAGATATTCAGGATCGTGCTGGAGCCCAGGTGCTGAAACCCTGCAAGCAGGGTGGGTCTCAGCGCTCAGACTCCAGCCTGAACATTTACACTGCAGTTTTTAGTCCTGCAGTCCGAGCTCCGCCAACTTGAGTCAATTGACTCAGGCTCTGAGATTTGGTGCCACGGGTTTTTTAGTGCAATGTAGACATACCCCAAGTCAAATGACCTCTCTCTAATATCAAATGGAGCTATGTGGATTTACACATGCTGAGGAGCTGGCCCAAGATGTCTGTAATTTTTAGCACCCAGGATTCTTTGTTATTAATTGGGATTAGGGTAAAACTGAGGCCCACTCTGCAGCCATAGAACAAAAAGACAGTCCCTGACCTAAAGAACTCTCAACATAAGATAGGAGACAACAGGTGGGTAAAATAGACAGGGGAGGACAGATAACAATGAGAGAATGCTTAGTGTTATATTTCATATGAATACACGCCTTATCTCATTTTGGAATATGTTATTGTCTGAACTTTTCCTGGATCTACTTTAATCTCCAATTAAAGATGATGCTTTTATTTTCTTGAATATAAACTTGGCAGCAAATCCTACCAGTGAACCTAGTTTTCATCTCATTGAAAATCAAGCTCAAGTCCAATGGCGTAAAGCTAATATAAAACTGGTGTAAGTAAGATCTGAATCATGACTAGTCTTCTTTAACATGTGTAACAAAGGATAGTTATCATTTTGATCGCCCGGTCTTAAATTATTTCTATGACTGTCCTGTGGAAGGAAAATGAATTAGAAAAGATATTGTAATGGAAAATTCGTTTGCATCTTTTGTGCAGAAAGAACTTGTTGAATGACATTTAAAAGAGGATTAAAGCTGATTTCTTACAAGTTGTAGAATAATCAGATTTCTAAACTAAAGTGGAATTAAGGTCCTTCAATTCATCTGCAAAGCTGACTGAAGTTGAATCATCGTTCGGTAATTTACATGTCATTTACAGGGGCATTCATTGTGCTTTTACTACTGTAAATATGATCTGAACAGCTTTTGATCTTTTGCAGCATTTGCAGGAACACATTATTGTTTCAGAGGGGAAAAAAGGCAGAGTTTTTATACAAAAAAGTCTGGAAAGCTCTTTTACAATGTCAAAACAAATGTGTCAACCAAATGGTAATATCTGTACTAGTTTCATTTATCTGAGCTCAGTGGTTGAGAGGCTTAATGATTGTTTGTCAGGAAAATACATTTTAAGAGAAGCAAGCAGATTGCTGAGTAGTGAACATGTTTTATGGAATATGTAACATTGTAAATGTCTTTTTTGTTTCAGTAGAATTTACAGAGGATTGTAAGACTAAGTGCATTAATATAAAAACAAGAAGGAAGAAAACAAAGCCTATATTTTACTGGCTAAGTACTCTGCCATCCATTGGTTCTTGCAAGGAGGATTCAGTTGTTGCCATTAAAATTCATGCATTCATATTTTCCTTACTGGACTATTCTAGTTCTGAACTGACAGTCATGCCAAAGCCCATTGAAAGTTCAGTGGAAAGACTCCCAGTGGCTTTGGATCAGTTTCCTACTTCATTAGCTTCAATGGAGCTATCCCACTTTACACTAGCTGAGGATCTGGCCCTATATTTTAATACTGTGCTCATCACCACCCTGTCTGAGAACCTCCCCACTACCTCTCAGGTGGACAAACACCAGAGGGAGCATTAAACCAGAACCTTGAAAGTTGGGCAGGGCTGGGGATTGCAGGTTTTATTACATATGTATGTTCTAGAGCAGGTCCAATTTTCACTTACTAAATTTGTTGACAAACATTGCCACACTTCTTTAAGTAAAAAAATATTTTTCCAGTATTAGAATAAGTCTCTGGCTGGTCAGATATTACAGTATGGATGAACTGATGAATAATGATAATGTTCAGCCAATAAGTTATTGACAAATATTTTCCTCTGGCATCCGACTACTTCTAATACCTATCTACCTCCATGAGGGTTGACTTTTGCCCATTAAATGCCTGCCTCTCCTGGTGAACAAAGGTCCAATAGCTCCAAGATATTCATCTTCAAAGAGGGTTGTACACAACTCCCTTGGTCACCCACTTATGACAGCCCTTGATTGACAATTAGGTGTCACAAATAACATTGTCATTGGACTATAGGGCTTCCAATGCCCATGGAAGTCAATGGAAAGACTCCAGTTGACTTTGTGGCAATTGGAACATGGCCACATTACCTTCCAGGGAGCTATAGTCTCTTGAATCACAGCTTCCATCAGCCAAAGCAGTGAGATGGTGGTGACTGAGACTTAAATTTAGGTGCTCTGCTAAAACCTCAGATCACATCTCACTGGCAAAGGGTTCAAAATTCCACAACCACAGTTGTCTTAATTTGTTGAAAAATACTGGATCAGAATATGCCTGTTGTACAAAGAGACACCCTGAGGCTGGGAGTTAGATGTCCAACTCCCACTGAAATTTCTTACTCCCATAGGCTTCTTTGAAAATGCCAGCCTGAGTCTATATCCGGCTTTAAAGTGC